>NC_139230.1:192617544-193056821 GCF_977018435.1 Lepisma saccharinum | reverse complement strand
AGAACATGGATGGGCATAAAACAAGCATCACAGAGGTTGAATGCAGACGCCAGAGCCTCGTTATACTGCAAAACACCGGGATGTATGTACCGGGAAGTTGAAATTTGGGTGCTTCTGGGAAAGTTACCACTGAAACTAAATTATAAGATCGTGAAGCTTTGATTATGTGAATCCGGCCTCCCCGATGCCGTAGTGGTGATGGGTCCCGGGTTGGATCAGAGGTGGTCACCCTCCGGAGGGCGACCCTCACGAGGGCAGACCTCACCCTCACCCTCACCCTCCGAAGACTTGTGAGGGTGAGGGTGTGTGAGGGTGAGGGCGAGATCGATCCGTGAGGGCGAGGGCGTGTGAGGGTGAGGGCGAAGCCGAGCCGTGAGGGTGAGGGTGTGTGAGGGTGAGGGCGACTGGTGAGTCGTGAGGGTGAGGGCGTGTGAGGGTGAGGGCGAAGCCGAGCCGTGAGGGTGAGGGCGTGTGAGGGTGAGGGCTACCTGTAAGTCGTGAGGGTGAGGGCGTGTGAGGGTGAGGGCCATGTCAATCCGTGAGGGTGAGGGTGTGTGAGGGTGAGGGCGAAAGGCTAGTCGTGAGGGTGAGGGCGTGTGAGGGTGAGGGCGAAGTCGAGTCGTGAGGGTCAGGGCGTGTGAGGGTGAGGGCGACTGGTGAGTCGTGAGGGTGAGGGCGTGTGAGGGTGAGGGCGACTGGTGAGTCGTGAGGGTGAGGGCGTGTGAGGGTGAGGGCGACCTGTGAGCTGTGAGGGTGAGGGCGTGTGAGGGCGAAAGGCGAGTCGTGAGGGTGAGGGCTTGTGAGGGTGAAAGGCGAGTCGTGAGGGTGAGGGCGTGTGAGGGCGAAAGGCGAGTCGTGAGGGTGAGGGCGTGTGAGGGCGAAAGGCGAGTCGTGAGGGTGAGGGCGTGTGAGGGTCAGGGCGAGGGCAAGGAAAATCCGTGAGGGTGAGGGCGAGCCGTGAGGGTGAGGGCGAGGCATGAAGGTGAGGGAGATTGAACGAAAACGACCACCTCTTGTTTAAAGTTGGATCCGAACTACAGTGTGCCTCCTCCACCGGGTCTAGTAAGAAATAGGCTTTAATATTTTTAATTCGTTTCATGGTGTTTCTAGTCCAAAAACGCATTTTTATATTGCCTATAAATGCCTATTAGGTGAGTGCCTATTTTGCTTAATCGTCCCTAAAATGCCTATTCTGCAATTTTTGCTTACTTTACCTTTGTTATGCGCCTTTGACTTTCCCTATGTTGAATGTAAGCCTTCGTTGACGTTGAACTGACTGAAAGCCTCAATCGGGGTAAGCAAACTGGACAACCTGTTAGTGACTCATCATCCAACCCGGGACCCATCACCACTACGGCATCGGGGAGGCCGGATTCACATAATCAAAGCTTCACGATCTTATAATTTAGTTTCAGTGGTAACTTTCCCAGAAGCACCCAAATTTCAACTTCCCGGTACATACATCCCGGTGTTTTGCAGTATAACGAGGCTCTGGCGTCTGCATTCAACCTCTGTGATGCTTGTTTTATGCCCATCCATGTTCTTTGAGACTGACTTTTCATCATTTTCCATCCCCATCTTGGTGATCAACCAACAGTAGCAGAAAATGGAAGTAACATAAGACAAAACCACCGATCAGTCAACTAATATTGGAGAGTGAGTTCTGTCACCATAATAATTTAAACTCTGCTGTGTGCATTGGCGCCAACGTATATGGAAACGTGCGGCTTGAGCCCACTCAATAATTCACATGTTAAATAATTTTATTTTTGAAATTAATCCCTGTGCTCAAGAAAAGAAAATATTTAATCATTACACATTTAAAATATATTTCACCTTGTTACATCTCTAAGTATGATACTTTTCAATGTCCTGTATTATCGAAACTACCCTAGTCACTTCTTTATTAGCAAAATAAGGGAGAATAGGGCTTGTAATAAGGATGGGGACCAATAGCCACTGGAGACTCTCAAATAGGCACACAAAAAGCACCGGAAAATACTAAATGGGCACTAAAATTGATGAACATCGATATATTTCTTTCGTATTAGGCACTAAAAAGCCGTTACCTTCTAAATAGGCAATTGTGATTAAAATAGGAAAAACTACCAGTATAAAATAATGTATTTCTCTGGAAAATAGCCTGAAAGGGATTTACATATAAAGCCTACCTCTTCTCGCTAAAGAACAAAACAAGGCATTTTGTGGCAAATCATCAGCTTACTTATTACATATTACATGAAATTATAAAACAAATCTCAAAGTTCAGCCCAACCAATGCTACGGGTGTATTATTCAAGTTCAATTTATGCTCAGAAAGACAAATCCAAACCACTGCTATCTATGCATCCACCGGGAATCGAACCCATGACACTCGATTGCAGTATTACTGCCTTTGCCACTTCTGCACCCATCTTCACTTAATGGGAAACCAGGAGTGGTTAAGACTTTCTCCTCGATTGCGTCTCTTAATAAACATTGATACCTACTCGGATAAAAGTAAATGCATAGGTTAAACAAAAATAAATGCATAATGTCTTAGAGCAAAAGTTTAAGTGCATCATTGAGTAAGATGAAGAAAGGTGCAACAAGAAACGCATAATTTGATGAACTTATGTACATCTCGTCATAAATGTAATACTCGCTTGCATCGTATGATACACTTTGGAGCTATATTTACAAGCAATATTAAAAAATCCATCAAACTGTAAACCTCGTTATGGTCAAAGGCGAAGAAACACACTTTAGTGCATCAATCTGTGTTTGTACATAAAACACATTTGATGCATTTATTTTCTGTGAGTATCGTTGCGATTAGCCCAAGAGATAAGAACTCGACCTCAAATAACAAAAATAAATAAATACGTTCCATGCATTTTTAGGGAATTGAATTGCACTGATTTTAGAACAGAGATATTGTCGCTTATGTTTCAATTTTACCCACTATTGACTGTTTGATTGAATTGTTATTTTAAGTCCACTTTATGTACAGAAAGGTTAATCGGGACTGGACCAACAGTAGTGTGTTTGATACTACGGACAGCGCGAGAAAGGAAGAGCTTCTCTCCAGCAGCTTTGCTACACTTAAAACTTGCTTAACATGAGCATATGAGTTTTTTGCTCAAGTGTGGAGCTCTTCCTAATCCAAGATTTTTGTAAAAATGCCCTCGGGAATTTTTCAGAAAGGAAGAGCTCTTCACATGCAGATTTGCTATACTTAAAACTTGTTCAACATGTTCATATGAGTTTTTTGTTCAAGTGTAGTACCTGCCTAACCCAAGAGTTTTGTAATCGGAAAGTATCAACCCCCCCTCAAGCAGATTTGCTAACATTTACAAAAATTGCATCAGCCAGATTTTTGTCTATAAACTTGTCAATTTTTGGCCACACCAGAAATTAAGCCAAAAACCCATACATACACACACATATTTACTTCCAGTTTAAGTTTAATTGAACCCCAGGTTCAATTTACTTATCTAATATTAAAACAATGCAATATGCAGAGACCCTCCGTTTCAAGTAATTCCCCTCGGTGTCAGTGTGTGGAATTCCCGAGACGGTAGTATTGATTTTTGCTTTGCATGTTTCTCCTCAGCGCCAGTATTTACAGAAATTCCCGAATATTGCATCAGCCAGTATTGTGAGACTGACTGAGGAGAACAGACGTGTTGATACAGTGCTTCTCATACTTACTGGTTTAAATTCATATTGAACAATATAAAATCTGATATTTGTTGTAATCCACTCATATTTAGAGTCAAGCTTATATTTGTCCCAGCCTGTTATACATAACAAGGTTATTGCCATTCAAGATATGCATGTTCGTGCAGGCATTTGCGCTGGGTCAGTGTGAATGAATATTTATTCTCTTTTTCCACTTGTGGGCTATTGGCTTTACAACCTGTCATAAGATAAGCATAGAGATTAGATTTGAATCCCAGGAAATTTTATATAAATACCAAAGCCAAAAATATTAAGTGTATACACACATACATACATACACACACACACAAGGCACAGTGATGAACCCAACTGATATTTTTATCCAGTATAAAGTTTTGAATTGAAACCCAGGAAATTGTATATAATAAACAACAGCAAAAATGCCGAATCAAAAATATTGCAATCAGTGCAATAAAAATATATCCAGCTCTAATTGGGCCAGACACCAAAAAATTTGTAATCCGGACAAATACAGAACTCCCACAAAAATTTGCCCCAAATGCAATAGAAAAAATAACATGGAATACTTCACATATAAACATAAAGATACTTGCTCTGCACAACCATCAACATCTGGTCTGAAAAGAAGGCACGAAGCACCTCTTAATGCCAGAGCAGCAAAGCAGCCACGCTATGAACCCATCCGTAGCAGTTTTAATAGCCAATTAAGAGATCACCGGTTTGTATCAGAGCCAAGATGCGGCATTGAGAATTTCTTGAACAGTATAAATCCTAAAGTGCAGGCAATTCTAAATGCACAAAATGGCTCTTATAAGCTCTCCCTCAAATTGTTTGTACAATATAAGAAACCAAACGCTACAAAATTTACACACCCCCACGTAACAGAAACTGTACCGGTATATTCAAATCCAAATTTAGACACAATAATAAGCAGTTTAATGGATCAACTAAATATCAAACACTCTGAATTTGCGGCAAAAGAGTCCGGATGGAGCTTGTGCGGCTCTCCGCACAAGCTATATGTTAATATTTCTGAATTCAGCCCATTACAAGGATCTACGTATGTGCCGTTACCTGCTAATATCAAAAATAAAAGAGCCGTGGTCAATATAAAAAATACCGACCAGAAATGCTTTTTGTGGTGTATATTAGCTGCTTTGTATCCAGTTTCAAGGGATCCTCAGAGAATAACTTATTACAAGCAACATGAACATGATTTTGACGATGCAATGGAGGGTTTGGAATATCCAATGTCAGTTCAGAATATTGATAAATTTGAAAAAAGGGCCAGGCATATCAATGGCAAACAATTATCTATTAATGTATTTATTTGTTCCACTGGCAATTGCCCGATAGCACCTCTCAGAATCAGTACAATTGATGATGATTCTGCTATTCCGATTGATCTGCTCTTAATTGAAGGGGATGATACACACCATTATACTCTGATACATAATCTTGAAGCTTTGGTGAGAACACAACTAGACAAATCCAATACAATATTCAAGTTGTGCAGAAGATGCTTAACTGTATTTGATGGTCAAAAAATGGTAAAAGGGGTTCGTGAAAAAAATGCAGAAATTGCTAAAAACAAGTTAATTGAGCATCTGAAATACTGTGGGAATCATAAACCTGTTCATATGGTGATGCCCAATCCAAGTGAAAATTGCAAATTCAAAAAGAATGAAGCCTTGTTGGAACACCCAGCATATATTGTCTGGGATTCTGAATCAAATCTCAAATCTCTTGCATTCTGCAATCCAGATCCCGAAGAATCTTCAATTACACCATACCAGCTACATGAACCTTCCAGCTTTTGTTATGTGGTTGTACAGGATGGTGTAGCTAGTGAGCCATACTTATACATGGGACCAAATGCCATCAAAATATTTGCACATAGAATAGAAAATGAGTGCCGTGACATAGCATATAACATTTTATTAAAATCAAAACCCATGTTGCCTTTAACAGAGGAACAGATTGAAGATTTCAACAATGCAGAAAAATGCCTGGTATGTGATTCTGAATTTTCAGATACAATTATCAAGGTTCATCACCATTCTCATACAGATGGTAAATTCTTAATGGCCCTGTGTAATAGCTGTAATATTAAGATCAAGAGACCAAGATTTGTCCCCATATTTTGCCATGGAGCATCCAATTATGATTTCCATCATCTGATCAGGTACGAGGGGTTTGACAAGCAGAATTTAAATATTTTAGCTGAAAATGATGAGAAATATATATCTATTAGCAAGATAATTAAAGTTGATGGTGTTCCTATTCACATAAGATTTCTTGATTCTTACAGATTTTTATCTGCTAGCCTGGCTATACTGGCAAATCAATTATCTGATGATCAATTCAAAATCACACGTGCCTCGTTTCCAAATCTGGACCTGAAATTAATTAGGCGGAAGGGTGTATATCCATATGACTATGTTACAGATTTTTCTAAATTTGATGAGTGTTCCCTGCCACCACAAGAAGAGTTTTACAGCAAAATCAGAGGATCTGGAATCAGTGATGAAGATTATCACCATGCCCACTTGATGTGGAACAAATTAAAATGCAAGACATTTGGTGATTATCACATGGCATATTTGAAACTTGATGTCACCCTCTTAGCTGATATATTCCAAGCATTCAGAAAATCTTCGATGCAAAATTATAAACTGGACCCAGTGTATTTTTACAGTGCCCCGGGCCTAGCATGGGCCGCAATGTTTTTGAACACCAAAATGCAATTGGATCTGATCCACGATCAAGATATGTATCTGTTTATGGAGAAATGTATAAGAGGAGGGATGGTGCAATGTTCCCAGAGATATGCCAGAGCAAATAACAAGCATATTATGCTGCCTGATTATGATCCAGCACGGCCATCAAATTATATACTGTATGTGGATGCAAACAGCCTCTATGGTCATGCCATGATGGATAAACTGCCATATGCAGGGCTTGAGTGGGTTGAAGATTTCAATATTGAAGATCTTCAGAATTTTGATGACAGTAACTATGGCCTCTTCTTAGAGGTTGATCTGACAATTCCTGATGATTTGCACAATAAATTTTCTGATCTGCCCCCAATTCCCGAGGTTCAGTGCTCACCTGGCTCTAAACAGAAGAAGCTCATGATGACTCTGGAGCCGAAACAGGGATATGTCACATATTACAAAAACCTCCAGTTCCTGATGAATCACGGTGTTCAAGTAACCAAAGTTGGCAAAGTCTTGAGGTTCAGGCACTCAGAATGGTTGAAACCATACATTGATACAAACACGGAGCTTCGAACATCTGCAAAGAGCCAATTTGATAAGGCCTTGTTTAAATTGATGGTGAATTCAGTGTATGGCAAAACAATTGAAAATGTCAGAAAACATACCGATGTTAAAATAATTACTGACCCCAGCCTGAGCAAAAAATTGATAGCAAAGCCCAACTTCAATTATAGAAGAATTTATGATGAGCACATGGCACTTTTCAACATGATGAAAACAAAGATTAAGTTTGATAAACCTATTTATGTAGGGGCTGCAATATTGGAATTGTCCAAATTACATATGTTAATATTGTATTATGACGTGTTGAAACCTTTTTATGGTGATCGTGTAAAATTATTGTACATGGATACGGATAGTTTTATTCTTGATATTCAAACAGAAGATGTTTATCAAGATATGGCACAGCCTGAATTGTTTCAATACTTTGATACCAGTGAACATACAAGAATTCAACCCCACAACAAAAAGGTGCCTGGCAAGTTAAAAGATGAGACATGTGGTGATGCTATTGTGGCATTTGCTGGGTTAAGTGCCAAGGTGTACAGTTTTAAAACATGTAGTGCAGTTGTCAAAAAGGCCAAGGGCATTGGTAAAGTAGTTGTGGAAAAAGAGCTTGAATTTGAAGATTATGAAAATTGCCTCAAATCCCAGAGTTCAATCAGAACATCAGAAAATAGAATTCAGAGTGAGGATCACTTGTTGACTTCAAATATTGTAAGAAAAGTGGCCCTGGACCCACATGATGATAAGAGACGCATTTTATCATGTGACATACATACTTTACCTTGGGGGCATTGTGATTTGAAAAATGGGAATCAATGCCCAATTACAGAGCATGATTTGAAATAAATAAACATGCCTATGAACTTATTTGGGTTCAAAAAACAGGCTATTATGGATCTGCCAACACCACAAGCCTCTCCTGATATGCTGTCTAAACTGAGTGGCTTGTTAATTATTCATCTGAACAGCATACTTACAGATGTTGATGATGAAACAGGCAAAATATTGTACATATTTAACAATAATTTAAATCATTACCAATTACCTGTAGGTGGGCAATTGCAATTTATTACAACCCCTGAGGGTGATGTCAAAATTTCAGTAGGGAGAAATATTTATAGAATTAAGCACTCAAACATGGTTTCTGGCACTGTTTATACTGTTTCTGCTGGTGACTGCTTATATATTGAGGTCCCTGGATCCTATGACAAGCTTATACCCTTTTTTATAGAATTAAGAATCAGATATTCAATAATAAATAACCATTAAAATAAAAATGCCTAATGATATATTTGGCCATACAAGACATGAAGATCACAGTGATGAGATTCTTATGCTTGATGTCAGAGTCAAGAAATTAAGAAGTGATTTACAAGCTTTACAAACCACACTCAATGCCAGTCTTCAATTAGAAATTACAAATTTGCAATCACAATGCATGGACCCTCTTCTTAAAATTGATTCTGAACTCAAAGTGCTGCTTCAAAAATATACTGATCTGGCCACATTAGATAATTTTCAAAGTTTAGAAGAAGCTGTTGCAGCTCTTCAAGCCAAATTTAAGACCCAGGCCAACAACTCCGAGCAATTGAAACAACAATTGGAGGAACAGATAAATAATGTCCAGACACAGCTCCAAACAATTGTCAAAAGCATAAAATCACAAGAAGATTTTGATCTAGTGATTTCCACTCTAAAAGAACAGATTCAGTCACTCCAGATACCTAATCTGGATCCTCTGCACAATGCCATAGCCGAGGTTAAAGAAAAAATTGAGACACTTGAAAATTTTATGAACAACTTGCCATCTTCTGATGCTTTGAATGCAATAACTCGGAGTGTTGCAAACATCAAGCTGCAACTTGAAACATATGAAGATTTTGGAAAAATTCAAAGTTCCATAACCCATCTTGAAGGTACAATAGCAGCAGTGCAAAATGATTTGGTAAATGTACTAGAATCTCGCCTGCCTGGGATTGTAGATACCCTTGTCAGTGTCCAGCAACACATCACAAAGCTTGAAAACCTCAACACCGAATCTGAACTATCTCATTTTCATCACTTGATCGATGATATCCAAACAAAGCTTGAAATTTTACACCAATCCACACCCTCTCAGGCAGATATAGCCCTGCTCCAAAATGCTATGCAAAATGTGGCTGATGCTTCTGAATTAAACAATGTAAAATTGGCACTTGAATTTTTGCAAAATACAGTATCAAATCTTCCCACATCACAGGAACTTAAAAATATTAAGAGGGCAGTGAATCGCATATTGAAATCAGAAGATGTCAAGAATATCCAGGCAGAGATCAAACATCTCACACAGACAGTTGCCACTCTACCAACCAATCAACATATTAATGAACTGCATGCCCTGTTTGAGGATATCAGAAGACAGGTCCATGATCTCACTGCTCAAAATTCAAAATTGGCAGTTGTTGAAAATTTGCAACAAATTGTAGCTAATATCAAGCAACAGCTAGGGACCATGGAATCCAATCAAGCAAATGCTTTGTCTGTTTTTGCCACCCAGCTTCAAGAGATTGTGCAACAATACAAGAAACTTGTTGTGGACATAAAGATCAAGCCGGGCCATGATGATGTTGTTAGGACCATCAATGAGCATCTTGAATCTGTAACAAGCAGATTGCTTACAGCAGAAAAAGAAATAACAGGCATAATCGAGAATCCAAAACATACAGTAATTCTTGAATTGTACAGCATCCCCAACAAAGAATATGATTCACCATTTACACCAGGTGGCAAAATATATATGCTGTCCCCTGCACAATTTTATTACCAGTTTTTTGTTGGGGGCACATTGAGACCAATCAAGATCAAATATTGGCATCAGCCACAGGCACACCACTACCCCACCTTATCAATAACAAATGCTGACAACAAACCAAAAATCACCAGTGTAGAGTTAGAGGATTTTACAGACCCCAATACATTAGAAACAGCCTATACTGAAGATGATGGCTCTCTGGAATTTAAAATACAAATAGGGGACAAATTATATTTAGAAAATCCTGCAGTATCAGCTGCTGAACACCCCATAGTTGCAATATTCTTGTTTACATATTATGTCTAGTTGTTGATGAATTACACAGACAGGCCAGACATAATTATAAGAGACTCCCAGTAGTCACAAAGGGCATAGATGATTTATGGCAGAGCGACTTGATTGAGTTGTCAACTGGACAGTTGAAAACTTAGACAAAATCAACAAGGGCTACAAGTATCTACTCACTGTAATAGATACATTTTCAAAATTTGCCTGGGCTGTGCCACTCAAATCCAAGACTGGAAAATGTGTTACAGAAGCCCTCAGGACAATCATCAATCATTCAGGAAGATCCCCGCACTATTTGCAAACAGATAATGGCAAAGAATTTTATAATTCTGTATTCCAACAATTTATTAAAAGCCAGTCAATAAAACATTATTCAAGTTACAGTGATCTCAAAGTCTCGATTGTAGAGAGATTCAACAGAACCTTAAAAAATCTTATGTATAAACAATTTACCCTCCAAGGTAATTATAAATGGATTAATATTCTTCCAGAACTTCTACATAAATATAACAATTCTGTCCATTCCACAATCAACATGAAACCCTCTGAAGTAACTTCATCTGATGAGCAAAAATTGATCAGCACTGTTTATTATCCTAGATACCAGCCAACAACAAGAAGGGCCAAATACAGGGTGGGGGATCAAGTAAGAATCAGCAAATATAAGCACTTATTCAAAAGAGGCTTTACAAGAAACTGGAGCACCGAATTATTTACAGTGGTTCAAGTTAAACCCGGGACCCTTAACACATATATAATAAAAGATCACCGAGGAGAAATTCTCAAAGGCCGATTCTATGAACAAGAGCTCAGCAAAACTAAACAGCCTGACACATATCTCATAGAAAAAATCATCCGCAGAAAAGGCAGCAAGTTACTTGTCAAATGGCTGGGTCATCCGGAAAACAGCTGGATCGATGCAGACAAAGTGATAATATGAGCACCTGGGATGTTATAAAAAGGCTGCCAGAACCTGAACAGCAGAATAAGAGAAATGGCAACTTGCTGCCTGATAATATTAGGTGTCTTATTGTTGGGCCATCTGCTTGTGGTAAAACTACACTAATGGTTGATAATTTTTTATTGGCACCGAACTGGTTAGACTGGAAAAACAGGCACTTGTATGTTTTCTCTAAGAGCTTGGAACAATTAAAATATCAGCAGCTGATGAAGCTATATGATGGATTGGATATAGCCACTTTTGAACCAGATGTTAAGCCACTCCATGAATGTCTCGATAACTCTGTTGTTGTGTTTGATGACATTATACTGGATAATCAAAACAAGGTTAGAAATTTCTTTACACAGGGCCGGCACAAAAACATAGATTGCTTCTACCTGGCACAGACTTTTTCTAAAATTCCGAAGCAGCTGATCCGAGACAACAGCAATTTTATATGTGTGTTTCATCAAGATCATACCAACCTCAAACACATACATGATGAATATGTAGTTGGGGACTTGAGCTACAATGATTTTTCCAAGTTTTGCAGCAGGTGCTGGAACCAGGACAGTTATGGGTTTGTCACTATTGATATGACAAGAACACCCAATAGTGGCAAATACAGAAATAAAATCAACGATTTTCTAGACGTTGAGACATAAATAAATAACCATGAAAAGGCCAATCATTGATGATCTTAAGTTAAGAGATTATCTTGTAAAAAGATTTAAGGGATGGAAATCAGAGAACCGGGGAATTTATGAAAAACACAAACAAACAGAACAGCCTGTCATTGATGCTATTAATAATTTAGGTAAGAATATCAAAACTGTTACAGAGCAGAATCAAAATTTGATCACAGAGCTTGTACCTGTAGCTGCAAGGAACATATTAGATTATCCATTCACCCCACTTTCCAGTATTCATACACCTAGTCCTGTTGCTCCTCGAAGAATTGAAGCTACTCAGGATCCTATTGAATTGGGTCTTCTTGCTCAAAAATATTTAAGCACACCTAAAGACAACAAAGATGAGGTATTTGGCTTATATGCTGACACAGAGCTTGATGGCAGTATCATACATAGAATTGGCAATTTCAGAGTAACTTTTATGGGGGATGATCTGATTGTTTATTCAGAATCTCGTCTCGGAGAAAAAGGTGCTTTTGTTAAGTACCCCGGAACACCTGGATTGTGGGAACTGATGACTCGGAAAAGGCCTGGCAGCTATACAGATCAAGATTATGAACATTACAAAGAAATATTAATAAAATCAGATGCTCTATACCAGAACAATGATCCCACACAAAAAAGGGTCAAGTCTAGCAGTGGGGCAAAATACAACAATTTAATCAAGCCCATATGGTCACAAATCAAGACTGGCAGTGGGATCAAACAATACAACACCCTGCCTAAAGAATTTGTGTGGGTTGATGATGTCAGGAAACTTGTGGATAGGTTATTGGTGATAGCTGGGGAGGAAAATGCTGGCAACCACAATTTTTACAATGAAAAGGTTGGAATTATGGACATGATAAGCACAAAATTGTCTAATTTTATAGTAAAAGACCCTAAGGGGATTGGATATCTTATAAAAATTATTAATACTCTACCCCCCAAATTTTGGAATATTTCTGAGGGTCGGGGACTGGTTAATGACATTATAAACAAGCTGCCATTTGAGGTACACATTCCAGGCTATCAGTATTGTGGTCCAGGCACAAAATTGGACCATAGATTAAACAGAGGGGATCCTGGTGTAAATCCCCTAGATGCTGCTTGTAGAGACCATGACATAGCATACAACACACATACTGATCTTGACAAGAGACATGTTGCAGACAAGAAATTAGAAGAGGCTGCATTTGGTAGATTTGTAAGCAAAGATGCTTCTTTAAGTGAAAGAATAGCAGCATTGGGAACCACCATAGCTATGAGCACCAAACAAAAACTGGGGTGGGGTTTGTGAATATGTATATAATAAACCTACAATGAAGGCCAAGGGTGTTATGTATCAAATACCTTATGCAGGTCTCAAATCTCTTAAAACTATTGATAGTCTTTTGACCAAAAAGCAGCGGAAGAAAAAAAGCTCTTGTCTTGCAAAGGGACATGGTATGAAATTGTTGCTTAGCACCCCCCAATTAAAAAAATTACAGCAATCAAGAAAAAAATCACATGTGGGGGGTTTCATATTTACCATCCCTGCCATCTTAGCTGCTCTCGGGGCTGTGGGGAGCTTGGCTGGGGGATCAGCTGCCATAGCAAAAACAGTAATAGATGCCAAGAAAAATAGGGCAGAATTAGATGAGCAGAGGCGCCATAACCTGGCCATGGAGAAAAAAGGCAAAGGTGTTAAGAGAGCTATGAGTAAGTTTAAAAAAAACAAGAGCCGCTTACAAACCAAGATATTGAAGCTTTAATCAAGCCACTGGGCATCAAACATTTTATGGGTGTGTACATGTCTGATTCTTTACCGGAACAACCACTCAACAAAGAGTGTGGCATTGTTAATTTGGATGAGTACAAAAATCAGGGCACTCACTGGATCTGTTATCTTAAATATTTAAACAATGAGGCATTTGTGTTTGATTCATTTGGAGGTGTTCCTCCTGAAAATTTAATAAAATATCTAAATTCAGCTAATCTTTATTACAATAATGCCCGTGTTCAAAACTTCAAAGATGTTAATTGCGGACATTTGTGTTTATCTGTTCTCAGATATATGTCTCAAATAAATAAACCATCAATTGAAAATTTTCAAAAGGCCTTGTGGTATCTGAAACATCATGGGGGTATTCCATCTCACCAGCCAAAATTCAATATTGAAACTCAAATTGCATGATGACATAGTGTATCCCAAAACAATAGCTCTCAGAGCATTTTACGGCATGTACTTGATACCTAATATTACACGCCACAACAACACAATTGCAGTAGGGGATCAAAAAATTGTCATCACTCCAGGGCAGTATAATCTATCCACTCTAAATGCTCAATTACCCAGAGGTATAGTCTTAAGTCAAAATTCTGTCACTCACAGAGTAGAGATTGTATCTGCTACAGAAACAGTGGATCTGGGTACTATAGGAGAGCTGTTAGGATTTGAGAACAACACAAAACTTGAACCAGCCATCAAACACACTGCTATGAATATACCTAAATTCTTAGCCATAGAGACTC
Organism: Lepisma saccharinum; assembly: GCF_977018435.1. Taxonomy (NCBI): domain Eukaryota; kingdom Metazoa; phylum Arthropoda; class Insecta; order Zygentoma; family Lepismatidae; genus Lepisma; species Lepisma saccharinum. The sequence goes on along the minus strand of NC_139230.1, from coordinate 193,042,646 downwards.
TGAATATTCACTGTAATGTGGCTGAGGGTATGATCACCAAATCAAATGGCATAGGCACTCACAAACAAACAGGCATCATTGCAACATTCAAACCTAATTCCGAATTTATGGAGCCAATCATCTACAATCCATCCCCAACATTATATTTTCCTGTGTGCCATAATAGAATAGATTACATTGAATTGATGGTCACTAATGAAAAAGAAGAATTAGTTGATTTTGCTGGAGCCACAACAATTGCTATCATAGAGATTAATATTTAAATAAAAATACATACAATGGAAAATATTGAGAGTTATGAGCTACAATCATTCCCTCCAAACAGGAGGACATTTGCAAATTTAAATCAACCCAACACAGAAATAGAGGTTGATCTTGATGTAGGGGACGGCTTTATACACCCCCACAGAGCAGATCTATACATCAAATTTGATGTTGTAAAGCTCGATGGAACAGATTATCCTGCAAATTCGAATATAAGATTGGTGGACAATTTTGTGCCCCATCTGTTCTCTGAAATTGAGATCAGAAAGCATGGCGTTGTTATAAACAGAGTGGATTATCCCGGCATTACCTCCACAGCTTTGGCCACACTAAAATTATCCAAAACCGAGGCTTCTTACTACAGAATCGGTGGATTTGAGGCTGGTGATAAGATATTATCTAAGAACCACACAGTGCTGTTCCCCATGCGCCTGTTGCCAGGATTCTTCTCGGATTACAAAGAAATTATGTGGAAGGGGGGGTTAAGAATTACATTTAGAAGAGCTGCAAATGATAATAATGCATTGATGAGGTACAGTACATTAAATTCTACAGGGGAAGCTTTGCCTAATACCTTACCAGATGCAGGCAAATGCATTATTCAGACTATGGAGCTAAGAATCCCGGTTGTTGAATATGAGGCCAGTTACGCTCTTAAATACAAAGCTGATATCCTAAAAAATCCACAGGTTCCTCTGCAATTTTACACATATCAATCTGTACAGAAGCCTGCCTCTGGCACATATTATGAATTTGATGCTACAAATTCATTCTCCAGCATACAATACGACATGCCTGATTTTGTGGTGGTACTGTTTCAGACTGGGAGACACAATAATCAGGAAAAAAATTCAAGTAGATTTGATAACTGCAACATCAAAAATATATATCTTAAAAATGGCAGAAATGAGGTATTCCCTAGAGAAAATTATAATTTAGACATTTCCAAGGATGATTTTCTCAAATTATATGAAGCTTTTTCGGCTTTCAAGCGTGTCACTACTGGCAGTACTGACATGTATTACACACCAGATGAATTCAAGACACGGAGACCCATGTTTGTAATCAACACTTCAAAAAGAAAACAAGTTGTGGTTAATGACAGGACAAACATTAAAATTATCTGTGAATTCCACGAGGCTTTACCTGAAGACACCATTTGTAGTGTCATTCTCATAGGTGAAAAATCATATGTTTATGACGTAAGAAATGAGCGGGTCACAGAGCAGTTCTAGAGGCCCGATTCAAACACAGAGGCCCTTTGGATATAAAACAACACTTTACCGTCAGGAAATATATTACCTACCCATTTTATAGCACCTCTGCTCGTGGCAGATACCTACCCAAAACACAACACATCTGCCAAAAGCTGAAATACAGAAATATTGCAATAATTATTCTGTAAGTTAAAGACTTGAGCCTATATTATTGCAACAAAACCAAACCTTTGCATGACAATATCCATGAAGAAATTTCCTCAATATGATGAATGGTCCCTGAAAGGGTGCATAGTGTAGATAAGAATTTCTCTTTGAGTCCCATGACAAATGACATGTAATTTCCCTCGGAAAAGGCACAATGTAGGTAATATCAACAGATATAATCACTCAGGCATACAGAAAGAAGGCAATTACTCTTTGATGATAAATAATATGCTATTTCTCTCTGAAAAGACGCAGTGTAGATTATATCTGCTAGCATGATTAATTGTTGGCAGAAACATGGGACTGATCAAAAGATTGGAAAGAACATGGAATGTTTACTTGACCTCCATTCTATTGTATTGATCAGGCAGTTTTGCCCGTATTGTTGAGCTGATATTTTACCCAGATAACAAAACTCTGGTGATTCTTAATAGAGAATAATTTTGCTCTGTTGTATAACATTTTTTACCAAATTTAAGATCTGGGAGCTATCAACTAGCAGTATTTATTCTCAAAATCTCACATATGGAATGCCACATCTATCAGGACTCGAACCCAGAGCCCCTTGTTTACAAAACTACAATATTAACATTTTGCCATCAGATTTTATGAGGACTCAAACCCGAACCTTTTGATTACAAGGCAATAAAAACCATGCACCACACTCCACTCGGTCTCAGAACCCAATAGATATCAATTCAAGATTCCTGGGATTTTGACAGAAAAACATACTATAAGCTTAATTTCTGGTGTGGCCAAAAATATATCACTTTTTGACAAGTTTATGGACAAAAATCTGGCTGATGCAACTTTTGTAAGTATGCACAAATCAATCTGAAGAGCTCTTCCTTTCTGAAAAATTCCCGAGGGCATTTTTACAAAAATCTTGGATTAGGAAGAGCTCCACACTTGAGCAAAAAACTCATATGCTCATGTTAAGCAAGTTTTAAGTGTAGCAAAGCTGCTGGAGAGAAGCTCTTCCTTTCTCGCGCTGTCCGTAGTATCAAACACACTACTACCAACAGTTTAAAGTGGGATCCGATCTACTTTGTGCTCCACCGGTTATCGAACCCGGGACCCCTTAATTACAGAGCGACGACGCTACCACTGCGCCATCGAGGAGGCCTTCAATGGAATCCTTACAACCCAGAAGGGTCCGTGGCTGTACAAGATGCTGAAGTTCATGTTTCTGAAGTTATCCCCAACTGAGGCTACGTTGAGTGGTACCAATCATTGATCCAGACAGATTTGCTTCATGAACTGTTTTCATTGCAAACTGCGAATATCGAGCAGAATCTTGTGAGATAGGGAAATATATGATAATGAGCTCCTGTTTCTAGAAGAGGGTTAAAGTTTCCGGAGCGTGCTGCTCTTTACCATGAACGACGTCGTTGTCTACACTCCGTATATGTCTTCTTCATGGTAAAAACATATACGGAGTGTAGACGACGACGTCGGTCATGGTAACCAGCACCACGCTCCGGCAACTTCCACCCTCTAGATACACAATATTGGAGGCTGGGTTGAACCAGATAGTTGCTAATGTATTGGCATTGACCATAGTTTAACACGGGTCTCCTGCATGCCATAGACTGCCCACCATAAGTAGTATAGAATTGAAAATGGAACGTAGCTGTTGGCTATTGTTCTCGGCTCGGTGCACACATGTTCACAAAAGTTGTAAACAAATTTGACATGTAGTAAACAGAAGTGGATTATGTTCTTTTGTTGTAAACAAAAAGGACGAAGGGGAAAAGTAGATGAAAAGAAATTTTTTTTTGTACATTTGAAAAGAGCTGTGCTCTCACGCCTGCACTATAAAGGCCTTTTCAATAAATTTCCATTTCTATTGGGTTCCCTTTCGCTTTACAAAACCTTTTCACTAAAATGTATTTTGTTCACAGACAGCTGCGTCTTTTCGGGTATACCTTTTATCTTCGAAACGGCTATTCTCTCACGTTTATACTATTGTGAAAACGCGGACGCCATTGATTTAATATATTTACTATAAAAATCTGGTATATTTTATATAAATATACAAAAATATTATTTTCATTTACATTTCCCCTTCGTCCTTTTAGTTTATAACAAAAGAACATAACGTCTGGGTTCCCGGGTTTGAATCCTGGCCTAGGCGTCATCAATTTCATCATATCATCACTTCCCATCTTCTCAAATTAGCCAAAAGTGGCACCAAGAGCAAAGTAAAATTAAGCAAATCAATCAATCAACAAATGAACATAATTTATGCACCCTCCACTTCTATTCACTTCATGTCAAACTTGTTTACAACTTTTGTGAACACGTGTGCACCGAGAACAACAGCCAACATCAACGTTTCATTTTCAATTCTACTATACCAAAGAATTTAGACCAGCTTCTACAACAGTATATTTCTTCCGTATGCCACAGCATAAAGAGCTAATGCATTGCTTTCTTGCATTATATATTCGTGAGGGCCTCATTGATGGCGTAGTTATAAATGCTGTCACCTTGTAATCAAGTAATCCCGAGTCCGATCTATGACGGAGGCAAATGTTAACTCTGGATCCAGTCCCGATTAGCCTATCTGAGAATAAACTGAACTTAGAACAAACTTTCCTCTATAATAAATGACTGGAAGAGTATCTTTCACTTTGCATCCAGCATTCTTTATTGAAGGAGGGAGAGGCAGCATATGGCCCAATATTTAGTCCAGGATCTTTTGCCTCTTTTTTGCTTGATACACTTTCTCACAAAATAGTGAAAAATACACACACGGCCCTGCCTACTTAACGATCAACCTTTCAGGAAGAAAACAACTTGGGTTATGTAGATTTTGAGAGAAAAATGCAGGCTCGACCAGGACTCGAACCCGGGTCTCTGGCAATCCCTGCCATTGCTCTACCACTTTCTTTTCAGGACTTTCAGGACAGACAATCACAAACATCCATGTCCGAGCCAGGATTCGAACCCGGGACCTCCGGCGTAGTAGCGCGAAGTGCTAACCACTCCGCCACGGGGGGCGACAAAACAGAGTATAACCAACTGCTCTACGTTAACTTCATAAGCTGAGCTACCGAGCTGGCCTGGCTTCCCCTGCATTTTCGCTGGCGCTGTTTTACCTGTGAGAATTCGTCTCTGCAAGTGCTACTGCAACGGGATCTGTTGCCTTTGAGACACTATAGACGTCGTTGCCTGGTTCCTCCCAGCGTAGAGGAACACCATCCTTTATATTTGAAAGAACTTCCTGGTCACAAGAAATGTTCAATTGCACTGTGGTGGGTAGTGATTTAAGAATTGGTACCTCAATATGTGGTACCGACTTCAATGCGAAGAGCACATTGGCATTTACACATGATAAATAGCCACGCATTACAGTTCGACAAAAATAACAATCTATCACGTGGTCCCTTAGTTGAGGCCATGTCATAGATACATCAAAAGGCATTGAATGAATACCTTTCAATCACTCTCTTAGCGTTACAGCACAACTATGACATGTACCATATGAGGCATGTGGGCGGTCTTGATCTCCCAGTGACAACCAAAGTGCAGTCGGTACACTATCTTTACACAATCTGTGATGTTTTTACATTGCAATTTTGGAGTGCATTCGTCAGAAACGTAACAGAAAGTGTTAGGGTGATATACACAGCTAAGGGGTTCTCTCAGTCGACTTAGTTTATCACAGCACAGTCCACTGTGTCACTGCACAAATCAAACGCTGTAAACTGCATGTTTATTTATTACGATATACTATAATAATATATTTTTTGTAGCAAACAGGGTTACAATAAACCTCACATACCAACACGTAAGACACGACTGAAGGTATACATGATGATTTGACACGCAAACAGTTTGCCAGATTACACGAAAAAGAGCATACATTGATATAGCGACTAAATATGACGTCACGCATATCTCGAAAATGGTACGTGATGGAGAAACATGAGTAGCAATCCGAAATCAGTATACCGAAATTAGTTAAGAACACCTATTCTGCTGCTCCATCATCATAATATTTTGTAATATGTATTGTATTCTTGCATTCAGTGGTGTAGTCGTGCTAAAGCTCACCAAGGCACCGTCCTGGTTGATGACAATTACAATAATAATTGTATTAATAATTGAAGACTCAAAGCAGTAAACGTTGTAAGTGGCAAAGCGAAAGTGTTGGGAAATCGCATCGTTCCGCACATCAGACCGTAAGAACGTGCACACTAGTGACCTTTTACACGCCCTTTGAACTATTCAGTTGGCAACCAGCTACATTTCACGTTTACTACATTATAAAGCATGGCTCATTTCACAGTTTAACGTGTAAAACGGTGTTCGAATTATTGTGGCACTTACAGCGTGTACCAATTTTAGTCTTCAATTATAATAAAAAATACAATTTTAACTACCAATCCAGCGCGATAAGAAACACAACAGCCTGCAGAACGAGATGAGCGAAGTACCTCCTCCTGCAACGTCGTAACTCTCGACGCTAGTGCTGTTGGTCTGCGGCGTATTCCTTGCTCACCACTTCCCTTGACAGCATCTTAGGCCGCCCACCGTAAGACTGGACAAGAGCTATAGTGTTTTGTCATTGTGATGCAATTTGCAAGGCACTATTTATTTTACGACTACGCCACTGATTATATTTATTATTATTATTATTATTTATTCATTAATATGAAGGAACCAATTGGTACCTTTCTCCAAAAAGTTAAGAACAGATTCCATTGCACCTAACCGAGAAAGATAAAAGGCATTAGTTAGCATACCGTAAGATTTCTTTGGTCTCTGTATCATAAGACAGTCTGTAATTTCTATAGCGAGAAACTTATGATAAATGGATTTTCAGTGTTTTTTTTTTTTAAAAAAATAAGGTAGAAATCTTTAAAAGTGTTTATGCTTTCTAATCCGAATATAAATTTTTGAAAATATTTTTAATTAACGGCCACAGATTTAGAAGTTTGTTCTAATTAAATAATGCTGTACAGCGCCATCTCTTATCCTAATATATAATGAATTTACACCAACATTCTCTGTTAAAACTCATGTACTTACACTTGAATCCAAACTTCTATACTCATATGTAATGTGTCTGGAATGTCCATCATTCTAATATATTATGCATAGGCGTTCGCACGGGTGGGCAGTTGTCCCCCTAATTATTTCACTTAGAAACCAAGTGTAGAGAAATCTTATCGTCGTTATCAAAAAATATTAAACTTTTAGAAAAATTACGTATTCTCGTATGAAATTGGACAATCCGTAAACGTCCAATAGGGTGGGGCAAGTGGGCCACGCCCCCCTGTAAAATGAAATGTAGCGATAATTTCCGTATCTCGCACATTAAATTTCATTTCAGTTCCAGTAATATGTTAATTAATGCAAAGGCATTACAGGAACATGGTAACTTCAAATTCAAGCTATTTTTTGAAGGGACACTAACATTATAGGGAAAATATGTGTATATATAGTACACTAATTGGACTTTCTGTGGGTCCGGAAACTCACTACACACGTCCCTTTCATACTTATCAATACAATAAAACGGTGTCTCATTAAGGTTTTGACCCCCTTAATCAGAGGGTCCGCACACTCCCATGATATCATGCTGTAATTTTTATTTTTGTTTCCTAATTTCGATATTTTTTCTTTCCTTCTTTGACATGGCTGATCTAGTTTCGAAAGCCGTACCATGATTCTACCACGCTTCCGTTCAGGTTCCCGACTGATATTTACTTGCAGCAAAGAACTCAAGCAAGTCCAGAGTATCGCGTCTACAGCAGGTCTCTGCCAATAGATCCAGAGATATTTATTACGAAGAAAACCGCAATAGCAAACCAGGAACATTGTTTTCCAAGCAGCGAGAGCGCTACAGATGCAATGTTGATGTTCCGTACTTCATCTGTCATACATTGTTGGTGCTTTCCTTACAATGGAATGATGCTACCATGTCTACCCACGCTTCCGAATGTACCCACATGGAAACTGAAGATGCAGGTTTGGAAGTACGCAAAGCGAGTCTTTCCAAGCAGATTTGATATGGTAGAATTTAATAATTTTATTGAACACATTAAACAAGTACCGATATATTCGAGGGAGAAGGAATACTATGATTAACGCTGTCATGTTAATCTCTTCGTTCTTGAATCGTTTCTAATACACGCAAATACAAATGTATAATGAATATTACTTTGCTGCGAAAAGTATTCTCTACTAATTAACCTAAGAGGAGTCGTCCTGGATTCCATCAACGTAGCGTGAAACATTATTCTGTGCAATCTATTAGTCAAACGAACGTATAGCCTACACCTCGTTGCCGAGCGTGTTCAGTGGTACAATGGGATCCATGAGTATTACCGTGGAAATTGTCCATCACCAATTCGTGCACTCTTTGACCCAATAAGAGCTTCAAGAATTAAAATAAAACTCAAAACAAGCTGCTGACAACTTCTGCACCAGCATACATAAAAATCCATCGCTTAAAAACATAGGATGTGAGAGAAAAATTAATGAAAATAGCTTTGGACAATTTGCACCGTAATACTCATGGATCCCACTGTACATACATAGGCGACCTAGTTGCCGAAGGATCCGAGTTCGATACCCTGTCTAGGGAGCAAGGAGTGACCTTTGGGGAAGGCATCTAATCATCAACCTCTTCCTCGTAGTAAGTACACCCTGGTCCGCATTTTGCAGACTAACGAGGCTCTGGTGCCTACAACAACAAGCAGTATAATCTTCCATGCAGTTGGATATTGTCCTATTTGGCCTGTGTGCCAAGTTCCCCTTTACAGCATGGGCTTTAAACTAGTTGTGAAGTCGGCACATTTCATTCACCACCGTACAGGATCAAATGGAAATTCTACCGGGATTATGAAATCTTTGATTTCTACTTTTTTCGGTGACGAATAGCACATGTTAGCATATTTTACACGTGTTCAAGATAAGGATTTGTAATCTGCTCCTGCTTTCTGAATAACCCTGTACTTATCAAGTCGTCTGGTAGCAGTGTTATCTATAAGTACTTTTTTGTTTTACATTATAGGAAATTAAGCCAAGTCGGCTAAGTGGTCCACTTTCGATCCAGCAATCCAAGTACCCGAGATCAAATCCCGGCTTGAGCATGGATGTTTCTGTTATTGCCCCTTCATCAATTTCATCTAATCATCACTCATCCAAATCTTCACGATTAGTCAAAATGTGATGAAAAGCAACGCGAAACAATACAAATATCTCATCTTACTAAAAGTAACGTAATTACTTCTTAAAGTAATGAGTTACTTTTTCAAATGAGTAACTGTAACCGATATACAGTATTTTGGGATGAGGTATATTTGACACTCAGTTACTCTTAAATGTTAAGTTTCCAAACACTATCATTTCTCTTAACCAACGAAACTACAGACTACATTTTAAAATATAATTTCTATTTCTAAAGTTTTTTGCATGTTTCCTGATGAATCAATATAATAATATGATATCCGGCCGATAATCGTCATCCTTGGAACACACACATATACAGGGTGTTACTAATGTTCGTTTCCATTGCTTAGGAGCTGATTCTTTAAGTGAAAATAAACACAAAAAAATTCATGTGCCGAAATGCCGAATAACTGCACCCATTCGGAGTTATTGAAGTGGGGAAAAAGTGTGAAAATTATGTTTACAAGGAAATAGTGGCACAACGGCCAACCATATGACCGCGGCGAAGGGCGTTCCACAAAGAAATGCGGCATGCTCTATTCAAAAAAGCACATGGCAGATGTGTGAAGTTGATGCGCAAGGGATTCCCCAAAGGAAGCGAATGGGCCTGTTGAAGTCATGGGTGTAGGGAAGGGATTAGCGAGATGTGTTATCCACGGAAAGTGATGTGTGGAGACTGACAACTAAGAAGAAAGCGAATATCCGTAGTGGACATCACCATTACGTAGAAAAAACAAAGATGGTGGTGGTGCTGCGGTAGGTTGCATATGTGTCGACATGTTCACTGTGTGCAGAGTGGAGGTGCCGAGGGAACCACATCACAGACAATTTTCAAACTGTCTGCCATTAACTTCCACGCAGAGATGACAACGCCGAATCAAGGATTGTCTAGTGCGAGCAAACAAGCCCCCGGTGTCTGATATCGTCGCTGCGACGAAATTAATGCGTGCAACGAGATCCTCAGCTGACACGACAGGTGTTTTGTCATATCTGCATTCATTTGTACTGCTTACTTACCGTGTTATCATAAAACGAAAAATAATAAAATATATGTCCACAATTGCAGAAAAGGTTAAAGAAAAAATTAACCATAACAACCCATAACCCCTCAGCTCTACAGCTCATGGCGGGCCTTGGCTTACCTACCGACTGCTGGTCTCCCTCCCACACTGTTCCGCCGTCACCTGTTATAGAGTGGAGGTCTCAGACCAGACCAGAAAGAAAAAAATTAAATATAAAAAATATCAAAAAGGGACGAACCGATAAAGTGCCCAGCACCCTAACATCAGACCGAAATTCATTTGTGTGGGTATATAGGTGGCCAATGAAGAACACTGGATACTCTGCCCGTTTTTTTTTTTTTTTTTATTGTCTCATTCTGATATACAAGTTATGGAATTACATTGTTTTTGACATAAGTGTAGTACTGCTATTACAATTCGTATTTCTATCTGGTTAAGCTTTACATTTTTGTTTGACCTAAATTAAGTATAAAGCACTAATAAGAAATTTGCATACCATTTCTTCCTTGCTTGGAGAGGAATTTTTTCATATTGTTCTTGCAAGAAGATACTGAATTGTTTCTTAAAACTGCTCTCGTCATTGTGAAATATATATAATAAGTATTCTGTTATCAACCATTGTACTGCTCGTTGTTTTGTTGGTGGATAAAAATTGAAAGCAGGAAAAACTATATCTGTATCCGTAAACTTTGTTAATGAGGTGCGGCATATACGACTGAGCATTGTTCGCAATTTGTTCCACGCCGTGGAGGAGTTGCGACACTTGGTTATCCTGTGGGCTAAAGAGTCAGGCACGTTGCATGATATACAGTTAGGAGAGTCACTGATTCCATATTGGTATGTCCTATCTCTTGTCACTATAACACGATGAACCACTTTGTACCATATTGATTGAGCAGCTTTTGAAAGGTGTTTGGCGGAGACATTTTCCCATATTTGTGGCCAATTATGTGTATTGAAATCCCTGACTATTCGTGGTACTGTGTGCTTGAAACTATTGATTTCACTATATAACTTTTTAACAGATGGTGTAATTGTCTCATGTCGTAATAACTGGTAGCATACCTGTAAAGCGATGTCCTTATAAAACGAAAATCTTTTGGGGATACTTTAGTAGACCCAAATGGAGAATTCAACGCCCGAAAATGGAGCTCGGTGGAGCTCGCCTTAATGGATTTCTCTCGTAAGGCATGAGCTCCATTTTCTGGCAGTGTTGCCAGCTGCTTACTCGAAAAAATCACCAAGGTTTTTTTTTGGGTCTAACGTGGCCTAAAGCAAGGAGCTGGCAATCTTGCTTGAGGCTCGCCTTAATAGATTGTTTTTGTAAGGCATGAGCTCTATTTTCTCGCAGTGTTGCTAATATTTTACTCGAAAAAATCACCAAGGTTTTTTTGGGTCTAACCTAGCCTAAAATAAAAAAACAACAATCTTGCTTGAGGCTTGTTTTACAGTGCATAAAGCAAGAAGCTGGCAACCTTGCTTGAGGCTTGGAGAGAGAGAGAGGGAAGAGTTAAACAACCGACAGCTGCCAACACCCACCCTAACCTAACCTAACCTAACCTAACCTAACCTAACCTAACCTAACCTACTCTAACCTAACCTAACCTAACCTAACCTAACCTACTCTAACCTAACCTAACCTACTCTAACCTAACCTACTCTAACCTAACCTAACCTAACCTAACCTAACCTAACCTAACCTAGCCTAAAATAAAAAACCAACAATCTTGCTTGAGGCTTGTTTTACAGTGCATAAAGCAAGAAGCTGGCAACCTTGCTTGAGGCTTGGAGAGAGAGAGAGAGGGAAGAGTTAAACAACCGACAGCTGCCAACACCCACCCTAACCTAACCTAACCTAACCTAACCTAACCTAACCTACTCTAACCTAACCTAACCTAACCTAACCTACTCTAACCTAACCTAACCTACTCTAACCTAACCTACTCTAACCTAACCTAACCTAACCTAACCTAACCTAACCTAAAGCAAGGAGCTGGCAACCTTGCTTGAGGCTTGCCTTACAGTGCATAAAGCAATTTGCCAACCTACTGGTATTTTTGCCATGGCTTTTTACAAAAAAAAGAGAGAGAGAGGGGAGAGTTAAACAACCGACAGCCCACCTACAGATTTTTTTGTCTAACCTAACCTAAAGCAAGAAGCTGGCAACTTTGCTTGAGGCTTGCGTTACAGTGCATAAAGCAATTTGCCAACCTACATATACTAAACAAGAAGATAGGTTAGGTTAGGTTAGGTTAGGTTAGGTTAGGTTAGGTTAGGTTAGGTTAGGTTAGGTTAGGTTAGGCAACAAACATATATACTGCCGTAAAAGAGAGGGAGATGGATGGATGGATGGATGGTAATATAGTATGCGTGTGCGTGTGTGCGTATAATATGTAGCATTATTAACTAGAGTGTGTTGGCAATTTACTTACAACTAAAAAAAAATAGAGATGCCAAACGTTGCTGTAAGATAAAAAGAAAAAGATTTATGGCTGGCAAGAGTAATGAGCGAATGCGCCATATCGTAATTTTCCAACTCCGTATATCACAACCTTTGAAAACCTACCTCTCTCGGGGAAACGACGTGCCGCGCACACACACACACGCACACACACGCACGCGCACGCGCGCGCGCTTATGTATTGTAACACAAACAAACAAACAAAATAATAATAATTGTTGTTTTTTAGGATGCCTGGCCCCTATAACCTCGCCAGGGTGCGTGGTGCCCAACCAAAAATGTAAAAGTTTTCTAATGGCTGCGGTTATAGATTACCGCACCTCTGTAGAGTTTCACGTGTTTTTTTTTTTTCCCCAAACTTCCATGAAACCCTACAGAGGACCTCCGTAATGCATGCAACGTGTACTAACGACTCTAGTGTTATTTGATGTTGTGATATTTTTGGATATAGAGTTTTATTGTGAGATATAGATAAAAATAATTATGTTTATTATAATATTTTCTTGATGAAGATGGAGAATGTATGCGTGTGTGTTACAAATAAAGTTGCATGCTTTTTTTCTAGTGTGTGTGTATGTGTTTTTGATGTTTCGACAGCATCTGAAACAATAAAAAAAAATTTTATTGTTAATTTTCACGTGTAAAAAACAACAACAAATTTTTTTGTGCAAATTCTGATTGTCTTGTGCTATAGTGCAAAAAGATATTGCAACTGATAACTAATGAAATTGACATTTGTAACTGATCTGAACTAGTGAAATTCGTATTGTGCCATTGTAACTGATTGTGCTAGTACAAAAAATTTCTTATTGTGCAAGAAAAGATGTTAAAAAACTTGTTAAAACTGCTCTGTGACCCTCTCGTTCTTCACGTCGTGGACGAAGGACTTCTCTGCAATCAGGATGACGCTGCATAGAGTATCGGCAGGCAGCGCGTCGTGGAACTCGCAGACGATCTTGATGTTGGTTCGATCGTTGACCACAACCTTTTTTCTCTTAGATGTGTTGATGACGGTCATGGGTCTCCGTGCTTTATTTCAAATTCACTGTCAGAAACTAGTGTTGTTAGTTTCTGCATGTAGGTTTATTTACTCTGTTGGTTGTCACTGTCAAGTTTTTAGTATTCGTACAGCATAAAAAGCTATAACCCCCCTCTCAAAATATATACATTGTATACGCCAAGATGCCCAATAGCCTGGCAACACATCATGAAAAAACATGCCAAGAAGACCCAGTGGGTTTATAAGTCAGTGCTGCCAATTCCTATTTGTAGGTTAGCTTAGCCAGTGAAAGATCATATAGTAGAATTTTTGTAGAGTGGATGTTTGCGAGTTCCACGACGCGCTGCCTGCCGATACTCTATGCAGCGTCATCCTGATTGCAGAGAAGTCCTTCGTCCACGACGTGAAGAACGAGAGGGTGACGGAACAGTTTTAAATTCATAAAAAATTGCCACATACTAAAAATCAACATCCAACACATTTTAGGTTATATAAAATTTGTGAAAACCTTATAATACTGAAATATTAAAACAAACAGAGTCCCCCCTGTAGGTTAGTTCGGTGCGTAAATAAAAAAAATGATAGGTTAAGTTATATCACTTAGAATCGTAAAAAAAATTAAAAAATCGTAAAAAAAAAGATAGGTTAAGTTGTATCACGTAAGATCGTGATATACCTACCAAGTACGAGTGGGGAAAAAAATGAGTGCGGTGAAAATTTGTACTAAAACATCGCTAAACGCTATAACATCGACAAAAAATTGTCAAAATATCTCAAAAACTTATATTCGATTGATAAAAAAAAAATACCTACAAAATATGATCCTCAAATAATGACGTTCAAACAGTGCATAAATAAAAAAAATGATAGGTTAAGTTATATCACTTAGGATCATAAAAAAATTAAATAATCGTAAAAAAAGGATAGGTTAAGTTGTATCACGTAACATCATGATATACCTACCAAGTACGAGTGGGGAAAAAATGAGTATGGTGAAAATTTGTACTAAAACATCGCTAAACGCTAAAACATCGACAAAAAATTGTCAAAGTATGTCAAAAAGTGATATTCGATTGATAAAAAAAGAGGATACCTACTAAGTACTATTTTGAAGCGCCCAATAAGCACTACTTACTTTGGATATCGATGGGAGCTTCTAATGGAATGTCCTGTATTATCGTCTGTATACATGCTTGGGTCGTTGACTCGTGCAGTGAGAAAGCTGTTTTAAGGCCAGTCTGTACAAACAATGCTCTTGCCTGTGTGTTCACGTGTATTAGTGCCAAACCACCTGTCTTCTCTGATAACGTGACCTCATTTATTGCCACCCGGAAAATTGTATCGTGCCACAAAAAGCAGCCAACAGCTTTGTTGACCTTGGCTAAGTGCTGTGTTTTGAAGGGCAGGATTTTTGCTACATACCAAAGTTTAGAGAGAGCAAAAACGTTGATAAATCTTACTCGTGTTTTTAAACTCAGAGAGCGCATCTTGTTCACTCTGAGGACGTAGATTGCCCTCTCGCACGTGAGATTACTATTACTCGATATTTGCATAGAAGTTTATACCTAAAACTTTTATTTTCTTGTCTACAGGGATCTCCGTATTGTTTGTGAAAGGATTCTCCTTGCCAAGGGGCATTAGGAATGACTTTCGATTGTTTAGTTTTGCTCCTGATGTGAGCTCAAAAGTATGTATTTGGCTTTTAACACTGTACAGATCTCTTTCATCCTTGAGAAAAATCGTGACGTCGTCCATGAAACTACCAACTTGTATTGTGGTGGAAGCCATAGAAATGCCCTGTAAATGATGCTGGATACTAAACAAAAAGGGGGCTATTGTGAGGACGTACAATGTGCTACTCAAGGGACTACCTTGTAGTACACCTCGTCGCATTTTAAAACTTGTTGTCAAGAAACCATTTATTTTGAGTTTTAGCAGCATATGATTATATAATGTTTTTATCCAATTAAGAAAAGTGTCTCCGAAGCCATATGCTTCTAAGACTTTGTACAGATATTCGTGGCTCACTCTGTCATATGCTTGAGAAAAATCTAAAGATAGAATTGCCACTGATGCATTCTTATTTTGTTTGGTAATAATTAAGTCTCTTATCGTTTGTAGCAAGTGATGTATACTTTGGGACGTATTACAAGCGAACTGTAAATTGCCAATAAGTTTAACCATATATTTTTTTAAACGCTGATTTATGCACCTACTTATAAGTTTGATGTCACTGCTCAATATGGAAATTGGCCTAAAATCTGTGACGAACTTTGGATTTGCCTTTTTGGGAACTAACACTATAACTCCCGTGCTACTGGTCTTCCCTATGGTCCCTGTTGTCAACACTTCGTTGACCCATTCCGTTAATTCGTCTCCTATTAGATCCCAGAAACATTGATAGAATTCTGATGGTAATCCATCTTCGGCTGTAGTTTTATTCCTCGGAGCTTTGAATACTGCATCATGAACCTCCTTTTTACTAAACGGTTGTGTGAGCTCAGTTATTTCATTTTCTGTCAGTGACGCAGGGAGGTAGTTCAAAAAATTGCATTGCGTTTCTGTTGGATTAAAGGCTTGACCAAGAAGATTTTTATAGTATTGCAAAAACCTGTCGTGTATACTATGAGGGCTGGTGACAACTTCACCGGAATCTAAAGTTAATTTATGAATAACGTGACTCCTGGCGTGTTTATGTTCTTGAAGAATGTGACTTAGTGTGGCTTGCTCGTCTGGGTCTATAGGAAGAATCTTGCTCTTTATTATTGCTGCAGATTTTCGTTTCCTATGTATAGCAAGTAATTGCGCTTTTATTTCATTTGCATAAGGACGATCGAAATTACCTTGCAATGCTAAACGATGGAGATCATTCAAGACTGCATACAAAAAATTATATTTGTTTCTTTGATCTCTACTAACCTCTGCACTGAAGAATTTACTGACCTGACGAAATTTAGGCTTAACTCGAGTTTCCCACCACTCGATTAGGGTCTTGTGCACTGGCCGAGAGGCCTTGAGTTCGTTCCACGTTTCCCTGATTAGCTGGACATAACTACCATTGCGTAATAATGTGCTATTTAAAAGCCAGTATCCGCTACCTTGTCGGGGTTTGATCAAATCTAAATTTATTTTGAGAATTGGGACACTATGATCACTAAAGCATACTGGAAAATTTTGAACACTAATGATATATTCCTGAAATCGTGGTGCGACATAAAACCTATCGATCCTTGACGCACTATTGGAGGTGATATGTGTGTAACCTTGACTTTCGCCATTGGTGTGTATCCAAGCGTCACGCAGTTGTAACCCCTGCGTTAATTCATAGAGCGCACGTGAGAAGTTGTATCCTGGATTTTGATCTTGTGAACGAATTACGCAGTTAAAATCTCCCACTAGTATAGTGTCTAGTGTGTGGGATGTCAACTCGGGCCCTCCAACTGTTGAAAAAAAATCTTCTCTTTCCCGTCTGTTTTGGCTTCCTGACGGAGCATACACATTACAGAGAAACACTGAGCCTAATTTGGCACTGATTTGTCTGCCCGTGGGATGGGGCACTACATTACGTAAATCCAAGTGTCGCCTACATGCTATGGCAGTCCCTTGTGCAAAGGGAGTAAAATTGTTGTAAACTTTAAACATGTTCAGTACAGAAAAATCGTCTATGGCTACCTCTTGTAAGAGGGCCACATCAATAGACGATTTAATGAGAAAGTCATTGAGAGCAATTATTTTGGTCTTACTTTGCATTTGATTCAAATTTATAGATGCCAAGGTAAATGTTTGCATGATTAGAACTGTCCACAAAAGAGAACTAAACTTACTTACATTCTTCAACATTACTAAACTCTAATTTCTGCCTAGAATGCATTAACTATGCTTTCCACTAAATAAATCTGGGGTAAGTTTGTTACTCGTCGAAGGTTTCTCTTTAATTACATTTCCTGAATGACTTGTTAAACTACCCTTTGAAACATCTTGTTTTGGGGTACCAGGTTCTACTCTAAATTCGTTATGAACTATTGTGGAACTTACGCATTCATTATTTTTCTTCTTCTTTCTACGTAGCACCATGGACTCTTCCGCCACTGACCGTAACCTTGATACAGATCTTGACCGTGATTTCCTAGGAGAGGTAACTACGGGGAATTCTGCCTCCGCGAACAAAGCACTTGGGGGTGGGGGCGGGGGTATGTGATGCATCTCCTCTGAAGTGGTCAATGTTGGCTGCTCCATCTCTTCCCTTCCTGTTGGTGCATTCTTCTCACTAACTTCCTGTCTGGTACCTGTCTCCTCGTCGGTGATTCTGGGGCTATCCGTGTTCCCTCCATTGCTATCTCCTGACGCTGGGACTTCTGCAACTAACGGAGCTGAATCTCTTGGTTTAGTCCGTACGGGTAGCACAGTTGGTTCATATACCATCGGTACATTGTCAGCGGGTATATTAACCGGACCCCTGCGGGGCTGGTTCCCTGAGGATCGACGCTTAGGGCACTGAGCAACTACATGATCCTCCCCCGAACACGCGAGGCACGTACGCACCTGCCCAGGGTATGTTACCCAATAAGAGTCTCCATTCATTGTTACATATGAGGGTATGGGTTTACGTAGTATAATTTTAATCAAGACACGTCCAGTTCGAGTAGGGTAAATGTGATCTGCAGAGTATGTCTCGTCTTCAATTTTTAACACTTCCCCATAAGACCTCATGACACAACTTATCACTTCTGCACTTAATTCAATTGGGACTACATGGATTCTCACGATTACATGCCGCTGGTGGGCCCATTCTACTTCAACTTTATGATCACCATCTACGTCACTGTAGATTACCTCAGCACCAAAATCATTTAGTAACCTTTCTCCTACCACTTTTGTCGCAAATTTCACGTACAAACACTTAAGAAAGTAATCTATTTCAAAACTGAGCACTTGGTTCGTAGGCACTTGGTAGACATCATGAAACCATCGATGAAAATCCAATGACGTAGGTCGCGTTTTGACCTCACGGAAAACAAATTTCAAGGTGTTTTCTCTTTGTGTATTCATCGTGAACTAAATTCATCGTATCTTCACTGGCTCACGGTAATTTTAGTCAAAACCTCGCTTGCACTCCAAAGGAAAAAAGAACTAACACAACACTAGCAAACCGTATACGGCCCTAGCTAACTCGGACAGTTCGATCACTAAGCCTTCTCACGCGAAGAGCGGAGCTCGGTACGAACTGATACCTGCACGAGCTGCAGGCAGACTGCCCCGAAAAATAATAAAATATATGTCCACAATTGCAGAAAAGGTTAAAGAAAAAAATTAACCATAACAACCCATAACCCCTCAGCTCTACAGCTCATGGCGGGCCTTGGCTTATCTACCGACTGCTGGTCTCCCTCCCACACTGTTCCGCCGTCACCTGTTATAGAGTGGAGGTCTCAGACCAGACCAGAAAGAAAAAAATTAAATATAAAAAATATCAAAAAGGGACGAACCGACAAAGTGCCCAGCACCCTAACATCAGACCGAAATTCATTTGTGTGGGTATACAGGTGGCCAATGAAGAACACTGGATACTCTGCCCGTTCGCCCCCTTTAAACAGTAACTTTCATATCGGGCTTATATATTACACATTGCCTGCAATGTGTTACCATTAAGATGGTAGATTCAAACCAGTCCTAAAATTTGTCTAAATGATAAACTGTAAATGTTATTATTTTTTATGTCTCAGGATATTAATTGAAATTAAATTGATACTCCATAATTCATTTTGTAATGCTCATGTTATGTGTAAAACCATAAGAATGTATCGTAATGTTAAATTACATATAACGATATAATCGTATCTTTTTGTTAACTAATATGTTAAGTGTTGTTAATTGTTATAATGTAATGTGATTAATGGAAATATTTGATTTAGTAACATACACAAAAGTGGAAATAGCATGAAACAACAGTTTTAAACTAATTTAATGTTGATGACTTGAAAGTGACGTAAGCAATATTACATTCGGCTGAGCAGCCAATCATAAGCCGTGAACAGAGCATGAGAGTGCATTTGTTTTATCAGCTGTTAGTCGAAGCCGCCATTTTGTGGATACATCTCGACAACGATAAGATTTCTGCACCGAAAGTTCGCTGGGGTGCATTTTGGTTCCCATTTAGGTGTTTTATGTGCGAGAGAGCGGAGACGAGAGCTGTGAACGATACAGTTCACTTGGCAAACGATCAAAGCGTTTTTAACGCACTTTGAAGCTTATTTATTGATATGTTGCCACTTGCAAAATGGATTTCACTGTCCGTGACGAATCCGACCAAGTGTACCAGATTTGCACTGGAAATTCGCTAGGGTTGCACTTCCGCTAATCAGTTTTTTGGTTCCTGTTTTGTGTGTGACAAAGTGAGTGAAAGAAATGAATAAGCTACAGTTCATTTGGAAAGCGATCGAAAGTTAATTGCTCGCACTTTGAGGCTTATGTATTGTTATATTGCCTGTTCGTAGAATGGAGCACTAAGTTCCTACGAGATGACGGGATGACGTCATGAGTCCACGTTGAACATGGACACAAGTAATGCACTGGGAGCAGAGATGTGCGTCTACGCGTACACAATGATTGCCTACATTCTACGTGTAGACAACGTAGACTATGTAAACTATTTAATCTAAGTAATCAACGTAGACAACATAGCGCCCAGTGTTCTCCGTGCAAGGCACGCGCATCGTTCTAGAAGCAGAAACCAGCATCAGCAGGTGGACATAGAGAGCGTGAAGTATTCGACTGTCCAGAAATAAGTGTTTTAAGTATTTTTTACGTTCAAACAATTCACTACGTATTAATTGAACTTCAAAATAAACTTGTCGCAAAATAAACCCAAAAAATGCTATGTTCGTAGAATGACAAGACTTGTTTAACTTCTATTTCCACCATTTCACACGTGGAAACATCTGCTTTAAAGACAAATGCACTTTCCTATGCAGAAATAAGAAAAAAAAAACTTCCCTTTTGTCAGTGTAAAAAATAATGTCAGTTTTCACTGTGGCTGTCATTTGTTTTTCTTCCGGTAATCCTGTTTAAACTTTTTCGATAACTTTGATAACGTCGGATGGTCTTAAGTTGTTTATAAGCCCAGATTATCGACATGTTTGAAGAAAAAAATACTTTCTCTTTCAAGGAACATTGGGATTTCCTTCTTCCCTGTTGCAGTAAACTATGCAAACTATAAGCCAATGTATTCTTCCAGTAGATTACGCGTAGATAACGCATGTAGACGTAAACTTATAGTCTACGGCACATCACTGACTGGGAGTTAACTGGAACAAAGTCATATGTTCCTATTTCGGCTGCAAGAACAAGAATGCAATTAACAAAAAACAGAGATAGCTGGGACAGAATATAGCTGATCTAACAGTTCTTTCTGAGTTGCAATATTCGCTAATGAAGAATCTCTCTTGTGAAATTGCATTCCTGATGTATGTTTTCATCCGTTTGAGGCATGAAAAGCTTCTTTCCATGGACGTTTAAAGTTCACATTGTAGCACTTAGCGGATTTCTTTACTTCTTTACTAGCACTGATTGCTTGTGATTCGATATGGCGCTCACAATGTAAAACATCCTTCTTATCCTCATCTTTCCAACAAAAAAATGGGGTTTCTAACAAAACGCACTCTAAACTATAAACAGGATTCGTATCTCTCTTTGAACTGGACGAAAGGAACCGACACGGGTAACAAAACGCACTCAGTTTCAACTCCTCAAAAACGAAGTGAAGAAGACTAATTTGCCTCCCGTTAGCTCTTCAGTTACGGAGCCCTAGCACGAGAGAGATGTCACTGTTGTCATGGCAACCAACGTAACACAGCTAATTTGGTGTGCAGGGATATGGCTCTTCCAGCTAGAGCTCTGCACTTTGGGATGATTCTCTGCGGCAAAGTGCTGTTGTTGGGTGCGCGCGCCGGTGAACAGACTCCAAGGCACAGATACGTTCATACGTGATAAGGATAATCCAATAAAACATTTTCTACATTCACTTGCACGTCCAGGCGCCAGAACATCGTTAGTCTGCAACAATGGAGTTCAGTGTGTACTACGTATAAATTGAGATTGACATTTGGATGTCTTTAGAAAGGGTCACCCCTTACACCCCTGCCACGCGGAAGACCCGGGTTCGATTCAGTTGGGTATTTTTCAAGATAATGGGAAGTCGGGTGCAACACTGAGCGGTAAAGGCACTGAGCGGTGGGAGCATGGCACTGATCACATTACCTCTTCAAATTACTAACTATGTGTGTGTGTGTGCCCCCTGGCAGGTTTCAATGTGAGTAAGAATCAACCTTTTATGCACTCAATATGATCATCGTGAGTCATGCGACAAGAATAATTCATTCAGTTCCACACGACTCCTCAACATTTCTACCATCGTGGACTCCACAGCCGCAACAATTAGACGCTGTAGCTCAATGAGAATTTGCAGGTAGAGGTGGGAAGTAAACAGTGTCCATACCACGTTAGATAAGTGACGCAGGGGTTTATGTCGGGAGACCTGAGCGGCCGCCAGAGATACAATCCAACATCCCGGAACGTAGAAGGGCATCTCCTTGGAAGTCGGCACATCGCATTCACCACCGTACGGGATCAAATGTAAATTCTACCTGGGTTATGAAAACTTTGATTTTTACTTTTTCCTGTGTGACAAATGACACATGTTTGTATTTTTTACACGTGTTCAAGATAAGGATTTGTGCTCTGCTCCTGCTTTCTGAATAACCCTGTACTTATCAAGTCGTCTGGTAGCAGTGTCATCTATAAGTACTTTTTGTTTTACATTATAGGAAATAAAGCCGAGTCGGTTAAGTTGTCTACTTTCGATCCAGCTATCCAAGCACCCGGGATCAAGTCCCGGCTTGCCCCTTCATCAATTTCATCTAATCATCACTCATTCTCATCGTCATGATTAGTCAAAGGGTGATGAAAAGCATCGCGAAACAATACAAATATCTCATCTTGGTCAAAGTAACGGTAGCTATGAGTTACTTTTTTTCAAATGAGTAACTGTAACCTATATATTTTGGGGTGAGGTATTTTTTACACTCAGTTACTCGTACATAGAAACTTTCCAAACACTATCATTTCTCTTAACCAACGAACTTTAGACTACATTTAGAAATATAATTTCTATTAAAGTTCTTTGCATGTTTCCTGATGAATCGATATAATAATATGATATCCGGCCGATAATCGTAATCCTTGGAAGTGACGCATATATGGATATATGCATTATTTTCATTGTATTATTATGAAGGGAAGTACTAATGCAACATTTCTTGAGCTGTTTATTATAGCACCGTCTCAACTTTTTTACAGTGAGAAACTTATTTTAGTTTAACTTTTTCATTGCTCTAGAAACTTAATTCATTGGTAATATATAAAACTATTTTTACTTACTATTTGGAAATAACTGTCACCGAAAATTATTTGAATTTCAAAACCAGAGATGGAGAAAGTGTATTATATATAACAATATTCAGCGCCATCTCTCATCTGAAAATGTAAACATTCATTTCAATGGTTTTTACAAGAAATGCAGCTCTCAGAATTCAGTGTAATGTGTGCAGTAGCGTAACCACAGTGGGGGCATGGGGCTTTGGCTTACCGAGCTTGGACGAAAACCAATTCTAGTTGGGGGAAAGGGGGGGAGACATTGATGTAAAGAAAATCAAGGCTAGCAGAATCTAACAGTAGCATGACAAAATTATATTAAAAATGAAATTAGTTTTCATATATTTCTTGTATTTTTCTTCCAAACGGCCAAGAGCATCTGCAGGGCGGGGGCACAGAGGGACAATTGCCCCCCATCGATTTCAAATTTTATGCAAGAAAAATACGTTTCATAAAATGTTGTTTCTCGCTTCGTTCACAATACCTGCTTTTCTTAAAACCTCCAAACAACTAAACATAACAGCTCGACAAGTGGTACATGAACAGCTGTCCGTGACTAATGCGGCCAAACTACATATACCACCTTTGCGCCGAAGTTCTCTGGGTTCCGTTATCACCTTTTTGAGCTCTAATTTAGGTGTTTTGTGTGTGACGGAACAGAGATGAGAAATGTGAACGGTTGAGTTCATTTGGAAAGCGACCAAATTATTTTACACGCACTTTGAAGCTTATTTATGCACTTAGTGTCCTGGAGCCGCCTTTAAAATAAACCAGGACGTCATATCCGGGGAATTTTACGGTTCGCCCGTTATCTCTCTTTTATTACTTCAAAATTCAGTACAATACAGTACAATGATACCAAAAAACAATACACTGTAATTCGGGTAACCAGAATATACTATTGTTAGTAGTTGAGTTGAAAGTGGATAAGAGAAGTACGAAATGAGGGTATAGCATATATCGGATAGTGATCAAGGAGAAAAAGAGGATTTAAGAAAATCCAGTTAGCTAACGAATGAAGTAAGTAAGTGTAGTATCTACTGGAAGCCAGTAAAAAAGAAAAAGAGAAGATAGAAAATAATAATAATAATAATAATAAGTAAATTTTAAAAAATAATAATAAATGAAAGTAATCTAACTGGGAATAATCATTAGTAGGATTATTATGGTTATTATTGGTTATTGTTAGAGGTACATTTTTTTGGTACAAAAAAATGCAAAATTTCCGTACAATAACCGAGTCAATTTCGGGTTCAGAAGCGGTAAATAAAATAAAATTTCGATGTTATAGCGGTGAGAATGTGGTATATAAAATTACATCTTGGTTTTAAAAAATGTGAATATAATCTCAAATTTGCTTTAAAAACTGCACTTACTTCACAAAATAAATATGTCCCTTTTAATAACACATTTATGTCGTTACCAGAATATTAAGTTTATTCCTGTATGAAGGGGTGCATTCTTGCTTCTCAAATATTTACAGCAGAATTAATCATTTTTCTGTAAATTGCATAACTCACAGCATAATTCTGACTTCACAAGGAGTCGTGTCAGTAAATGAACTCTAAACTTCGTGTTTAAGAGTCTATTTCGCATTTTGCAGTTCATTTCGCATTATTGCGTGACAAAACAATGTAGTAAAATACACCTCACACCTTTCAGAAACATGAAAAATTAACATTACAATGTGTTATTTCACATATCATGTTTTCATCAAAAACAAAATATGCATGCCTCTAGTTATTGTTGATTATTATATGTCAGTGGATTCTTCAGGATTGAAGTCCTGGGGAGCTCCAGGAAGTTTGGTTAAGTGCTATAGCTATTTTCAGTTCTTACGGCGGCCGGTCCTAGTTCTGCCAAGGGAAGTGGGGAGCGGGGATTACGCAACAGACCAACCAGACAACAGCAGTGGCGCCGAGAGACACGACGCGGCCGCAAAAAGTACTACGTGAAACTCGTTCTACAGGCTCCTACGTTTCTTATCGCGCTGGATTGGTCGCTTCCCCGCTCCCCACTTCCCCTGCCAGCTTCTAGAGCGCCCGCCGTAAGAACTGAAAAGAGCTATAATTCAGTCGTGGAATGTGCAGAGGGTGCATGTGGACAAGTGGTAAAAGATCATCATTTAAACAAATTAGATATGTTAGTTTTATCTTATCACATGAGATGTTTGGTTATTGAAATTTGCGAAAAGTTAAATGGTATGTTACGTATAGTACTAAGTTAGTAAGAGTAATGAATGATTAGTGTTTAAAATACAAAATTGATTATCAGTTGAATTCTGTCTAATTATTCCCTGTGACATTCCTCCACTCGTCTTCCTTAGCAGTCTGTTGTCTTCAGGTTGAAGGCACGTATTATTAGTTAGGTACATTAACATATAAATCAAACTTAATTTATTTAAGTAACCAAGAATTGACTTTTCATTACGGTATGAGAAGCCTCCAAGCTGAACCAGACTTGGTAGAAATTATATGATAGCTCTAGATCTGGAGAGAGAAAATTTTTGTAATGCAGAAAAAAATGTGTCATGGTTCCAAGATACCCAAATACTACATAAATAATGTTCCTGTATTTGGGGGGAGGGGGCTATAGTCCTATGATCACCCCTTCGGTATGCCATTGGAACATTATAAATTTTGATTCATCAAGATCTTTAACAAAAAACACTATGGAAGAAGTTAATTATATTCATTCATAGATGGCAGCACACTACACATGTGTTTACTTAATCATGTCTAAAAGAAATAATAATAGAAATTTCAAAATTTTTCACTAAGTAATACTAACAATTAAAAGGGACTAAACTAGTTTACAAAACCGGATGTTGACTTTTCGTTCTGGTATAAGAAGTCTCAAAATTGAAGAACGCTTAGTAGTACTTGCATAAAAGTTCTAGATCTTGAGAGTTCGAGAATAGTTTTGTAAAGAATTTTGGAGGAGAGGATGATCTTTTTGGAAAGGAGCCTATGAGAAGATCCTAATAAACAAACAGAAAAACTGGAAACGATGCCAGAAGCCTTGATATTCATTATGCACGGAATATTATCGCAACAATCGTTCAGCTGAATATAAAGAATTCCAGGGCCGTAACTATAGGCCACAAATATGTCTTTCAATTGTCTTATTCCACTGTCGTAGGCAGCCCAACTATGTTTGCCTTATAGTTTTGTTATGACGCGTTCCGGACCAGGGTTCCTTGTGTCATATTGGTACTTGGGTCAGTCTCCATCCAACCTGCAAGGTTGATTGAAGGTCACGGAAATACCCTGTGTATTATTCTTCATTATTATTATTAATACTATTATTGATATGAAGGAACCATTTAGTCCTTAATCCAAAAATACAATGAATGGGATGTTCCTTCAGAGATCTAAAGGAGAAAACAAATGGCTGTTAATGATTATGCCTCAAGATTTCTTAAGGCTCTTTATTATAACACGCCATCACATTTTCAACAGTGAGAAACGTAAGATATGTTGATTCATTCCTCTTTTAGAAAAAAAAAATATTAGGTAGCAACGTTTAAAATTTCTGATTTCAACTTTGAATAAAAAGATTGAAAATAAAATTGAATTTAATAGCTCGAGAGAGAAAACACTATTTTATAATTAAATATTATTATATTACGCCATCTCATATTTCAATATGTAATCTAATATATAAAAATGGATATGTGTGTGTGTGTGTGTGTTTGTTCCGGCATAACTCCCGAACGCCTGGAGCGATTTCAACCAAACTTGGATCGCGTATCACTTGCCATCTCGAAAGAAATACTGTGGGGGTAAGACAACACTGGCACCCCTAGGGGTGGGGTGGAAGGGGGTGACATTCAAAAATATTCGAAAACGACCGATATTAGTGTGGAATCCATAGCTTTCGTGGTAGCTAAGATGAATAGTGACGCTCCCAATGTCGTTCAATTTATTTATTCTTGCTCCTGGAGGTGAAACTAAAAATGTTGTTTATAATCAAGTTTGAGTTAAATTAATATTATAGTGAATTTGTAAAATATTTTACTTTCTAATTTGTATACTGTACTTATACTTTTAAATACCTGTAAATAAAATTAGTTAGATTTTACACTATAGTTAGAATTCATTATTTTCCTGTCTAATAGAAGATTGGGATAAATAAATACCCGGGTAATTAGCTAGGGCATTCATATAAATGCTCTCAATATTTCCTCGCACAGAATTGAATCTAAAATTCGATACTCACATGTAATGCGTGTGTGACGTCCATAATTTATGTGTGATATATTATGCTGTGTACTTTTTATTTGATTTCTGCCTTTTTACTTCTCAAGGTTAATCGCCTCAATGAGGATAAATAATGAATTGATGTAACTGACGATAGATCATCACAATGATATGCCCACCATGTCGAACCTTCGGTGGCATGTTGCGCTAACCACTTCACCTCAATAGATCTCGCGAGACCATGGTTTATTCCACGGTTTGGATAGGCGAACGCAAGTAGGAATATATTTGTGGGTCATCCAAATAAGCAGTTCTAGACTTCACCCAACCTTCCATCAATGATCCCTGGAAGGTAATGGCGGCTAGAGAATGATGCTAACCGCATCACCTGTTGATCTCCCTCCCCCCAATACACAAACAAACACACAGTCAGAACGGATAGTTTCTTAACAGATCAAATTGCACAGAATCTTACAGTTACCTCAAAAACGTATGGGTCTAGTTGAGTCGTGGAATTTTGATAGTGTGTGGTACCCGGCTGAGGGCGTACGCGTGTGGGTGAAAGGGGCAAAGGGGGTACTTCAATAGTTTCAAATACTAATGGAAGTTGAGTGACACCTCGTTTGGAACGTCCCTTAATTTGCAAGAAGTTTGGTTGAACTTCCATATCGGATATTATTTTATATATATATCTCAGGATATTATAGGTATTTGCAATTATATGGATACTCCATACTTCATTTTGAAATGCACATGTTATGGGTATTTACATAAAAATGTATCATAATGTTAAATTACATATAATGAAATAATCGTAGTTTTTAGTTAACTAATATGTTATAATTTAATGTGATTAATGGAAATATTTGATTTAGTAACCTACACAAAAGTGGAAATTGCATAAAACAACAGTTTTAATTAATTTAATGTTGATGACGTGAAAGTGACGTAAGCACTATTGCATTCGGCTGGGCAGCCAATGGGAAGCAAGCCTTGAACACAGAACGAGAGTGCATGTGTTGAATCAGCTTTTAGTCGAAGCCGCCATTTTGTGGATAGAATCGACAACGATAAGATTTCTGAACAGGAACTTCGCTGGTGTTTCGTGTGCGAGAGAGCGGATACGAGAACTATGAACGACGCAGTTCATTTGGCATGCGATCAAAGCTTCTTGCACTCACTTTCAAGCTCTTTTATCGATATATTGCCACTTGTAGAATGAATACCACTGTCCGTGACGAATCCGACCAACTATAGAATTTCTGTACCGGACGTTCGTAGGGGTTATACTTCTGTTAATCACTCTTTTGGATGTAAATTACGTGTTCTGCAAATGTTTTGCACTATGTTCTGCCATCTATTATCAGGCCACATTGCATCTTGTAGTGAATAAATTACGCGTCTTAACACATCGTTAGAATACTGCTACGTCATAAAAGCAGCGTTGGTTATAATAGTTTATTTTATGAAGTTATTAAAACTATTATCTGTTAAAAAACTAAATATACTGACCAAGGCAGTAATTTATTTTATTAAAAAACATAAACTAACGTAACGTTTCAACCTTCTAGCAAGGTCTTCTTCAGACTCTGTATCAAGTACAAAAGTAACCAGATACAGCAAGAAGGGTAATATATATACACAAACATTACTCCCTCCAGACTATTTAGAAAGTTGTTTGGAACTTTCTAGCAGATGACTTTCACTTTCCAACTTTACTTTCACCTAAAAGGCTAAACACTTCCATATAGAATGTGGTTGGACTTTTTAATCTCACGCTCTTTTCCCTTCATTTTTCTTCCTTCTCCTCTCCTCTTTTTCTCTTGTCCTTTCCACTCTTTCCAACATCTTCTTCCATTCTTTGTTTAACTTCAGTCCCCCATTCCAGTTCATTGTGTCTTCTTCGCCTTTCTTCTCTATTTCCTTGGCTTCCTTCCATTTTCTCACTACCACATTCTTTATGGAAGTGTTTAGCCTTTTAGGTGAAAGTAAAGTTGGAAAGTGAAAGTCATCTGCTAGAAAGTTCCAAACAACTTTCTAAATAGTCTGGAGGGAGTAATGTTTGTGTATATATATTACCCTTCTTGCTGTATCTGGTTACTTTTGTACTTGATACAGAGTCTGAAGAAGACCTTGCTAGAAGGTTGAAACGTTACGTTAGTTTATGTTTTTTAATAAAATAAATTACTGCCTTGGTCAGTATATTTAGTTTTTCATAATCATGGAAACAAGGCTTAATGGAGTTATTATCTGTTGCGTAATGTAATAATACACCCAATTATTTATGCATGTATGTTAACGTTAATATTACCTTATCATTGCATTTAATAGATTTACGAACTTAGATATGATATTCCTGTGCTTTTATATTAGAAAATAGAATAGAATATACTCTTTATTTTCTACTGAGCGAGGTTCATCCTAGGACTGCTGTACCACCTGCTCTATTGCCTGTAACGCCATTCATTTGTGACAGAATATCTTTAACAATGCATCTGTTGAATAAATTTGAAACTTGGTTTAATCCAGTCCACCACACACCCCTTCTCGCCTTATGGCTTCTTAGTGCTAAGCTTGTCTTCCAAGAGGAAGTAAACTGTCTTCCTTTGCCTCAGTTTTGGCATTCGATCGCCGATATGGGTGAGTAAATAACGCAAGAAAAGTTGTTTTGGGGGGAGTAGCTCCGACGCTCAATAGTCATGTCACCCGGCACCTTGTAAATACAATGAACTTGCTGGTATTGCTGCTTTGCGGTGGCTGACCTCTCTCATGTATTCTTGTCACCTAATTGAAGTAACTTTTCAAACGCTATCGACTCCTTAATCAACGAACGTGATCAAATTCATCGAATAGGTTGTGTCTTATTCAAAGGAATTCAAAAGTTTTTGAAACAGCACTCTTTAACACTGAACTGAGTTGACAACCATCCGAACAGTATCAGAATGATGAAATGTGAACTACATCTAAGCTTCAATCATCTTACAGACATATTTCTATCTTTTTAAATATGCTGAAGAATCGTTATCCTAATTATATGATTTTCAGCCGCTAATCGTCATCCATGAAATATAGGCTACTTATTAATATACATTATATTAATTATGATTTTCATTTGCATTAAGTAATGTGATAGGACCATTTGGTCCTTCTCCAAAAGGAGATCCAATTCTCTGTGATCCCTATGCGAGAAAATGAAATGCTACTAGTAATTATGCCTCACGTTTCTTGGTCTGTCTATTATAGGAATGTCTCAAATTTCACACACGGGAGAGCCTGATGATAATTTGATTTTTTCCCTGTTTCGGGTAATGTAAATAATTTTCTTCACTTACTATTTCGAAATAAAAGCTGACAATATTTTCAATTTAGTAATCATGTATTCAGAATGTACATTATATTTAAATAGCATATTACGTCATCGTTTATTACAATAGTAAAACATTAATTTCAGTGGTTTTACAGTACTAAAATACATGCTGCTTGAATTCTAAATTCTTAACTCCGCGTGTGTGTGAGCGCACATGTGCGCAATAACAGTTATTTAAATATAACATCTATTCGTATTATTATTTTTATTAGTTTGCTTAATTCTTTTCCTCTCACTGGTAAATCTCAGCGACGAAGATGAATGATGAATTTTTGAAAGAGATTAAGTTGAATTGTTGTTAATTATGCACAGAAATGCTAATCGGTACTGAATCTACTGCTTAAATGTGCCTCCAGCGGGTATCGAACCAGGGACCCCTTGGTTACAAGACGACGACGTTACCACAAAGCCACCGAGGAGGCTCCGAAAGCGTTTAAAGATCAACCACAACGATATTTCGCCTAATATGTCCACCACGCCTTACTACGAATCGAATAAGTGTTCAAAACTGGACTTCTACCTTTATGCTTCAATTTGCGACTAGTGTATGGCATTTAAACAGATCGCTGTGGGGCCAAAATGGGATTTAATAGCAAAACGTCAAAAAAACTAAACAGTGTATTCCAGATCTTTCTTTCAATCGTATGTGAAAGCGTAATATCTTCCTTCGCCTCAAAATGGCGACTCAATAGATTATTCTATTCGCCAATCTGAAAATTACAGTCACATTGCGAATTTCTGACAGATTGAAATAATTTGGAACATATTAAAACCTAGGACCCCTGACTTCATAGGTGTTATGGTAACAATTTCACCAATGCCCACGCGGCAGACCCGGTAGGGTAATGAAGGTACATTTTTTTCTTTTGCTTCTCAATATTTAGCTCTGGGGGCACTGAACCTCTGAGCAATGGAGGTTCAGCCTTCACGTCGGCTGGGGCGTGGTGTTAACCACTTACCTCCACACACACACACACACACACACACACACACACACACTCCCCCCTCTCTCTCGTATATGCACAGACGCGCTAATTCTTTCTGAAAGGATAACAAATTTCTCAAACTATCAATGTTGCGTGACATAAAAGCGTGAGGTTAATTGAGAGGGAGTAGTTTGAAGGTACGTTAATATTTGCTGGTTTTCGTCGCATTTGTGCAACATTTGGCTAAGAACACACATGCCCAGGCCAGGATTCGAACCTGGGATGTGCCTCGATGAGGAAGCTGGGTCTAGCTTAAGATTTCAAATTTGTGAAATGTGTGAAATGGTGAAAATGGCAAACAGACCTTCAAGGGCCAAGGCCAGGGCCGGATT
The DNA here is from genome assembly GCF_977018435.1 of Lepisma saccharinum. Lineage (NCBI taxonomy): Eukaryota > Metazoa > Arthropoda > Insecta > Zygentoma > Lepismatidae > Lepisma > Lepisma saccharinum. The sequence continues at coordinate 193,010,971 of NC_139230.1, read as the reverse complement.
TAAAGTACTGCGGCGCATAGACCTTGGTGGAAATGCGGCCACTCATGGAAGGTTTTTGTGACTTGCATGAAATTGATATTAATTGCATTTTCACAAGGAAAATGACCAATGTTTTAAGTGCTTGCTTGTATATTATTAATTGTTTATTCCGTACACATTGCTACATACCGTGAAATAATTGGAGACTCGGTAGGGGGGGGGGGTGTGGAGCTGATGTGCTGAGAGAGCTACGATGCCAAACGTTTTAGGTTCGGATCGTGGTACAGCATGGTAGGCATGTCGCTGTGATTGTTCTTTAATCGATTTCGTCAAGCGTACACAAATTTACAGCGTAATCTGTTATACAACCTTGGTGACAATGAAGTTCGACCAGAAAGGAATACGGGATTAAATGAACAGAGGCATAGGCGGTGGAATGGGTGACCCGCAGAAGGGACGCATGTGTGTAAGAGGAGGCGTGTGAGCAGGCAAGAATCGTGATCCCAGCATGTTGCACCCAAGGTCACGTAAAGAACGAAAACGGGGAATTATACGCGTGACATTGAACTTCAACCAGGCACCAGACCCATACGCAAAAATTCCAGATAGTGGCGCATTCGACGGAAGCATGACGTCACGGACACGATAAGTCCGCCGTATATAAGCGCGTGCTGTGCACCGAGGAACCGCAATGCATCATCACCATGGCCAGGGGCAAACCTATTGTGCAACACCGTGAGGAGAAGAGTGGTGGAGTTGCAACGGGATGGACTCAGTGAACAGGAAATAGGGCGCTAACTGAACTTACCCAAGTCAACCGTCCACTGCATCATCAAACACCACCAAAATACGGGTTCTACAGAGCCAGGTAAGGCCCCCGGTCGAAAACGCCTGCTCAGCGTGCGTGACCTACGGATATTTAGGCGCTATATCCAGACCAAAAATCATGTTTCTGTGGCCGAATTACGACTTTGGACTCGAGAACGCTTTCACATTGAAGTGTCAACCAGAACCATTCGCCGTTACCTACAGCGATGCGGTTACCGAGTGTACAAGGCGAAACGTAAACCCTTCCTTTCCATGTTGAACAAAGGCAATCGACTACGGTGGGCACGAATGTACCGGGGATGGACATTTCGGCAGTGGAACAGGGTTTTGTGGACGGACGAATCAATTTTCAATGTTGTGTACGGGAAAATACGGAAAACAGTCATTTGTCGGAAGGAGGAACAGAATGAAGCAAAATGTTATGCACGTCGGGTACAGAAACCTGCGTCAGTGATGGTATGGGGATGCATGACGGCATTTGGGGTTGGCCCACTACACGTCTGTGAGGGTATTGTGAATGCACACGCCTATACACGCGTACTGGAGAGGCATCTTCCCACAGTGCGAAGGCACCTGTTCCACAGGCGGCGTCTCATCTTTCAACACGACAATGCCAGGCCTCATACAGCGCGGCTGACAAGAGAATGGTTGACTCGCCATCACGTGCGAACTCTGCCATGGCCACCATCGAGTCCCGACCTCTCGCCCATTGAGAATGTGTGGCGTGTTCTTAAGCGACGTGTGCAACAGAGGGGACCCACGACAGTGGCTGCTCTTATCGCCTGCCTGCAGGAGGAATGGCACTGCATCGATGTGGAATACCTTGAACGACTCGTCCGCAGCATGCCCCGACGCATTGCCACAGTTATTCGCCGACGGGGCGGCGTCACACTATGGTAAACAGGATCCCCTCTAACAGTGGTCGAACTTCAATGTCACGTGTAGATGGACGAAAATGTTTTATTTTGTGTGGACACCATACATTGCTGCGTTGCAGCGGAAATTTATGTTTTCCTTTGTTCCACGTAGCCTGCTGAATAAAATATGTTCAGCATATGCATGTGTTCTCCTTCTTTCACAACGCACTCCTATATTTGTGACTGGTCGAACTTCATTGTCACTAAGGTTGTATATAAAGGATTGACAGTACACACACACGTTACATGTGAGTATAGAATTTTGCATTCAAGCATGCGTGACGTCGTCGCCTTTAAATGAAAAGGTCCCGGGTTCGTTACCCAGTCGAGGCATATTGCACAGTATTTCGCATCCTACCCACTGTAGATGCAGTCCCAATTAGCCTACTTTGCACGAAGTGAACTTAACAATTCAAACAAAGAAAACTTAAGGCATAATAATACACATTGTGTACTCGCACCCACGATGGGTTCTGAGGAATATGTAGTGAATATATTTAACATGATTTTACACGCATCTCACAAAGATACATTTCTTTGATATCACATATGTTCAGATATTTGCCGCTATTTGCGAGAATGTGGAAAGAAAGTGTGTTCATACGACACTTTCTGGGCAGGTACTTATACCCATGGCTAGAAATCTGCGGACGCAAGCTCGGAGGGATCCAACGCCATTGTACTCCCAGTACGGCCGCGGTGGCTCAGTCGGTAACGCGTCTGACTACCATGCTCAAGGTCCCGGTTTCGATCCCCGGCCGGTTCAAATCCGGGAACTTTTCTAACGGTGAAAGCGGCCCCGGCGCCCACCCAGCGTCGAATAACATGGGTACCTGGGGGAAACCCTGGGGGGTAAAGGCGGTCAGGGGCGTGATGCTGATCACATCACCCCCAGTCACGACCGGATCAAGAAAGTGTGGGGCGTTACCCCCACACCCCCTATACGCCTTCATGGCGTGGTGCTATGCACAGGGGAACACTTTACTTTTACTTTACTTTTAGATGTTAGTATATACCACCATGCATGTTATTAGCCGTACATAGAACACATCTGGTTGTAGCTCAGAAATTGTAGTTAAGGCCTCTAAGCCATGAAATTAAGGTGCTTGTGTTGGAGTACTCAACGTGAAAAATTATCCCTTTTTCTGGTGTGATCTAAGCATTTCAATGTTTAAAATTAATCTAAGCTTGATGCCAATACGTAGAATTCTCAAACCACCTGCATGAGTGGAAATTCTATTTTTTCCTTTTTCCTTGAATTACAAATCAGTTTGCATACATGTAATAAATGCAGAAATGCTAACACCATTACTTGACATCAAAGAAGAGAAAATCTGTCTACATATCAATCATTGAAAAAATAGGACTCTTCGTACTCCCTCCAAGTTTTTTATATTAGGTAATTAGCTTTTTCACAGCTAAGAACCATAAATTACAGAGAGATTTGCTATGAAGAATTATGATCCCATGCATGAAGTAATTCAGTTCATGGAAATGGTATGGGCTAAGCTCTTAGTGGAGTAGGTACAAATGGATCCAATAATGTTTATTTTGTAACGATAGAATATCATGGTTAGTTCAATGTGAAGCATAAATGGTCTGACTTCCGTGTAATACATAATTTTCACAGGACGTATGGAAGCACAAGAAAAGTGTGGAAATTTCGAATCAAACAGCAATAATGTTTGAAGTTTGTACTATGTGAATTTATAGTTTCTAAGCTTACAAATGTTCATACATACATTCACAGGACGTATGGAAGCACAAGAAAAGTGTGGAAATTTCGAATCAAACAGCAATAATGTTTGAAGTTTGTACTATGTGAATTTATAGTTTCTAAGCTTACAAATGTTCATACATAAATTACAAATACAAGGTGATGATATAGTATCCCCATCTAGCATAAATTGCCTAGCCAATTAATGTAAATATTTTTGATTTGAAATGCTATTTTGAGACTCTCAATCAGATTCCACCAGTCTGGAGATTTTCTAGTTTGTATCACACCGAAATTGCACATCCATTTTGGATACAGTCCAATGTTGAACATGAAGTGGAACTGGAGGAAATTTTTATGTGGGTGTGTGTTGAAATGTGAAGAAACATGTTGAACCTTGATAATGTCACGTAAAATTACCTGATTATAACAATTTTAGTGCTAACATAGCTTTCTATGTGACTGCTTGTATTTCATACAATGAAATTGTGAAATGTGATCGTTAGATTGAATATATTTTTACTTTAAGATGAAACTGAAACAAACATGTGCATCTCACCACAAATCACCTGTTTACTTAAAGTAACATAATTGAGTACCATCCAGCTTCCCATAAATCACTAGTACTTCAGAGCAAGAACATGCTACGATATGCCTCTATGAAAGGCAACAGCTATCGGTAATCATGAACAAGATATTCCCTACTAGTACAAACAGTTACAAAATAGTGCATGTGATGGCAGAGATAGTAGTAAGCGAAGTTCATAAGTATTTTTCCAGTTATTTCTTGTTTTATTTTAAGGCATGAAATTGCATTTTTGCTGGGGCATTAATTGTCCTATGATTGTTTTGTTCCTTTATCAACCTTGTGTTTTTCAAAATGAAATAAATGAAAATCATGATCAGCAAATTGTCTACTATTATCTTTGCTGCTGGGGTACAATCTTTCTGATTTAATATTTCTTTCTAAGGAATAGAAAATCACTTTTAATATCAAACTAATGCGTGATAGTTGAGCAATAATTATGTGCATATGGATTTGTGTATACATGATAGTTTGCAACCATTGTCTTGGGTACATATACAAAGTTACATTTCAAAAACCAATGCAAAAGTTCTCCTTATAAAGGTAAAGCACAGCTCACTTGACTAGAAGAGTCAAAATTTCGCCGCGTCTGAAGATCTTGTATGAGATTCCGGATCCCCAGTTAACATACTTTGCACGGAGTGAACTTAATAATTCACACAAGGAAAACGTAAGGCATAATAATACACATTGTGTACTCCCACCCACGATGGGTTCTGAGGAATATGTAGTGAATATATTTAACATTTAAATATTTATCTGATATTGTGCAACAGTTTGTTGTAGATTTCTCGTATGCAGAGATAATTTACAGTTAGTTGCACCACCGAGAGAGCGAATTAATAAATTTAATCTTCTCTGCAGTACAGTGGGCGTGACTGATGGTACGTTTGTTCCTAAAGCATAGTGAGTCTTTTAATATAGTTTCGATATCTTATAAACTGTTACAGTTTACAATCGTTTTAAGGAAGACTAATAGCTTCTATGGAATGACAGGGGAACATAGCACCATCAGGAAAACTTGGGAACAGCATAAGTACGCTCTCAATACAGTTCCAATTTCCTAAATAAACGTTTACTAACTTGCTCCCTAGATGTCAGGCCATATGAGAATTTAAGTGGAATTTTCTTACAAAGTAAATACGTAAGTAAGTCCATTGAAATTTCTGATGTAATTCACAGATGTCTTTCCCGGATCATGACGGTTTCTTCGATGGTTCTAACACGTGACAGGTAGATTATATATTTGTATTTCGAAAACATGTAGAGAGCGCTAAAAGCATAACATTCAAAAGATTTCAATAATAAAAGTGAAACACAGCTTCCTTGGCTGGATTGTTCAAAGTTCCGCCGCTTCTGGAGATTTTGTATAAAATTGCCGGTCCCCAGTTAACATGATTTTAAACGCATCTCTCAAAGATACATTTCTTTGATATCAGAGATGTTCAGATATTTGCCACCGTTTCCCAGAATGGGAAGAGAAAGTGTGTTCAAACGACACTTTCTGGCGCAGCAGGTACTTATACCCACTGCTAGAAATATGAACATGGCCACGCTTGGAGGTATCCAACGCCATTGTGCTCCCAGGCTTCAAAAATTTGATATTCTTGCTTCGCGTTAAAATTCAGCGACACATGCTTATTAGGGTATGTAGCTTTAGTACTACTTTCCTCGCGGTACAAATCTCGATTGGCTGTGTACAACTTTGCGACTAGAAACCCAACACGAGTCAATGTCTACACACTGCTTTAGACGTGCGTGTTGTGAATGGTCAAGGGAAGCAAAGTCCTTCCATCGTTCTGCTTGTAGAAGAGATGTCGGGGGGGGGGGGGGGGGTAAGCCTATATAGTTGGTGTATAAAGTCGTTGGTGAAGGTTGTATATGAAATTCAAATGAAGTAAAGATTGCCACATTGAGGCTATTTTAATTTTTGTAATAGTAAGTCAACGATGTTAGTAACAAGGTCTGCTTTATACAGCGTATATTGATACAAATGTAGATTGAATTGTATCTCATGCAAATATGCTGTACAAAGAAACAGACTGCAGGATCTACCTAGTGGGGCGAATGTAAAAATCACCCTATTGAATTTGACAATTTCAAGTTGCAAATTAATTTACGCAAAACGAGGATAACTCCACGTGTAGTGTTGTGTAGTGGTCATTGTCGAGCACTGGCGTACTTAGATGGAGCTGATGGGGCTTAGCCTAGAAGCTATTCACAGGATGTTTATATTTTCGTGAGTCTTTTGGAGCTGGATTGAACTTTACTTCCGGTGGAGCATGTGATCGGGAACGAGTGATTATTCTCAAATATCTAAGTATAGTTTTCTGACAGATTCGATACGGAAAAATAAGTGGATTCAAGCAGTAAAACGAGAGGATTGGGAACAAACACATGAGGGATTAGGCGCTGCAGTCGCCGCTTCATCACCGCTAACTAGACCCAATTAAAATATTTTACGCGTCTTAAAATTATAATTGTTTAACTTACAGAACAAGAAAATATTATAATTACATATGTTGAGTACAAACTTCAGATGTAACTGTTTGCCACCATGCATGTCATTAGCCGTGATGGAACGAACACACTTGGGTGTAACATAGAAATTGTACTTAAGGGCACAAAGCCATAAAATTAAGGTGGTCGTATTGAGATCACAACATCTGATGTGATCGCAGTATTACAATGTTTATAACTAATCTCATATCATGTCAAGATGCAGAATCCCCAAACCACTTTCATCAGTGGAAATTCCTTTTTCTCCTTTTTTCCTGAAATTACAAATCAGCTGGCATACATACAAATAAACCTTTAAATATTCAGAAATGCTAACACCATGAAACGAACAAGTACTAAACTTGAAATCAGAGAGAAACAAATCTGCCTAAAATATCCATAATTTGAAAATAAAATACAACTACTCGTACTCCCTCCAAGTTTTTAATATTAATTAGCATTGTTCTATGATGGAAATCATAAATTTCAGAAACATTTGCTCTGAAACCTTATGATCCCATGCGTGCAATTACTGACTTCATGGAAATGCTACGGGCTAAGCTCTTTGCAGAGTAAGTACAAATGGGTAATGTTTGAATATCATGGTTAGTTCAAGGAGATGCATAAATGGTCTGACTTCCGAATAATCTACTATTTTCACAAGACGTATGGGAGCACAAGAAGAGTGTGGAAGTTTCAAACTATATGTTAATTATTGCTTAAGGTTACTACTACTTGAATTTGTAGTTTTTAGGCTTAGAAAATTACACACATGAATTACAAATACAAGGTGATGATATAGTGTCCACACCTAGCACAAGCTGCCTAGCCTTATGTAAATATTTCTGATTTGAAATGCTATTTTGGGACTTTCAATCAGATTCCCCCAGTCTGGAGTTTTACCAGTTTGGCTCATACGGAAATTGTTCATCCATTTTGGATAGGGTCTTGTGTTGAGCATCAAGTAGCACTGGAACACATTTTTATGTGGTTGTAGGTTGAGATGTGAAGATACATGTTGAACCTTGATAATATCACGTAAAGTTACCTGATTATAACAATATTCGTGCTAATTAGCTTACCACGTGACAGCTTGTAGATCATACACTGAAATTTTGAAATGTTAAGACTTCTCTGAAAATGACCGTTAATTACATGTATGTATCTCACCACAAATCATCTGTTTACTCTTACTTCCACGTAGTACACCCTGGACTGCAGATTGCAGACGAACGAGTCTCTGGCGACTGGCACTATGGCCAGTACAATTTTGTGTGTGTTGTCCTGTGCCTTCTCCTTATATGTGCTGAGTGTCTCTTTACAGCCTCAGCTTTTAACCCGTGAGAATATTTTAATATTTTAGTTACGACACGACGTGACAGTTATGTTTATTTTAGTTCTGTTAACCTAAGTCAGAATATTTTAGTCTTCCAACGTTACAATTATGTTATTAGTTACATTTTAGTTCAGGTAAGGGGCTGGATCCCGAATCAAGTGACGGGTGCAAAATAGCCTAAGTGCTGACGCATCCAAGATTTTAAATTCAAATTTAAGAATATCATCTGTTTACTTTAAAGGGCGAGCTTCATGGGCGTCTGGAAGAGTGAAGGGCAAGGTAGGCCATTCACCCCCCACAGAAAATGAAATTAAACCAAAAATTATATATTTCACACACAGAATTTCATTTCAGCCACAATCATATGTGTTAATTATTGCATGCAAATTATAAATACAGTTAGTAGCACCACCCAGAGAGCGAATTAATAAATTTAATGGTGGACTTAAGGAGGACTAATAGCTTCTATGGAATGACAGAGGAACATAGCACCATCAGGAAAAATGAGGAACAGCATCAGTACGCTCTCAACGCAGTTCCAATTTCCTAAACAAACGTTTACTAATTTGCTCCCTAGATGTCAGGCCATATGAAAATTTAAGTTGAATTTTCTTACAAAGTAAATACGTAAGTATTAAATACTAAATGTTAATGAATCTCTTGGCGCGAGTTTGAACTATACTTCCGGTGGAGCATGTGATCGGGAAGAAATTATTATTCTCAATTACCTACGTATGGTTTTCCGACAGATTCGAGAGTTTATGAGTGGGTGGAAAGTTTTAGAGACGGAAGACAAAATGGCAGTGATGGACATCCGTTTGGAAGGCGAGTTTGCGTGGCAACTGAGGCAGTGAAACAGCAGATCGATCAGCGAATCCGTTAATTTAGTACACCTTTCCCTGCGTTAAACAATTGTCTCCGTACTGAACCTTCATTCTGCTGTAGAGTTCAGAAGGTTTCACTCCCTCTGACCTCAAAAAACGAATAACGCTTCGTGGCTCTTCTACGCCGCAAGTCAACAGCGCAGCGGCCATTTTGTACTTGCTACTGCGCAGGCGCATGCTGCTCGACTGTAACGACACCTTTACGGCGTGTTGATAAGGAACCTTTTAGAGTGCCGAAACACAAATTTTTGTTGTGCACAAATCTTAATGAAATTTTGAATAATATTCCTATTATTTTATGACTTCCTCTCGTACATTTTGCAATTTACTTACCTGATATTAAAAGTTATAAATTTTAGGTGTATTCATGTTATTTTACTCCAAAAATTATATAATACACTAATATGAAGACTTCAACACCAACCACTCAGCGTATAGTTGTGGTTATAACATGGAAGTCAAAAAATTTAGCAAATTTCTCATACAAAAATACAAAAATTTCGTTTCCGTAGGAACCCATTGCCATCCCATTAAGAAATTTTGCACACAAATAGTCAATTGATGCCTTCAAGTGAAACATTTATTTTAAAAAAATTAAAAATGGTGTTTTTGAGATTTAAAAAAGACACATTTCAAGTTTTTTTAAAAATTACAAAAAATTAATACCACATCCCAGTTGCATTTGGTTTTGGTTTTGGTTTGATGTTTTAAGTCCACTTTATGCACAGTAAGGCTAATCGGGACTGGACCTACAGTTTAAAGTGGGATCCGAACCACTTGTGCCTCCACCGGGTATCGAACCCGGGACCCCTTGATTACAAGGCAATGACGCTACCACTGCGCCATGGGGAGGCCCCCAGTTGCATTTCAAATTAAAGCTAATTAAAAGCAGAAGAGAATGACACCAGATTGAACTCTCTAGGTCAAATGATTTTTGATCTACAACTGTTTAAAGATTTCAAAATATCGTCAAATTTTGGGAATTTTGCTTTTTTGAAAGTCAATAACACAAAAACTAAGAGTAGGAAAAATCTGAAATTTGACAGTTTTTCTCCCCTTGATAGGTGCAATGTATAATCAAAAAATCTAAAAAATCTGAATTCTTAAGGTTCAAAATTATTTTTTATCTGTTGATTTGACATGAAATGTCCCTATAACAATATTCGTGGGCACTTTGCTTACCACATAACTGCTTGTATTTCATACACGGAAATTGTAAAATGTGATCGTTACTTTGAATTATTTTTACTTTTAGCAACAGGTAAGTAGTAATCTAAATTAACTAACTCTCTAGCCTTCTTAAACCCGAAGGTTCATGGCTGCAGCAACACAGGCCTTCCATCTGTCCCTATCTTGTGCAAGATCTATATACTCTTTTCCATCCCTACCGATTTCCCTTAGGTCCATCTCGACGTTGTCCCTCCATCTTCGTCTTGGCCTTCCTACAGGTCTCTTACCATCAGGTTTCCCAACAAGAATCCTGTAAACTCCTCTTTCCTCTCCCATTCGTGCCACATGGCCTGCCCACCTAAGTCTTCTTGATTTAATTATTCTAATAATGTCTGGACATGAATACAAATTATGTAGTTCTAAATTATGTAACCTTCTCCACTCACCTGTCTCCTCGTCCCTTTTAGGTCCAAATATTTTCCTAAGGATCCTATTTTCAAATACTCTCAATTTATGTTCCTCTTTCAATGTAAGGGGCCAAGTTTCACACCCATATAATACTACAGGCAAAATTACGGTTTTGTATATTTTAACTTTTAGTTTCTTAGATATTAAACAAGAAGACAAAAGTTTATGAAGAGAGAAGTAACATGCATTTCCTGAATTAAGCCTACTTTTTATTTCCTCTTTAATATAATTTTCATTTGTTAATATTACTCCTAAGTATTTGAATTTGGAAACTGGTTCAAACGAGTTGTTATCAATAATTAGATTTTGATTATTACCTAACACTTGGTTTCGGCCTGTAAGCATATATTTAGTTTTCTCTTTGTTAACTTCCAAACTTATCTCTTTAGCAGTTTTGAAAAATATTTTAGCATTATTCTTAATTGTATTCACATCATCCCCCAGTAAGTCTACATCATCTGCATATGCTAACAACTGAGTCACACCATTTAATTTTAGTCCTTCTTTAGTTTCTTTTACCTTCCTTACAGCATATTCTAAGGCAAAATTAAAGAGCAATGGAGATAATGCATCTCCTTGTTTTAACCCATCATGAATTGTAAATTTGTCAGACATATTATTACCCACACGAATTTTACTTTCTGTTTCACTGGTGCATATTTTTATCATACTAACAAGCTTCTTAGGTATTCCAAACTCTACTAATATATTATATAATTTATCTCTCTTAACCGAATCATATGCTCTTTTGAAATCAATGAATAGCTGATGGACATTTTGATTATATTCCCACTTTTTTTCAAGTGTCTGTCTGATGTGAAAAATTTGATCTGTAGTTGATCTGTTACGTTTAAATCCACATTGATAATCACCTATAATTTCATTAGCATATGGGGTTAGTCTTGTTAAAAGAATGTTAGATAATATTTTGTATGTTGTTGAGAGTAGAGAAATTCCACGGTAATTATTGCAGTTCATTTTATCACCTTTTTTAAACACAGGAACAATTATGGATTCTTTCCACTGTTGAGGGATTTCTTCTTTATTCCATATTAAACAAATTAATTTATGAATTTGACATATTAATGAATTTCCACCATATTTAATTAACTCAGCTGGTATTAAATCAATGCCAGGTGCTTTGTTATTCTTTAGCCTTTTAATAGTATCTTTAACTTCAGTCAAGTTAGGTTCTGGAACTAAAGGTTCTGCTGTGTGTACTTCATTCACTTCTGATTTATCTCCTACATGGACATTTAAAAGGTCATTAAAGTAGTTCTTCCATCTATTTAGAATATCGCTTGGGCCAGCTAGAAAATCACCGTCTTTATCTTTTATCAAGTTTACTTTAGGTTGCCATCCCTTTCTAAACTCATTTACACCTTTATATAAATCTCTGATATTTTTATTTTTGCTGTTTGTTTCAATTTCGTTAATTTTGCTTTTCAAGTAATCTCTTTTTTTACTTCTAAACGTGCGGTTAACTTCTCGCTTTATTCTATTATAATTGTTTAGATTTGTATCATCAGAGTTATTTAACCACCTAAGTCTAGCCTGATTTCTTATTTCTATTAGATTATGACATTCATTATCAAACCATGGCTTACTTTTTCTCGGTTTATGGTATCCTATACTTTCTTTAGCTGCTGATTCTATTGCATTACGTATGTGCTCCCAATTCTTATTTACGTCTGTTTCATTTATATTTTCATCATCATTTAAATCCTGCAAAACATCAAATCTATTTGACAGTTTAATTTGGTAATCTTTCTTAATTCTTTCATCAGTAAACTTTCCTGTATCAAATTTTGGAACTTTTACATTTTGTTGCTTATGATTTATCACTGAGAGTCTTTCTCTTAATTTAGCAATTACTAAATAATGGTCACTGGCACAGTCAGCACCTCTATGTGTACGAACGTCAATTATACTAGTATGCCTTCTCTTATCAATGAGAATATGATCTATCTGATTATGAGTTTTACCATCTGGAGAAGACCAGGTATATTTATGGATATCTTTATGTTTAAAAGTGGTACTTTTCACAATTAAATTCTTTGAGGTTGCAAAAGTAATCAATCTTATACCATTATCATTACTTAATTCATGAAGACTTTCTTTACCAATTGTGGGTTTAAATGTCTCTTCTTTGCCAATCTGTGCATTACAGTCACCTAACAGAATTTTCATATCATACTGAGAAAATTTATCAAAGACCTGTTCTAACTCTGTATAAAAATCATCTTTAGTATTATCATCTTTATCTTCCGTTGGTGCATGTATGTTTATTAAAATAATTTTACACCACCTACCCTGTAAAACTGGATATGATATCCTATCATTAATAAATTCTACTGTTTTAAGAGCTGAGATAATTCTATTATTTAAGAAAATGCCTGTTCCAAAATTATGATTTTCAGTACCACCATAGAAAAAAGTATAATTTTTAGTTTTACAATTCCCTTCTCCTGGCCACCTAACTTCCTGGACAGCTACTACATCTAATTTATACTTGACTATCTCATTAACTGTACACTGAAATGCCCCAGGCCGGTAAAGTCTCAGAACATTCTTATTAGTACGAACTGTTACAAAATAGTACATGTAATGGTAGAGATAGTAGTAAACAATGTTCATAAGTATTTTTCCAATTATTTCTAGCTTCGTATTAAGGAAAGGAATTACATTAATGCTGGGGCATCAGTTGTCGTCCGTTTATTTGGCTTTCTTTTTGTTTCTTTTTTAACCTTGCGTTGTTCAAAATGAAGTAAATTGAAATTATGATAGCAAATTGTCTACTATTATCTTTGCTACTGGTTGTACAATCGTTCTTACTTAATATTTGTCGCTGAGGAATGGAAAATCACTTTTAATTACAAATTGTTGTGTGATAGTTCATCAGTAAGTATTTACACATGGATTTATTTTTATTTATACATGCTAGTGTACAACAATTTCTTTGAGAACTATAGAACATTAGACCTATTGGGAGGATTTAGTAGTGTCCAAAAATGGTGGTTAGCACATATTCTTGCCTTTTTTAGACTGTAAGTCTTACATATTTTTATGGTCCCTTGCAGTGGCGTGCCCAAGGGGCGGTTTTTGAGGGTTATAAACTCTTCCCTTTGGCCCAGTATTCCTAAAAAAGGACATCAAAGGTAGGAAAAGATGGCGAAATGAGGGCTGACTACCAGAACAAGTGTACATAATCCCTCCCTTTTGAAAATACTGGGCATACAACCCGTCCCTTGGTCAGATGTTCTCCATGTAGCTAGAATCTGTATCATTGTAAGGCTGCTGTGTCCCCTCCTCCCTCATTCACAATGTAGTAGTCACCGCCCGAGATTCTCTTCACACCTGTCTGAATGCTAGTAACACTTGATCTACGCTAGCATGCAATGTTATACCCGCGCCCAGATAATTGCCGGCCAATGGCTTATTTAGGGAAGGGGAACCTCCCGAGAGACTAACCAATTACAAAATTTAATAAGCAATGCACTTGTTGCTGTTGTATTATACAAAGTTGATTGATTTAAACAGAAGCAAGGATTGGATTGTGAATTTACAGCTTTCCGTGAACAGCTCCTGTGAAAATTATGCGTGTCACTATTACTAATAATACACAAAAATAGTGATCAGGGACGTTACTTTTCATAGGTGGACCTAACAACCTTTTCGTTAATCAATGCCAAGTAAAGAATTGACATTAATATTTTTGGTAAGGCAGTCATTTTTACCCAAATTTTAGTGATCTTAACTACACACAAAAGCAGGTAATGAGTACATGCTTCTTCTTTAAATGTAGAGAATAATATATTATATTAGAAGGATGGACAGTACACACACATTAAAGGTGAGTATAAAATTTTACTTTCGTGCTTGTGTGACGTCGTCGCCTTTGAATCAAGCGGTCCTGGGTTCATTACCCGGTGGAGGCACATTGCACAGTCGTTCGCATCCTACCCACTGTAAATGCAGTCCCGATTAGCCTATTTTGCTCGAAGCGAACTTAACAATTCAAACAAACAATTCAAGCATGTATAACCTTTAAAATTGAGAACATTGATATAAATTAGTTATTCAATTAAAAAATAGATGGCAAAATAGAATATCATTTAATTTTAATTTACGATCTCCATCCCTAGCTGAAAAGTTCAATATATTTTCAATTTCGTTTTTTGGAATAAGAAGGAAGGAGACTTTTTATCTTTGATCTCCTATTAGTTTTCCAAAATCGAAAAAATAATCATTGTACATCCACATTTTCAGTGTTAAAATACAGAGGGTTAATTATAATAAAGAGCCCCAAGAAAACGTCAAGCATAATAACTAATAGCTCTTTATTTTCTCCTTTAGATATAAAGATCCTGTTGCTGTTAATCTTTTTGGAGAAGGAATCACATGGTTCTTTCATAATAATAATAATAATAATGAGTATTAAACCTATGCAGTTAATTAATTAATGCAAAATATTCAAAAGATTATGTTTATCGTCCTCGAGATCAAATTAGTATACGGATGTATCGGCACATGCAAATAATTTTAATAGAAACGTCATTTCAATTTGTGACTTGGAGTTTGATTCAAAAATTTTATCGTTATGCTATATTGTTTGCAGATCATACAATCAGAATTAATGTGTGCATTCCGTTCTATACGTATATCTTTGATAAGAGGGAATTTATCTTGCCAGAAACACAATCCGTTGGATTTATTTGAACACATTCGTTGATTAAGGATTCGACTGTTACTGAGTGAGTGAGTTGGTGTTTAAGAGTCCACTTTATGCACAGTAAGGCTAATTGGGACTGGACCTACAGTTTGAAGTGGGATCCGAACCACTAAGTGCTTCCACCGGGAATCGAAATCCGGGACACCTTTATTACAAGGCAACAACGATACGACTCGCCATCGGGGAGACCCGAATGTCACTGAGGGTTAGCATGAAACCAGTGACATGTATTTTACCAGTTTTAAAGAACAACATCATATGTATGCATTTTCTGTACAAATATTATGCACTCATACCCACATAAGATGAGGGTAGGCAGGGACAGACAGAAGCAGGTGATGGGGAAGGGCGTCACTGTTCATGTAAAAGGCAGGGTGGAAGTTAAGGGGGTGCAAGTTAGGAGATTCCCCTTTCCTATGTTGTCTTCCTTTTTCGTGAATTTCTTTCTGTTGGCCTGAATTACAAACCCTCGAACACTAAGTCTCAGTCTCTAACCGATTTCCAGAGGTCTGTCGAAGTTCCTGTTCTCGTGTCGTCTCGATTATTGCAATAATTGTTGGGGGGATGCTTCTGTGGTTAACGTGGTTGAAACGAGAGACAGGTGAGGTCATAAGGCGTAACTTGGAAGCAAGGAGGGGAATTCGCCCTTCCCTCCAAATGTCCAGTTTTATTGAGCTTTTCAAGTTAAGGGTATGACTGACGGCGTGTGAACATATGAAGGACACGTGGAAATAGATATGACCAGAGAACAACATTTACCTGGTCAATTCGGAGGTGCTGGTGGTATCTATGTGAGGGTTGGCATTAAGCTGAGCTCTTGTACATCTCTCCCTGTCTTCGCTAGGGGTTTTGTGACTGGACAGATATACCGGGATGTGATTATCCAACAATACGTCCGTCTCTTGAGGGGTGCAATAGGATCTACTTTCCTGTTTGTGGTTGACAATATGCGTCCCCATAGAGCGGGCCTTGTCAATGAGTCTTTGGAATCGGAGGATATCTGGCGAAGAGAGTGGCCTGCGAGGTCCCCCGATCGCAATCCAATAGAACAGGCGTGGGATATGCTTGGGCGACGCATTGCAGGGCGTAACAACCCTCCTCGTCCCTTTCCAGAGCTGCGTACAAACACAGACAAAGGTAAATATCTTGGCCTTTGACCGGGAGGTGATTCTCCGGTACAAACAAGATCTACACGGAAAGATGAAATCGTGTGTATGCGCTCCACCTCTCACCGCACCACCACCCGAAGCATCCCCCCTTACACCACTTCCCAGTGCGTACCCACAAGGGCGATAAAACCAGAGCGGGTGGGTGTGTAACGCGGACGCAATGTTTCTGCCACCTGGTGGGAAAAATATTAAAGCTCATCCCACGCGTTGCATTGAAATTTGCCACCCTGTGGGGACACGTGAAAAACAAATTTGCCCACGTAATGATGCTATGCATCAGGTTCTTGCATGTATTTCCTCTTAGGTAATTCCGTTATAATTCAAAAATTCAAGGGCAGTGATCCAAGGCTTCTAAAGGTATTTTCGTAACGATTTCCTTGTGGGGACCGGATTTTGGTAACCAACAAATCGGTGTGGTCCCCACAAAGTGGATTCACAACTGATGACTGTCCCCATAAGGTATCATCTGCAAGAGCACCCACACACCCACTCTCTCTCTAGTGTCCATAAATTAAGGATCTCGGCATGTCAGACGCATACAGATATTTAATATGTACAATATTTACATATGTGTGGTACATCTGAAAACGTTAACAAAACACAAGAAACAACGATCTTGCATTAAACTAATGGTCAAAATTGTCAAAAAGCAAATTTGCTTCTGTGCCAAGACGTGCCAATCACTGTGAGGCTCTACATTTGCTTTTTGACAATTTTGACCATTAGTTTAAGGCGCGATTGTAGTTTTTTGTGTTCTGTTAACGTTTTCAATTGTACCACACCTACGTAAATATTGTGTATATTAAATATCTGTATGCGTCCCGAGATTCTTAATTTATGGACAAGAGTGTGTGTGTGTGTGTGTGTGTGTGTGTTTATGAATATATACAGGGTGGGCGAAAAGTCCCTTTACATGTTAATAGCATAGTACAGTTAGACATGTAGATAAACATTGTTATGAATACAAAACAGTATATATTTTTTAAATTTTAACATTTATTTTGAATAAACAATGTCTGGTTAACATTAACATTTATTGTGAATAACATATTAACATTGTTACAAAGCTTCAAGGTTCATTGATCAACAACGTCAGTGTGCACTCCTCCATGTTAGATGCAAAGGTTGATGCGTCGCCATGTTCTTGTGTGCAGCATATCAGGGGTGATTCTTTCAAATGCCATGCGAACTCCGTCTTTCAGTTGATCGTCGTTTACGAACGTCTTCTTTCATTATGCCCCTTAGTGCATTGTCCGGTGTGGTGAGGTCTCGGCTTTGTGGAGGCCATGGCAACGGTGCTGGAAGTTCTCGTGATCCACGTCCAATCCAGCGTTTTGGAAACAGTTCATTTAGCCGTTTGCGGACACTCACAGCAGAATGCGGTGGTGCGCCGTCTTGTTGAAGTGTAACGATGTCAGCTATTCCTCTTGTCGTTAATTCTGGAAGCAACCACGTGTTAATCATGTGAAGATAGCTGTGCTGGTTCACAGGACCATCAAAGAAATGGTCCAAGCAGATGGTCTGCCGTTATCCCTGCCCAAATCATAACATGCGGCGGATTGCATTCGATTTCCTCATAAAAGTGCGGATTGTCTTTTGCCCAAGAAAAGACGTTACGATTTCGTGAGCTACGATAAGTCGCACACTCGTCATAGAACATAACGCTTGTTTGATCATTTGCATGCGTTAAGCGTGCGAGCAGCATTTCACATGCATGCACACGTTGCTCCAAGTCACGATCACTCAACTCATTCACTGAGGATAGCCGAAAACATGAAACGTTCAAGTCTTTCCGCATGTGGTCTCGCATAGTCGATCGCTGGATGCCTAATTCTGCAGACCGCTAGCGGGTTGACTTCATCGGCGATCATTCAATTGATTCCGCCACAGCAGCACAAGTTTCGGTGCGAGTCGTAGGCCTTCCGCTACGTGGTGCATCGAGAGCACTTCCAGTCGCAAAGGTTTTCTTCTCCGATGCGAATAACGTGGGTCGTGATGGCGGCGGTTTTCCAAACCGCACAGCGAAGTCCCTCAAAGTGTCTGTCATTGTGTTCTGACGTTCGTGAACCCACACAGAAGCCACCAAACGCTCCTCAACAGTGAAAGCACTTGAGTAGAATGACAGCATTTTGTTCCTACGCGTCAGCAAAAATTTGATGCGTCTGGTGTTACGTTACATCCGGTTGTAGCGGGCCGATCTCCGTGAGGAAGTGGATAGCACAGCAGGGGTTCCAGGTTCGAATCCTGGCCTGGGCATGGATGTTCTTTGCGAGTGTTCCTTCATAAATGTCATCATGTCATCCCTCATCCGAATCCTCGCGATTAGCCAAAAGTGGAAGAAAAGCGATGCTGAATAACAAAAATCAAATTTTCCGTCGGTGGTTAAACAAACTTTTGCAGAAATCCATTTTTAAATCAATACACATCTGGCAGTCTTGTGCTTTTGGCATTTTTAAACATATGAACATTATATCTCCACAGATAACTGTCTACTTCCTTTCACACACACGGACAACAAAGCAAATGAGTATGGGTTGACTGCTACAAGATTTCAGGTGGAAAAAAGAAAGGGTAGTTAGGCGGTAGGTGTCGTTATGTCCACGGTGATGACTGATGAGTCACTAACAGGTTGTCCAGTTTGCTTACCCCGATTGAGGCTTTCAGTCAGTTCAACGTCAACGAAGGCTTACATTCAACATAGGGAAAGCCAAAGGCGCATAACAAAGCTGAAATAAGCAAAAATTGCAGAATAGGCATTTTAGGGACGATTAAACAAAATAGGCACTCAGCTAATAGGCATTTATAGGCAATACAAAAATGCGTTTTTGGACTAGAAACACCATGAAACGAATTAAAAATATTAAAGCCTATGTTTTATTACGAAAGAATGAAAAAGGCAAATCCGCAAGCTATTGATGATATGTAAACATCTAAGTTGTGGGATCACTTCATCCTCTGCACAAATATGTTGAACTTGATCTCACTACGTGACAATTACTGGAATTCCATGGAAAAGGAAGACTTGCCCCGCAGGTGTTCAAAGCCCCTACCTCCACCCCATCCTTTGTTGTAAGAGGGACAGTTTCGATTTGAAGAAAGACATTCATTCTTGGAAACCATGATGGTAATCTCACAGAAGAAACAGGAGCATTTACTATAGCTTGGTGAATGAAGAGTTTTGAAGACAGAGTGGAAATGGAAATATAATGACGTATTGGGTGGAAGTTTTTGAAAAGAGAAAATTAATGACACAGAACAGCAATCAAAGTACAAGTACAATAGTACTGTGTTATAATTTTAAATATGTCAGTCAATTTCTACATTTATTTTCCATGGTTAATTGTATCGTGGGGTTCCCTTTGGTAACTCCCAGATAATGTAGTGCCCACGCTGTCGCTTTGAAATCCAAGGATCTCGGGAATCCACTACTAGCAGACACAATTTGCTTACCCCACTGGCGTACGCGGAGGAGGGGGGAATAAGGAGCTACAACCCCTCCCCGAAATTTTTTGACAATAAGAAAATCTAAAGAACTTGGGAAAACTTCCCTTTAAATTACCCTCCAGCAACCATTTTTTTCTTTGAGTTACTTCTGAAAGGAAAGTTTAAAATAATTATTGGAGCTCCTATGTCATGAAAAAGGAAATACAACAGCGAGGCAGTGGCGGCGATTAGAGGGCGAGGGGGCAATAGCCCCCCCCAACTTTTCGCCACTTTTGCCCTCGTACTTTGCTAAACCTTATCTACAAAGGAAAATATACTGCCTTTGCCCCCAGTTTTGGCACCTTGCCCCTGCCGGTTTTAGAATCCAATCGCCGCCACTGCACCGAAATTGATTACGCCAAATAACATGGCTACTATGGTAACAGAGGCCCCTGCAAGGCAGGCACCAACAATTTGCTCTCTTTGAAACACTGTCAGCTCCGACATGATTCAGTATCAACTGCAATGCACGCTATCTACAGTGCAAATGTCGACTCCTACCAGTCCGACAGGGTCCTTATCTCACGGCGCAAGACAAAATAATGTCGCAACGTGTCCGATTTCAAGTGGAAAAAGTGTGTCGATATCACCCGTTCCGATGTCGTGCTGTTTCCATATTTTTGTCCATCCCCTGTACATTTTTTATGTTGGTGATAATGTTTTAGAAACTTTTTCGTTTTACCTACTTTATACCCTACTGCCTATATCTTTAATTTTTACGCCTGTTTTTTTTAAATTTTCAATGACATTTTTAGAATGTGTTTTTAAAAAATTGTACATAACTTAGTTTTCTTTCAAAAACATTATTTATTAGCACATTACGATGTTGCCAGTTGCCAGAAACAATTACAAAGCTAGGAAAAAGTGGTGAAACTCTTATCCATTAAAGTCTTGGAGGAATCGGTGCAGCTACTAATTGAAGTGTCAGGAGAAAAAGTTAGCAGTTTCAGAAAAGTGCAAAGGTGTAATGAGTAAAAACTATTTGTGATATTCTTAAACGAGAAAAAATATTTCATTCACGATATGAATCCAGTTCTTACAATAGCCTATTTCATGGGAGGTCAAATGAGATCATTTTCTCGTTATGAAAATCATTCTTTCTGACAGACGGCTAGCAATGAATGTTCAAAAAAAAAAAAAAATAGTGGTTGTGTGTAATCAAGGCAAGAAATGAAAGTAAATATGTTATTTACATGTTGATTTTAAAATGAAATTATAGAGATAAATTATTTGGAACTTTCCCACTTTATTTTTGTTTATTGTGCCTATTTTTTTTAATTTGGTGCCTATTTTCCACATTATAAATGTTTTTTTTCTGCCTATTCTAACCAAAATAAATACCCGAACTCCGGTGCAAGTTATGAAAGTCATTCTTAGTTATCCTTGATATCGCACACCTTGTTAGGTTAGATAAAACAAGAATAAGCAGAACATTAAGCGTCAATGAAGCAGCTTAGAGTTTCTAATCCGACTAAAGTCAGAGATTGAAGGGGGACGAGTGGAGGATTGTTTCTGCCAGTGATCAGAACGCTACATTTTATAAGTATCTTCGCTACAACTACAGCTACTCTTCCAAAATGTAGCTTCGCTACAGCTACAACTACATTTACCAAAAAGTAGCTCGCCACGCTACTCTTGTTCGCTACTCGCTACTTCGCTACTTTTGCGCTACTTCTGTATTAAAAACTTAAACAACTATATGGCTATTCAAAAGAAGCTCTAGTATGATAGTTGTACGTACTGAAAAATAGATTCTGTTATTTATTACCATGATTCCCTTCATTCTATAATTTTTATAGCAGTGTTACTTCAGTTACATAATTTTAATAAAGTGTTTGAGAATAAAGTACCTTTGTAAGTGGCATATCAATTCAAAAAACTAGGTCTTACACGTATCCGTGATGTTCTGATTGTAATTTGAAAAATATTTATGTGACAGACTTCTTTTTAAAATTAATTGGAAGAATATCACATGTATCGAAATTAACTAGAACGTGTTGCACAAAATGGGAATAAGATAAAAATGTGATATGTATCAATTTAATCTTCTTAACTTAAACAGAATGTTATTTGGGGGATGGCGGATATTAGCTCGAACCTTGAGGATAGCTGGGGGATGCTTCTAACGGTATAAATGAGAAACAGGTGGAACAATGCTTTACGTAAGTCTTTCTGTTGAAAATGCTTCCCCGAAGACACAGTGGAAATTGTAATTGTCACCTTGTATTCAAAGGGCCCCAGGTTCGATACCCGGCTGAGGGCACATGGTGGTTCGTATCAGTCTCGATCAGCTGATTTGTGCATAAAGTGAACTCAAAACAAACACTAGGAAAGACTCCTAGTTGGGAAGATGGGATCCTCCTGCTCCTCCATTCCCCACTCATCATTCTTCCCCATTCTCACAATTAGCCAAAAGTGGCAGAAAACGGCCTTATATAAGAAAATAACTAAATAAACAATTCATCCTCATTGCCATGATTAGAAAAAGTTACAGGAAAGGGACGCAAAAGTAGGAAAAATACATAAATTTGAAAACTGTGTATTTTAACAAAAAAATGTCATTTCTACAGGAAAGTCAATAACTTGTACGTTTTTTTTACAATATGAAAAAATATATCGAGGAAACTGATGTGTAAACCCGAGTGTTCTAAACATATTGTAATTTTCAAATTTGCGAACAAATATCATGACCAAAATAATTGTAATTCCAGAAACAATCGTTCTTGTAACAATAATTTCCTGCCGGTGTGATCCTATACACTGACAATGATCAATGCTGTTAACGTACTGAACCATTGATTGCTGGCACTATTGCTTTGTCAGATTAGTAGAAAATGGATCGCCCGTTTTTGCACTGTAAGTTGTGTTTTACACAGTAATTATCGATATTTTGCTGTCTGTTATGCCATCGATATCCACAGGATTTGTTCCAGGGGTGGCACAAACGGGGCATTTTTTCCTGGCGGTGTAGCAAATGTGGCATGATTCTCCCCAAAATAGCGATGCAGCTGAAATAAATGGCTATTAGCCTGAATATGTTCATATAGGCCAGTTAGTTATCTGGATATTAGAATTATTCAGATGCTAATGAAATAAATTACGCAGCTATTTATAATCTGCGATATAAAGATATTTAAAATCTAGATTATCTGTATTTGCATGTAATGGACTTTGTCTTTTTGAGTCTCTTGCAAAAGTAAGCAATATTGTCATTTATTTTTGACGCCGTTGCCACATTAAAAAAATACCTCAAAATGCTGAGAAAAATGTAGCTGTAGCGAAATTTTCGCTACAACTACAGGAATTTTGTAGCTTCGCTACCGCTACAACTACAATTTAAAAAATGTAGTGCCGCTACAGCTACCACTACAAATTTTGTAGCTAGCTACAGTAGCGACGCTAAAAGTAGCGCGCTACTTCCGACCACTGGTTTCTGCCTACTAAAAGATAGACCAAGAAATGGAGTCATATTTTCCTTTATCTTATAGAAAATATAACAAACACCCCCGGCTGCTGGATTGTGTGACAATGCTCCTTTTTCGGAGCAACACCTGACTATTTGGCATGGGCAGATGTTGGAAATTGTTTGGTGTTTACTTGGATCAAAATTTCCCTCATTTCCCCTTCCGACCGGTTTAGGCGGTTAGGCGAAATGGGATGCCATCCGAAATTGGTATATTTGTTCAAATTGGCCGAATGGTTAG
This sequence comes from Lepisma saccharinum, assembly GCF_977018435.1. NCBI lineage: Eukaryota > Metazoa > Arthropoda > Insecta > Zygentoma > Lepismatidae > Lepisma > Lepisma saccharinum. Next base: position 192,987,499 of record NC_139230.1, on the reverse strand, counting down.
TGCAAGTTCTTTATATCAGAATTACTTTAATTCACAATTCCCTGCGAAGATGAATTGTTAATTAATACCAGTGGCGTGTCCAGGATTTTCGCAGTAATTTCTATCATTTACTGCCTTTCACTTTTTAAAAATAATACTGGAGCAAATGGGAGGGGTTACGACCCCCACCGATCCCCTCTTGGCACGCCACTAATGAATACATTTCTGGCTGTCATATCCTTGTAATTTTGAAACACATGATACCTCCTCATACAACCACATTTTTTCACAGGCACAACAAAGCAAATGAGTACTGATTGATTCCCACAAATCTTTCAGGGGGAAAAAAGAAGGGGAGAGGGGCCTGCCCGATGGCGCATTGGTAGCGTCGTCGCCTTGTAATCAAGGGGTCTCGGGTTCGATACCAGGTGGAGGCACATGGCACAGTGGTTCGGATCCCACTTTAAACTGTAGGTCCAGTCCCGATTAGGTGGACTTAGAACACCAACTTAGACCAAGAAGGGGAGAGCTGGCGTCGTTACGTCCACATATATGATGAGTCACTAACAGGTTGTCCAGTTTGCTTACCCCGATTGAGGCTTTCAGTCAGTTCAACGTCAACGAAGGCTTACATTCAACATAGGGAAAGTCAAAGGCGCATAACAAAGATAAAGTAAGCAAAAATTGCAGAATAGGCATTTTAGGGACGATTAAGCAAAATAGGCACTCACCTAATAGGCATTTATAGGCAATATAAAAATGCGTTTTTGGACTAGAAACACCATGAAACGAATTAAAAATATTAAAGCCTATTTCTTACTAGACCCGGTGGAGGAGGCACACTGTAGTTCGGATCCAACTTTAAACAAGAGGTGGTCGTTTTCGTTCAATCTCCCTCACCTTCTAGCCTCGCCCTCACCCTCACGGCTCGCCCTCACCCTCACGGATTTTCCTTGCCCTCGCCCTGACCCTCACACGCCCTCACCCTCACGACTCGCCTTTCGCCCTCACACGCCCTCACCCTCACGACTCGCCTTTCGCCCTCACACGCCCTCACCCTCACGACTCGCCTTTCGCCCTCACAAGCCCTCACCCTCACGACTCGCCTTTCGCCCTCACACGCCCTCACCCTCACAGCTCACAGGTCGCCCTCACCCTCACACGCCCTCACCCTCACACGCCCTCACCCTCACGACTCACCAGTCGCCCTCACCCTCACACGCCCTGACCCTCACGACTCGACTTCGCCCTCACCCTCACACGCCCTCACCCTCACGACTAGCCTTTCGCCCTCACCCTCACGCACCCTCACCCTCACGGATTGACATGGCCCTCACCCTCACACGCCCTCACCCTCACGACTTACAGGTAGCCCTCACCCTCACACGCCCTCACCCTCACGGCTCGGCTTCGCCCTCACCCTCACACGCCCTCACCCTCACGACTCACCAGTCGCCCTCAGCCTCACACACCCTCACCCTCACGGCTCGGCTTCGCCCTCACCCTCACACGCCCTCGCCCTCACGGATCGATCTCGCCCTCACCCTCACACACCCTCACCCTCACAAGTCTTCGGAGGGTGAGGGTGAGGGTGAGGTCTGCCCTCGTGAGGGTCGCCCTCCGAAGGGTGACCACCTCTGCATATATGTGGACGTAACGACGGCAGCTCTCCCCTTCTTGGTCTAAGTTGGTGTTCTAAGTCCACCTAATCGGGACTGGACCTACAGTTTAAAGTGGGATCCGAACCACTGTGCCATGTGCCTCCACCTGGTATCGAACCCGAGACCCCTTGATTACAAGGCGACGACGCTACCAATGCGCCATCGGGCAGGCCCCTCTCCCCTTCTTTTTTCCCCCTGAAAGATTTGTGGGAATCAATCAGTACTCATTTGCTTTGTTGTGCCTGTGAAAAAATGTGGTTGTATGAGGAGGTATCATGTGTTTCAAAATTACAAGGATATGACAGCCAGAAATGTATTCATTAGTGGCGTGCCAAGAGGGGATCGGTGGGGGTCGTAACCCCTCCCATTTGCTCCAGTATTATTTTTAAAAAGTGAAAGGCAGTAAATGATAGAAATTACTGCGAAAATCCTGGACACGCCACTGGTATTAATTAACAATTCATCTTCGCAGGGAATTGTGAATTAAAGTAATTCTGATATAAAGAACTTGCACTAACCATTCGGCCAATTTGAACAAATATACCAATTTCGGATGGCATCCCATTTCGCCTAACCGCCTAAACCGGTCGGAAGGGGAAATGAGGGAAATTTTGATCCAAGTAAACACCAAACAATTTCCAACATCTGCCCATGCCAAATAGTCAGGTGTTGCTCCGAAAAAGGAGCATTGTCACACAATCCAGCAGCCGGGGGTGTTTGTTATATTTTCTATAAGATAAAGGAAAATATGACTCCATTTCTTGGTCTATCTTTTAGTAGGCAGAAACCAGTGGTCGGAAGTAGCGCGCTACTTTTAGCGTCGCTACTGTAGCTAGCTACAAAATTTGTAGTGGTAGCTGTAGCGGCACTACATTTTTTAAATTGTAGTTGTAGCGGTAGCGAAGCTACAAAATTCCTGTAGTTGTAGCGAAAATTTCGCTACAGCTACATTTTTCTCAGCATTTTGAGGTAATTTTTTAATGTGGCAACGGCGTCAAAAATAAATGACAATATTGCTCACTTTTGCAAGAGACTCAAAAAGACAAAGTCCATTACATGCAAATACAGATAATCTAGATTTTAAATATCTTTATATCGCAGATTATAAATAGCTGCGTAATTTATTTCATTAGCATCTGAATAATTCTAATATCCAGATAACTAACTGGCCTATATGAATATATTCAGGCTAATAGCCATTTATTTCAGCTGCATCGCTATTTTGGGGAGAATCATGCCACATTTGCTACACCGCCAGGAAAAAATGCCCCGTTTGTGCCACCCCTGGAACAAATCCTGTGGATATCGATGGCATAACAGACAGCAAAATATCGATAATTACTGTGTAAAACACAACTTACAGTGCAAAAACGGGCGATCCATTTTCTACTAATCTGACAAAGCAATAGTGCCAGCAATCAATGGTTCAGTACGTTAACAGCATTGATCATTGTCAGTGTATAGGATCACACCGGCAGGAAATTATTGTTACAAGAACGATTGTTTCTGGAATTACAATTATTTTGGTCATGATATTTGTTCGCAAATTTGAAAATTACAATATGTTTAGAACACTCGGGTTTACACATCAGTTTCCTCGATATATTTTTTCATATTGTAAAAAAAACGTACAAGTTATTGACTTTCCTGTAGAAATGACATTTTTTTGTTAAAATACACAGTTTTCAAATTTATGTATTTTTCCTACTTTTGCGTCCCTTTCCTGTAACTTTTTCTAATCATGGCAATGAGGATGAATTGTTTATTTAGTTATTTTCTTATATAAGGCCGTTTTCTGCCACTTTTGGCTAATTGTGAGAATGGGGAAGAATGATGAGTGGGGAATGGAGGAGCAGAAGGATCCCATCTTCCCAACTAGGAGTCTTTCCTAGTGTTTGTTTTGAGTTCACTTTATGCACAAATCAGCTGATCGAGACTGATACGAACCACCATGTGCCCTCAGCCGGGTATCGAACCTGGGGCCCTTTGAATACAAGGTGACAATTACAATTTCCACTGTGTCTTCGGGGAAGCATTTTCAACAGAAAGACTTACGTAAAGCATTGTTCCACCTGTTTCTCATTTATACCATTAGAAGCATCCCCCAGCTATCCTCAAGGTTCGAGCTAATATCCGCCATCCCCCAAATAACATTCTGTTTAAGTTAAGAAGATTAAATTGATACATATCACATTTTTATCTTATTCCCATTTTGTGCAACACGTTCTAGTTAATTTCGATACATGTGATATTCTTCCAATTAATTTTAAAAAGAAGTCTGTCACATAAATATTTTTCAAATTACAATCAGAACATCACGGATACGTGTAAGACCTAGTTTTTTGAATTGATATGCCACTTACAAAGGTACTTTATTCTCAAACACTTTATTAAAATTATGTAACTGAAGTAACACTGCTATAAAAATTATAGAATGAAGGGAATCATGGTAATAAATAACAGAATCTATTTTTCAGTACGTACAACTATCATACTAGAGCTTCTTTTGAATAGCCATATAGTTGTTTAAGTTTTTAATACAGAAGTAGCGCAAAAGTAGCGAAGTAGCGAGTAGCGAACAAGAGTAGCGTGGCGAGCTACTTTTTGGTAAATGTAGTTGTAGCTGTAGCGAAGCTACATTTTGGAAGAGTAGCTGTAGTTGTAGCGAAGATACTTATAAAATGTAGCGTTCTGATCACTGGCAGAAACAATCCTCCACTCGTCCCCCTTCAATCTCTGACTTTAGTCGGATTAGAAACTCTAAGCTGCTTCATTGACGCTTAATGTTCTGCTTATTCTTGTTTTATCTAACCTAACAAGGTGTGCGATATCAAGGATAACTAAGAATGACTTTCATAACTTGCACCGGAGTTCGGGTATTTATTTTGGTTAGAATAGGCAGAAAAAAAACATTTATAATGTGGAAAATAGGCACCAAATTAAAAAAAATAGGCACAATAAACAAAAATAAAGTGGGAAAGTTCCAAATAATTTATCTCTATAATTTCATTTTAAAATCAACATGTAAATAACATATTTACTTTCATTTCTTGCCTTGATTACACACAACCACTATTTTTTTTTTTTTTTGAACATTCATTGCTAGCCGTCTGTCAGAAAGAATGATTTTCATAACGAGAAAATGATCTCATTTGACCTCCCATGAAATAAGCTATTGTAAGAACTGGATTCATATCGTGAATGAAATATTTTTTCTCGTTTAAGAATATCACAAATAGTTTTTACTCATTACACCTTTGCACTTTTCTGAAACTGCTAACTTTTTCTCCTGACACTTCAATTAGTAGCTGCACCGATTCCTCCAAGACTTTAATGGATAAGAGTTTCACCACTTTTTCCTAGCTTTGTAATTGTTTCTGGCAACTGGCAACATCGTAATGTGCTAATAAATAATGTTTTTGAAAGAAAACTAAGTTATGTACAATTTTTTAAAAACACATTCTAAAAATGTCATTGAAAATTTAAAAAAAACAGGCGTAAAAATTAAAGATATAGGCAGTAGGGTATAAAGTAGGTAAAACGAAAAAGTTTCTAAAACATTATCACCAACATAAAAAATGTACAGGGGATGGACAAAAATATGGAAACAGCACGACATCGGAACGGGTGATATCGACACACTTTTTCCACTTGAAATCGGACACGTTGCGACATTATTTTGTCTTGCGCCGTGAGATAAGGACCCTGTCGGACTGGTAGGAGTCGACATTTGCACTGTAGATAGCGTGCATTGCAGTTGATACTGAATCATGTCGGAGCTGACAGTGTTTCAAAGAGAGCAAATTGTTGGTGCCTGCCTTGCAGGGGCCTCTGTTACCATAGTAGCCATGTTATTTGGCGTAATCAATTTCGGTGCAGTGGCGGCGATTGGATTCTAAAACCGGCAGGGGCAAGGTGCCAAAACTGGGGGCAAAGGCAGTATATTTTCCTTTGTAGATAAGGTTTAGCAAAGTACGAGGGCAAAAGTGGCGAAAAGTTGGGGGGGCTATTGCCCCCTCGCCCTCTAATCGCCGCCACTGCCTCGCTGTTGTATTTCCTTTTTCATGACATAGGAGCTCCAATAATTATTTTAAACTTTCCTTTCAGAAGTAACTCAAAGAAAAAAATGGTTGCTGGAGGGTAATTTAAAGGGAAGTTTTCCCAAGTTCTTTAGATTTTCTTATTGTCAAAAAATTTCGGGGAGGGGTTGTAGCTCCTTATTCCCCCCTCCTCCGCGTACGCCAGTGGGGTAAGCAAATTGTGTCTGCTAGTAGTGGATTCCCGAGATCCTTGGATTTCAAAGCGACAGCGTGGGCACTACATTATCTGGGAGTTACCAAAGGGAACCCCACGATACAATTAACCATGGAAAATAAATGTAGAAATTGACTGACATATTTAAAATTATAACACAGTACTATTGTACTTGTACTTTGATTGCTGTTCTGTGTCATTAATTTTCTCTTTTCAAAAACTTCCACCCAATACGTCATTATATTTCCATTTCCACTCTGTCTTCAAAACTCTTCATTCACCAAGCTATAGTAAATGCTCCTGTTTCTTCTGTGAGATTACCATCATGGTTTCCAAGAATGAATGTCTTTCTTCAAATCGAAACTGTCCCTCTTACAACAAAGGATGGGGTGGAGGTAGGGGCTTTGAACACCTGCGGGGCAAGTCTTCCTTTTCCATGGAATTCCAGTAATTGTCACGTAGTGAGATCAAGTTCAACATATTTGTGCAGAGGATGAAGTGATCCCACAACTTAGATGTTTACATATCATCAATAGCTTGCGGATTTGCCTTTTTCATTCTTTCGTAATAAAACATAGGCTTTAATATTTTTAATTCGTTTCATGGTGTTTCTAGTCCAAAAACGCATTTTTGTATTGCCTATAAATGCCTATTAGCTGAGTGCCTATTTTGTTTAATCGTCCCTAAAATGCCTATTCTGCAATTTTTGCTTATTTCAGCTTTGTTATGCACCTTTGGCTTTCCCTATGTTGAATGTAAGCCTTCGTTGACGTTGAACTGACTGAAAGCCTCAATCGGGGTAAGCAAACTGGACAACCTGTTAGTGACTCATCAGTCATCACCGTGGACATAACGACACCTACCGCCTAACTACCCTTTCTTTTTTCCACCTGAAATCTTGTAGCAGTCAACCCATACTCATTTGCTTTGTTGTCCGTGTGTGTGAAAGGAAGTAGACAGTTATCTGTGGAGATATCATGTTCATATGTTTAAAAATGCCAAAAGCACAAGACTGACAGATGTGTATTGATTTAAAAATGGATTTCTGCAAAAGTTTGTTTAACCACCGACGGAAAATTTGATTTTTGTTATTCAGCATCGCTTTTCTTCCACTTTTGGCTAATCGCGAGGATTCGGATGAGGGATGACATGATGACATTTATGAAGGAACACTCGCAAAGAACATCCATGCCCAGGCCAGGATTCGAACCTGGAACCCCTGCTGTGCTATCCACTTCCTCACGGAGATCGGCCCCACTGACAGAAAAGTAATTTTCTGTCAAGCTTGTGTTAAATTACTATACAAATTAATGTTCTATCCCACATACACGTACGTACCTATATAGTTTTACAAAATATCCTTGTTCAAAACTCAAGTTCTCTGTACGTGATTTTAGGCTCCTCTGAAAATGTATTTCTACCTATCGCGTTCTTAGGAAACAAGAATAAATGGTGAACAATGCACACCGAGATAAACCCTCTTACATTGCCTCTGTTCTGAATGAAACAATGCTAAGTTATAAGTTATGTGAAAAACTTAGTGTAGTGCCTTTGTGTTGCATAAGTCAAACGATGCTATTTATTCTAAAATGTAATGCCATACAAATTAACAGCTCACGTATTAGTGTAATGTGCGTAATCAGCGCAATGAGTAACGCAAGTTCATTTCTTCAGATACATTTTATTGGGAACATCCACAATTTATTTTAAGGGTGCAATTTTTTTTCATAACTTGCAAACAATTGGGCATGAAACTGGTGGAATTTACGTAAAAATGGCAAAGGCAATAGTGGCAACGGAAAAAGTGGCAAATTGAAAATGGCAAGCGGATAAAATGGGAACGATACAAATGGTGAGAATAAAAGTGGCAAATACAATAATTATGATTTTACTTGAAAACTGAGAAATTTCTCGCATTTCACAGTTTGAAATTAAAATGTAATATAATGGCATATTTTTGCAGATATATTTACAAGAAGTATAACTTGCACATGTAGCTCAATATCGGACACACTGGACGGAGCAGAACTAAGCCTGAAATCTTCTTCATTAAGTTTTAGCCTAATGTACGAATTTCCATTGATTGATTTTGTTTATTTTACTTAAATTTTCTTGGGTGATCGCGAAGATGAGGATGTGTGATGATTAGGGTGCGGATTTATAGGCACTAAAAACCTCTGAAATAGGCAGGCAATAGGCACCAAAATGATGCAAATAGGCACTTAAAAAGGGGCTCTAAAATAGGCAACCAAAATAAAAATACATTAAAATAGGCATTTTTTACTTCCAATGCACATGCATACTGTATTAGCATTCCAGTTTACATATAAAAGTGGGCTAACAATTCACAAATTTCAGAGAATCGTCAGTTCAAGTAATTCTCGCAGAAATTACTTGAGCTAACGATTGTTACGTGAATAATTGTTCTGAAGTGATGAAAAAACGATTTGCACCATTTTAACAAAAAAATATTTTAAAGGATGTTCCGATTTAAATTTCTCCGGAGAAATGAATTTCTGTTACCCACTGTACTAATTGCGCACATATGTTTAACAAACTATTGACAATAGTTTGAATGAACTGATCATTTGTAGGGAAGCTAGGATAACACAACCTGGTTAATTTATTTATTTGAATGTATTTTACTTGCACTTTTTGCACGAGTAGATGAGCTGTTCATCTGTGTATGCGCATAACATTTTATAATAAATAATATCGTTTGATTTGGTGTCCGTGCTCGAAGTGAGTCGGCATACGAGCGGATGGCATCCTCGCAACTAGCGCCAAGACACGCTATTAGTGTAATTCTCCATATTCATCACAAAGCCACTAAACGAAGTTTGTCACATAACATAGCATTGTTACATTTAGAACTGAGGTAATGTAAGCTGAAGGCTCGTCACAGTGTGCATTGTGCACCATTTATCTTTGTTCCCAAACAACACGAGAGGTAGAAAAACATTTTCTGCGGAGTGGAAATTTATACGTGAGCAGTTCAGTTTTGAACAAGTGCAATACATAAAACTATAGCTACATATGTAGTACCTAGGTACATGTGATATTTCCCATGTGAAAGAAATTGTTTATTTGGAAGTAATTTAACAGTTAAAGATGTCTGCTTCATACAAGCTTGACAGAAAATTACTTTTCCGTGTGGGAACGACCTCGGTGGCGGAGGTGTTAGTACAACAAGGCTACAACTCAAGGGTCCCGGGTTGGAATCCCGGCCTGTGCATGGGTGTTCCTTGTGAGCAGTGTCGTGCCCAGGATTTTCGAAAGGGAGGAGTTATGTATATTTTTTCTTGGTAGTCAGCCATCATTTTGTCGTATTTTCCTACCTTTGACGTTCTTTTTTTTAGGAATACTGGGCGAAAGGGGGGTTATAACCCCCATCAAGCCCCCCCTTGTGCACGCCACTGCTTCTGAGTTTCTCTTCATCAGTTTCATCATATCACTCATCCTCATCGATGCGATTAGCCAAACGTGGAGAAAAGCGGCGCTAAATAACAAAAATCAAGTTTTCATCCGTAGAACAACCTTCTGCATCAATCCATTTTTGATTAATACACTTCTGGCTGCCTTGTACTTAGGCATTTTAAACATATGAACACGATATCTCCACACATAACTGCCTATCTCCTATCACACGCTCAACAAAGCAGATGAGTACTGGTTGACACTAGAGGCTTTCAGGTGGAAAAAAGGAAGTAGTGGGTTCAAATTTGGCGAATACCATATTTCAGTCAGTTCAATGTAACCAATGGCTTACCTTCTTCAATGTAGGGAAAGTCAAAGACGCATAAAACCAGCTGAAGTTATCAAAAAAGGCAGAATAGGCATGTTTAGGCACGATTAAGCAAAATAGACACTAACCCTCAAAATAGGCATTTATACGCACTAAATGCGTTTTCGGACTATAAACACCATGAAACGAACTTTAAACATTAAAGCCTATGTTTTCTGCAAAGGAATAAAGAAGGCAAATAAGCAAAAATCCGCACGCTAGTGATGATACTTTAAAACTGAAGAAGGGACACTCACAAAGAACACCTATCCAGGCCAGGATTCCAACCCGAGACCTGTGCCATCGTAGCGCGCAGTGCTAACTATTCCGCCGCGGAGTAGTTCTCTTAGAAGAAGAAGATGAGAAACGGTTGTAGCAAAAATACCGACCTAGTTTAACTTTAACGTGGTGAAATGATGACAGTGTGGCAGCGGGTGGGATGATCTGTGAAAATGTTGCTAACTCGGGGAAACCATGCCCCCTCACTTCGAGCACTGCTTATCCTCTTTTTTTTTTTTTTTAAAGTGATAGGTAGAAAAACAAACCCTGTCCCGGATACGTTTTCGAGTAGCCGAAAATCACGTAACCAGCTGATAGTTTTAAACAAGGCCATTACATAAAATTACATATTTTTCCCATGTGGGAAATAAATATTAATCTGTCTTTTGATTTTAGGGTGTTTTTTGAAGTGCTTATTTTTTTTATTTTTGTGCCCATTTGTCTGCCTATTTGAGGGCTTTTTAGTGCTTTTAAATCCGCACCCTCATTGTTAGACATTATACACGTACACATTAATATCTACTGTTTTCCGGGCTCGGTTTAAAAACTGAAAAGTGGAGTTTGATCTTTCCAATTTCCCTTCAATTATGTCCATGGAATGATAACTACCAATTTTATTGTATTGTCTTCACACATGCATATTTCTCAACATTTATCCCTTAATAATCAAGTAATGTAATTTTATCATAAATCGATTGTGTTTTAAATAAAAATGAGAACTTAGCAATATTCCAGTGGTTTCGAGGCCAAATACCTGACGCATACATAAAACGTAAAAACATTCACTGTCAAACGGGAGGAAAGCAAAGTAACAAGAGGAGAAAAAAATAACGGATCCTGGTGTGTCTAACAGTACCAAGTTTAGTTCTAAAGAACATAAGTATCCACTATGTCGTAAACCAAGATTACGAAAAATTCGGTTTTTGTCAGATGTCGTGGATAAGATCTGGCAAGCGTAAAAAATATTAGAAGTTGTTGATTGATGTGATGAATAAAGATAGAACTCTTAAAGTAGTCTGCCAATGTTTTCGACATTGTCAAACAAAACATCGCAGTGTCTGCATGCCAATCGTATATTTCTTTAACTTCCCTATTGTTTTTTTGGCACTTGACAATTAATTAATTAAATTTTCCTCAATTAGAGTATCACTTACATTTCTTTGTGTGTGTGTGTGTGTGTGTGTGTGTGTGTGTGTGTGTATGTATTTGCATACATTCTTTTACAACATATTGCCTTCTCATCCCACATCAGTCCTTTTTATTCCTCTTCTTATCTATGTTCCTCGTTTTTTAAATTTACCGTACTTGTTGTTGCTATCCCCTGATACTACCCAGGTCTTGTGAAATATATGCCGTCAAATATTTCTCAGTGTGCACATTATGTATATATATGTAGACAGAGACAAAGGAATTGAGAATGGGAAAGAAATAATTTAATAATTCAAATTCAGTATCGATGCCTCATATGCAAACAGGTAGGAGCAAGCGAGTACTCGACTGTTTCCCCTATTGACAATGACGTTACTGTAACCACATTCGTAAAAGAACAGCATTTATATCATGACGATCAGATTTCCATTTACCTGGTACAGGTTAAATCAACAAATTTTCTTGACAGAAAATAAAATAAAGTGAATGTTTGGTAATTGCAACGTTGTGTTCTCTTAAAATCGAGACGAATTACATGTGGTGTAGGCAGCAGTAGCATATGATATTCGTAGTATCTTTGCCATAACCCACTCTGTTAAACGCATGTGATTATTATGTGATTATTTATTAATCGAAACACTGACCGTGTATTATGACGGATTTCTTCCGAAAAAAAATGAAGTGAAATATTTTTGTGGGGAGAGAACATGAAATGAAAAGTTTCATGTGCCCAGATATGGTTTTTTCTTTGTGTTCCCTCGCCTATTCCTTATTCATGTATCTTTATCGTTGTTATTCTAGAGAAGTATAATTGGAACGTGAAGAAACCAAAATACGATTTGATTGATTGATTGATTTGCTTTATTGTACTCCGCTTTTGTGCCAATTTTAGCTAATTGCGAAGATGGGGATGTGTGATAAGATGATATGATGAAATTAATGAATGGTGATTCACAAGCATCCATGCACAGTCGAACCCGGGACCCCTTGCGTCGTAACGCGATGTGCTAACCACTCCGCATCAGGGGCCGGTTCAAAATAAGAAGAAAGAGAAGCAATGTACATTGCCCATCAACAAGGTAGTAATATTTTATATTCGTTATCAAGGGATGTAGTTTGTTAGACGTAAATTTTATGCTCAAATAAGCTAATATCTACTGCACCTACAATTACAATGGGAGAAGTACTAAATTGTACACCAGCTAGAAGTGGAATCCTTGGATTCCAAAACGCAGAGGGTGCAACAACGAATTTTTGTCGGGGCGGGGCAAGTACAGTGGGATCCACAAGTATTGCTCAGCAAATTGTCCATGACTATTTTCGTTGGTTTTTATCTTAATCTTACGTATTTTTAAGGACTGATTTTTTATGTATACTGGTTCAGAGGTTGTAAGCAGATTGCTTGGTGTTTTTTTTTTGTCAGTTTGTGAAGCTCTCATTGCATAAAACAAAGGGAGTAAATGTTGTGATGGACAATTTGCTTGGTAATACTTATGGATCCCACTGTACCAGGGTAAAAGTACCAGTAGTAGTAGTAGTAGTAGTAGTAGTAGTAGTAGTAGTAGTAGTAGTAGTAGTAGTAGTAGTAAAAATGACATTATTATTATTATTATTATTATTATTATTAGTAGTAGTAGTAGTAGTAGCAGCATCAAAAACGTTATCATCCTCTTAAATTACGCAAAAAAAGGGGTAGAAGTCGGTGCTAAAGCATTTGTTTGGTCAAACGATTTGAAATATTTTTTCAACACTTTCAATTTCACATTAGCTAATAATGGAAAACAAGCACACAAACTGTATTTTTGAATGGCAGAAAATGCACGATAAATGCATTCCGATTATAATTCTTTTCGTACACATGACATGTATAACTTTCATGTACATCATATGTTTTACACATATGCAATATGGAGCGACATAAAATAAGAAAATACATATGCAACATGCTGCCACTAAATTGTGTACAAATTCAAAATTTATTCAATACATATATGTACAACAGATGTATATTGCCTAAATATATTACATTATAGAAAACAATTATATTGCGAGCAAAGCGTATAAGAAAATATTTAGATCCAATTTTTCCAAACTGAAAAGAATATTGATTTAATATGGCGAAAATAATTTCACGGGGCGCCATGGCATTCTCTCTTTTATAGCTTTTTTAATTTAGATCGCTCGGCGTGCATGGCCGACTCCCGCCGCCCCCTAACTACGGCTCTGAACTTGACGAGATTGAGTAAAGCAAGCAGTCCGAGCGAAGCGAGCAAGAAAATTTTACGAAATGTATTTTATTTGCACAAAATTTGAAATCAAGGGGGGGCAATTGCTCCTATGTACCCCCTGGAAATGCCCTTGGCCGTCAACGTTTGCCCCCCTAGAATTTACTTCCGTCGAAGCTTTAGGGGGGAATGCCTCCCTGCTCCCCTGTAGTTGCGCCACTGTCAAAATGACAGCGTGGGCACTAGTCTGTTTGACAAAGGAAAGTTTATTTAACCACGACACGATACAATCAGCGATTCACGAATCAATGAAAAATAATTTTTGAAATTGACTGACATATTCAAAATTGTAGCACAGTACTATTGTACTTTGATTGTTCTGTCTTCATAATCACGAAATTTATGCCCCGTCAATATATACTGCTGGACAAAAAAACCGGACACTTGCATTTTTTGTGATAACGCAATGGGTCGATAAAAGCTCTGGTACAAGGGCTAACTAAATGTTGCAGAAACTGAATTAAGTACGAATGCATAAACAAAGTCCGAGCCTATGAATGGTGCATATGGTACTACATGATCTGCCGAACATTCTGTAATATACCTGCGAGCTAGTAGTATAATTGATGATACAACCAGGACCACTTACAAGTGTAGAAAAGGAGAGGCTATTTGATTGAACAGCCCGATTTGCCTATACTTAAAACAAAGCCAAGAGGGGCTTATACCCCAATTCTTCTAGTGTGATATGCTCTGAATTTTTAAGAATTTTGAATTCTAGTGTAGAAAAGGAGAGCCTCAATAATCTGATTTGCCTATACTTAAAACTATGCCAAGGTCCCATATTATTTTATTGTTTAGAGTATGTTTTTCTGTCAAAATCCCAGGAATCTTGAATTCAAGTGTAGCCCCCCTCAGATTGATTCTGCCATGTATATATTTATGAGACCCAGTGGAGTATGGTGCATAGTCCCATGGTTTTTATTGTTTTGTAATCAGGAGGCCTCTGGGTTTAAGTCCAACAGCATAAAAGAACAAAATTATTTTATATTGGGGATCACCCGAGCCTAGTTACTGCTGTTGGGTATAAAAACACTAGCTCAGCCAAATACTATATATTCTCATTGCAAAACATCCCCGATCAATACAATAAGACATGTGCAGGTGCCTGCATGTTCTTCTAATCTCTTGATCAGTCACATGCCCCGGCCAGGGCAATTAATTGCACGCCTGGGAGATTATATCTGCTGACATATAATTTTCCCCCGAAAGGACACAGTGTAGATTATATCTCTTGCATGCCCATCCATCAGTGTCATTAACTATAAGGTGAATTCTTAGTTGCCCGCTTCCATGTTTGCCTGAAAGAATTCAGTTGTGTTAATATGTACCTGAGAGGGGCTCTGAATATTTACTGCACATTTCAAAATCCCATTTTGAATTGTATTTTAGTTTTTCTGCAGAATAGGCAGAAGTACTGTGTTATTTGAGCTTCTCTGCAATATGCAGATGTGGTGTAGACATAATTCCTTGGCCTATATGTTCTATAATCAAAAGGCCACAGGTTCGAAACCTGGCAGAGTGTCTGAGCCTCCCTAACAGCAAAATGTTGGTATTATTGCTTTGTAATCAAGGGGATTCTGTGTTTGAATCGGCCCTCTAGAATTGCTCTGTGACTCTCTCATTTCTTACATCATAAACATATGATTTTTCACCTATGAGAATAACACTACATATAGTGTCATCAGGTAATGCCTCATGGAATTCACAGATAATTTTAATATTTGTCCTGTCATTCACCACAACTTGTTTCCTTTTTGAAGTGTTGATTACAAACATGGGTCTCTGTGCTTTGAATTCATCTGGTGTGTAATACATGTCAGTATTGCCAGTAGTGACCCTTTTGAATGCCGAAAATGCCTCATATAATTTGAGGAAATCATTCTTGGACATGTCTAAATTATAATTTTCTCTAGGAAATAACTCATTTCTGCCATTTTTAAGATAAATGTTCTTGATGTTGCAGCTATCAAATTTACTTGAATTTTTTCCTGATTATTGTGTCTTCCAGTCTGAAACAATACCACCACAAAATCAGGCATGTCATATTGTATACTGGAGAATGAATTTGTAGCATCAAACTCATAATAGGTACCAGATGCGGGCTTCTGTACACATTGATATGTATAAAATTGTAGAGGAATCTGTGGATTTTTTATTATATCAGCTTTGTATTTAAGAGCATAACTGGCCTCATATTCAACAACTGGGATTCTTAGCTCCATAGTCTGAATAATGCATTTGCCCTCATCAGGTAGGGCATTAGGCAGAGCTTCCCCAGTAGAGTTTATTGCACTGTACCTCATCAAAGCATTATTATCATTGGCAGCTCTTCTAAATGTAATTCTTAAACCACCCTTCCACATAATATCTTTGTAATCTGAGAAGAATCCTGGCAACAGGCGCATGGGGAACAGTACAGTGTGGCTCTTAGATATAATTTTATCACCAGCCTCAAATCCACCTATTTTGTAGTAAGATGCCTCGGTTTTGGATAATTTTAATGTGGCCAAAGCTGTGGAGGTAATGCCGGGATAATCCACTCTGTTTATAACAACACCATGCTTTCTGATCTCAATTTCAGAGAACAGATGCGGCACAAAATTATCTACCAATCTTATATTTGAATTTGCCGGATAATCTGTTCCATCGAGCTTTACAACATCAAATTTGATGTATAAATCTGCTCTGTGGGGGTGTATAAAGCCATCCCCTACATCAAGATCAACCTCAATTTCTGTGTTGGGTTGATTTAAATTTGCAAATGTCCTCCTGTTTGGAGGGAATGATTGTAGCTCATAACTCTCAATATTTTCCATTTTTTCTTGTATGTATTTTTATTTAAATATTAATCTCTATGATTGCAGTTGTTGTGGCTCCAGCAAAATCAACTAATTCTTCTTTTTCATTAGTGACCATCAATTGAATATAATCTATTCTGTTATGACACACAGGAAAATATAATGTTGGGGATGGAGTGTAGATGATTGGCTCCATAAATTCAGAATTAGGTTTGAATGTTGCAATGATCCCAGTTTGTTTGTGAGTGCCTATGCCATTTGATTTGGTGATTATACCCTCAGCCACATTACAGTGAATATTCAGAGTCTCTATGGCTAAGAATTTAGGTATATTAATAGCAGTGTGTTTGATGCCTGGTTCAAGTTTTGTGTTGTTCTCAAAGCCTAACAGCTCTCCTATAGTACCCAGATCCACTGTTTCTGTGGCGGATACAATCTCTACTCTGTGAGTGACAGAATTTTGACTTAACACTACACCTCTGGGTAATTGAGCATTTAGAGTGGACAGATTATACTGCCCTGGAGTGATGACAATTTTTTGATCCCCTACTTCAATTTTGCTGTTGTGGTGTGTAATATAAGGGATCAAGTACATGCCATAAAATGCTCTGAGAGCTATTGTTTTGGGATACACTATGTCATCATGTAATTTGAGTTTCAATATTGAATTTTGGCTGGTGAGATGGAATACCCCCATGATGTTTCAGATACCACAGGGCTTTTTGAAAATTTTCAATTGATGGTTTATTTATTTGAGACATATATCTGAGAACAGATAAACACAAATGTCCGCAATTAACATCTTTGAAGTTTTGAACACGGGCATTATTGTAATAAAGATTAGGTGATTTTAGATATTTTATTAAATTTTCAGGTGGAACACCTCCAAATGAATCAAACACAAATGCCTCATTGTTTAAATATTTAAGATAACAGATCCAGTGAGTGCCCTGATTTTTGTACTCATCCAAATTAACAATGCCACACTCTTTGTTGAGTGGTTGTTCCGGTAAAGAATCAGACATGTACACACCCCTAAAATGTTTGATGCCCAGTGGCTTGATTAAAGCTTCAATATCTTGGTTTGTAAGCGGCTCTTGTTTTTTTTAAACTTACTCATGGCTCTCTTAACACCTTTGCCTTTTTTCTCCATGGCCAGGTTATGGCGCCTCTGCTCATCTAATTCTGCCCTATTTTTCTTGGCATCTATTACTGTTTTTGCTATGGCAGCTGATCCCCCAGCCAAGCTCCCCACAGCCCCGAGAGCAGCTAAGATGGCAGGGATGGTAAATATGAAACCCCCCACATGTGATTTTTTTCTAGATTGCTGTAATTTTTTTAATTGGGGGGTGCTAAGCAACAATTTCATACCATGTCCCTTTGCAAGACAAGAGCTTTTTTTCTTCCGCTGCTTTTTGGTCAAAAGACTATCAATAGTTTTAAGAGATTTGAGACCTGCATAAGGTATTTGATACATAACACCCTTGGCCTTCATTGTAGGTTTATTATATACATATTCACAAACCCCACCCCAGTTTTTGTTTGGTGCTCATAGCTATGGTGGTTCCCAATGCTGCTATTCTTTCACTTAAAGAAGCATCTTTGCTTACAAATCTACCAAATGCAGCCTCTTCTAATTTCTTGTCTGCAACATGTCTCTTGTCAAGATCAGTATGTGTGTTGTATGCTATGTCATGGTCTCTACAAGCAGCATCTAAAGGATTAACACCAGGATCACCTCTGTTTAATCTATGGTCCAATTTTGTGCCTGGACCACAATACTGATAGCCTGGAATGTGTAGTTCAAATGGCAGCTTGTTTATAATGTCATTAACCAACCCCCGACCCTCAGAAATATTCCAAAATTTAGGTGGTAGAGTATTAATAATTTTTATGAGATATCCAATCCCCTTAGTGTCATTCACTATAAAATTAGACAATTTGGTGCTTATCATGTCCATAATTCCAACTTTTTCATTGTAAAAATTGTGGTTCCCTGCATTTTCCTCCCCAGCTATCACCAATAACCTATCTACAAGTTTCCTGACATCATCAACCCACACAAATTCTTTAGGCAGGGTGTTGTATTGTTTGATTCCACTGCCAGTCTTGATCTGTGACCATATGGGCTTGATTAAATTATTGTATTTTGCTCCACTGCTAGACTTGACTCTTTTTTGTGTGGGATCATTGTTCTGGTATAGAGCATCTGATTTTATTAATATTTCCTTGTAATGTTCATAATCTTGATCTGTATAGCTGCCAGGCCTTTTCCGAGTCATCAGTTCCCACAATCCAGGTGTGCCGGGGTACTTAACAAAAGCACCTTTTTCTCCGAGACGAGATTCTGAATAAACAATCAGATCATCCCCCATAAATGTTACTCTGAAATTGCCAATTCTATGTATGATGCTACCATCAAGCTCTGTGTCAGCATATAAGCCAAACACCTCATCTTTATTGTCTTTAGGTGTGGTTAAATATTTTTGAGCAAGAAGACCCAATTCAATAGGATCCTGAGTAGCTTCAATTCTTCTAGGAGCAATAGGACTAGGTGTATGAATACTGGAAAGTGGGGTAAATGGATAATCTAATATGTTTCTTGCAGCTACAGGTACAAGCTCTATGATCAAATTTTGATTTTGCTCTGTAACAGTTTTGATATTTTTACCTAATTCACCAATAGCATCAATTATAGGCTGTTCTGTTTGTTTGTGTTTTTCATAAATTCCTCGGTTCTCTGATTTCCATCCCTTAAATCTTTTTACAAGATAATCTCTTAAATTAAGATCATCAATGATTGGCCTTTTCATGTTTATTTATATATGTTTCAATGTCTAGAAAATTGTTGATTTTATTTCTGTATTTGCCACTATTGGGTGTTCTTGTCATATCAATTGTGACAAACCCATAACTGTCCTGGTTCCAGCACCTGCTGCAAATCTTGGAAAAATCATTGTAGCTCAAGTCCCCACCTACATATTCATCATGTATGTGTTTGAGGTTGGTATGATCTTGATGAAACACACATATAAAATTGCTGTTGTCTCGGATCAGCTGCTTGGGTATTTTTGAAAAAGTCTGTGCCAGGTAGAAACAATCAATGTTTTTGTGTCGGCCCTGTGTAAAAAAAATTCTAACCTTGTTTTGATTATCCAGTATAATGTCATCAAACACAACAACAGAATTATCGAGACATTCATGAAGTGGCTTAACATCTGGTTCAAAAGTGGCAATATCCAATCCATCACATAGCTTCATCAGCTGCTGATATTTTAATTGTTCCAAGCTCTTAGAGAAAACATACAAGTGCCTGTTTTTCCAGTCTAACCAGTTGGGTGCCAATAAAAAATTATCAACCATTAGTGTAGTTTTACCACAAGCTGATGGCCCAACAATAAGACATCTAATATTTTCAGGCAGCAACTTGCCATTTCTCTTAATCTGCTGTTCAGGTTCTGGCAGCCTTTTTATAACATCCCAGGTGTTCATATTATTATTTTGTTTGCATCGATCCAGTTGTGTTCTGGGAGTCCCAGCCATTTGACAAATAACTTGTTGCCTTTTCTGCGGATGATTTTTTCTATGAGATATGTGTCAGGCTGTTTAGTTTTGCTGAGCTCTTGTTCATAGAACCTGCCTTTGAGAATTTCTCCTCGGTGATCCTTTATTATATATGTGTTAAGGGTCCCAGGTTTAACTTGAACCACTGTAAATAATTCAGTGCTCCAGTTTCTTGTAAAGCCTCTTTTGAATAAGTGCTTATATTTGCTGATTCTTACTTGATTACCCACCTTGTATTTGGCCTTTCTTGTTGTTGGCTGGTATCTAGGATAATAAACAGTCCTGATCAATTTTTGCTCATCAGATGGAGTTACTTCAGAGGGTTTCATGTTGATTGTAGAATGGACCGAGTTGTTATATTTATGTAGAAGTTCTGGAAGAATATTAATCCATTTATAATTACCTTGAAGTGTAAATTGTTTATACATAAGATTTTTTAAGGTTCTGTTGAATCTCTCTACAATTGAGGCCTTGAGATCACTGTAACTCGAGTAATGTTTTATTGACTGGCTTTTAATAAATTGTTGGAACACAGAATTATAAAATTCTCTGCCATTATCTGTTTGCAAATAGCGCGGTGATCTTCCACTCTGATTGATGATTGTCCTGATGGCTTCTGTAACACATTTTCCAGTCTTGGATTTGAGTGGCACAGCCCAGGCAAATTTTGAAAATGTATCTATTACAGTGAGTAGATACTTGTAGCCCTTGTTGATTTTGTCTAAGTTTTTCAACTGTCCACTTGCCATTTCAATCAAGTCGCTCTGCCATAAATCATCTATGCCCTTTGTGACTACTGGGAGTCTCTTAAAATTATGTCTGGCCTGTCTGTGTAATTCATCAACAATAATTTGTCTAGACATAATATGTAAACAAGAATATTGCAACTATGGGGTGTTCAGCAGCTGAGACTGCAGGATTTTCTAAATATAATTTGTCCCCTATTTGTATTTTAAATTCCAGAGAGCCATCATCTTCAACATAGGCTGTTTCTAATGTATTGGGATCTGTAAAATCCTCTAACTCTACACTGGTGATTTTTACATTGTTATCAGCATTTGTTATTGATAAGGTGGGGTAGTGGTGTGCCTGTGGTTGTAGCCAATATTTGATCTTGATTGGTCTAAGTGTGCCCCCAACAAAAAATTGGTAATAAAATTGTGCAGGGGACAGCATATATATTTTGCCACCTGGTGTAAATGGTGAATCATATTCTTTGTTGGGGATGCTGTACAATTCAAGAATTACTGTATGTTTAGGATTTTCAATTATGCCTGTTATTTCCTTTTCTGCTGTAAGCAATCTGCTTGTTACAGATTCAAGGTGCTCATTGATGGTTCTAACAACATCATCATGGCCTGGCTTGATTTTTATGTCCACAATAAGTTTCTTGTATTGTTGCACAATCTCTTGAAGCTGGGTGGCAAAAACAGACAGAGCATTTGCTTGATTGGATTCCATGGTCCCTAGCTGTTGCTTGATATTAGCTACAATTTGTTGCAAATTTTCAATAACTGCCAATTTTGAATTTTGAGCAGTAAGATCATGGACCTGTCTTCTGATATCCTCAAACAGGGCATGCAGTTCATTAATATGTTGTTTGGTTGGTAGAGTGGCCACTGTCTGGGTGAGTTGTTTGATCTCTGTCTGGATATTCTTGATATCTTCTGATTTCAATATGCGATTTACTGCCCTCTTAATATTTTTAAGTTCCTGTGATGTAGGCAGATTTGAAACAGTATTTTGCAAAGATTCAAGTGCCAATTTCACATTGTTTAATTCAGATGCATCAGCCACATTTTGCATAGCATTTTGGAGCAGAGCTATATCTGCCTGAGAGGGTGTTGATTGTTGTAAAATTTCAAGCTTTGTTTGGATATCATCAATCAAGTGATGAAAATGAGATAGCTCAGATTCAGTGTTGAGGTTTTCAAGCTTTGTGATTTGGTGCTGGACACTAACAAGGGTATCTACAATACCGGGCAGGCGGGATTCTAGTACATTTGCCAAATCATTTTGCACTGCTGCTATTGTACCTTCAAGATGGGTTATGGAACTTTGAATTTTTCCAAAATCTTCATATGTTTCAAGTTGCAGCTTGATGTTGGCAACACTCCGAGTTATTGCACTCAAAGCATCAGAAGATGGCAAATTGTTCATAAAATTTTCAAGTGTCTCAATTTTTTCTTTAACCTCGGCTATGGCATTGTTCAGAGGGTCCAGATTAGGTATTTGGAGTGACTGAATCTGTTCCTTTAGAGTGGAAATCACTAGATCAAAATCTTCTTGTGATTTTATGCTTTTGACAATTGTTTGGAGCTGTGTCTGGACATTATTTATCTGCTCTTCCAATTGTTGTTTCAATTGCTCAGAGTTGGTGGCCTGGCTCTTATATTTGGCTTGAAGAGCTGCTACAGCTTCTTCTAAACTTTGAAAATTATCTAATGTGGCCAGGTCAGTATATTTCTGAAGCAATAATTTAAGTTCTGAGTCAATTTTACGAAGAGGGTCCATGCATTGTGATTGCAAATTTGTAATTTCTAATTGAAGACTGGCATTAAGTGTGATTTGTAAAGCTTGTAAATCACTTCTTAATTTCTTGACTCTGACATCAAGCATCAGAATCTCATCACTGTGATCTTCATGCCTTGTATGGCCAAATATATCATTAGGCATTTTTGTTTTAGTGGTTATTTATTATTGAATATCTAATTCTTAATTCTATAAAAAAAGTTATAAGCTTGTCATATGATCCCGGGACCTCAATATATAAGCAGTCACCAGCAGAAACAGTATATACAGTGCCAGAAATCATGTTTGAGTGCTTAATTCTATAAATATTTCTCCCTACTGAAATTTTAACATCACCCTCAGGGGTTGTAATAAATTGCAATTGCCCACCTACAGGTAATTGGTAATGATTTAAATTATTGTTAAATATGTACAATGTTTTGCCTGTTTCATCATCAATATCTGTAAGTATGCTGTTTAGATGAATAATTAACAAAGCACTCAGTTTAGATATTATATCAGGAGAGGGTTGTGGTGTTGGCAGGTCCATAATACCTTGTTTCTTGAACCCAAATAAGTTCATAGGCATGTTTATTTATTTCAAATCATGCTCTGTAATTGGGCATTGATTCCCACTTTTCAAATCACAATGCCCCCATGGTAAAGTATGTATGCCACATGACAAAATGCATCTCTTATCATCATGTGGGTCCAGAGCCACTTTTCTTACAGTATTTGTAGTCAACAAGTGATCCACACTCTGAATTCTGGATTCTGATGTTCTGATTGTGCTACATGATTTGAGACAATTTTTGTAATCTTCAAATTCAAGTTCTTTGTCCACAGTTACTTTGCCAATGCCCTTGGCCTTTTTGGCAACAACACCACTACATGTTTCAAAACTGTACATCTTGGCCCTTAACCCAGCAAATGCCACAATAACATCACCAAGTGTCTCATCTTTTAACTTGCCAGGCACCTTTTTGTTGTGGTATTTAATTTTTGAATGTTCAGTGGTATCAAAATATTTAAACAATTCAGGCTGTGCAATATCTTGATAAACATCTTCTGTTTGAATATCAAGAACAAAACTATCTGTATCCATGTACATCAATTTTACACTATCACCATAAAAAGGTTTCAACACATCATAATACAATTTTAACATGTGTAATTTGGCCAATTCCAATATCACAGCCCCTACATAAGTAGGCTTACCAAATTTAATATTTGTTTTTTTCATGTTGAAAAGTGCCATATTTTCATCATAAATTCTTCTATAATTGAAATTAGGCTTTGCAATCAATTTTTTGCTCCGGCTGGGGTCAGTAATTATTTTAACATCGGTATGTTTTCTGACATTTTCAATTGTTTTGCCATACACTGAATTGACCATCAATTTAAACAAGGTCTTATCAAATTGGCTCATTGCAGATGTTCGAAGCTCTGTGTTTGTATCAATATATGGTTTCAACCAGTTGAGTGCCTGAAGCTCAAAACTTTTCCAATTTTGGTCACTTGAACACCATGATTCATCAGGAACTGGAGGTTTTTGTAATATATGACATAATCCTGTTTCGGCTCTAGAGTCATCATCAATTTCTTCTGTTTAGAGCCAGGTGAACACTTAACCTCGGGAATTGGGAGCAGATCAGAAAATTTGTTGTGTAAATCATCAGGAATTGTCAGATCAACCTCTAAGAAGAGGCCATAGTTACTGTCATCAAAGTCCTTAAGATTCTCAATATTGAAATCTTCAACCCATACAAGCCCTGCATGTGGCAATATTTTCATCATGGCATAACCATAGAGGCTGTTTGCATCCACATACAATATATAATTTGATGGCCGTGCAGGATCATAATCAGGAATATATTTGTTATTTGCTCTGGCATATCTCTGAGAACATTGCACCATGCCTCCTCTTATACATTGTTCCATAAACAGATACATGTCCCGATCCTGGATCAGATCCAATTGCATTTTAGTGTTTAAAAACATTGCGGACCATGCTAGGCCCGGAGCACTGTAAAAATATAATGGATCCAGTTTATAATTTTGCATGGAAGATTTTCTGAATGCTTGCAGTATATCAGCTAAGAGAGTGACATCAAGTTTCAAATATGCCTTGTGATAATCACCAAATGTCTTGCATTTTAAATTGTTCCACATCAATTGGGCATGGTGATAATCATCATCAGTGATTCCAGATGCTCTGATTTTGCTGTAAAACTCTTGTTGTGGTGGCAGAGAACACTCATCAAATTTAGAAAAATCTGTAACATAATCATATGGATATACACCCTTCCGCTTAATTAATTTCAGGTCCTGATTTGGAAACAAAGCACATGTGATTTTGAATTGATCATCAGATAATTGAGTGGCCAGTGTAGCCAGGCTAGCAGACAGAATTCTGTATGAATCAAGAAATCTTAAGTGAATAGAAACACAATTAACTCTAATTATTTTGCTAATAGATATATATTTCTCATCATTTTCAGCTAAAATAATTAAATTCTGCTTGTCAAACCCCTCGTACCTGATCAAATGATGAAAATCATAATTGGATGCACCGTGGCAAAATATAGGGACAAATTTTGGTCTCTGGATCTTAATATTACAGCTATTACACAGGGCCATTAAGAATTTACCATCTGTATGGGAATGGTGTTTCACCTTGATATTTATATCTGAAAATTCAGAATCACATACCGGGCATTTTTCTGCATTGTTGAAATCTTCAATCTGTTTCTCTGTTAAAGGCAACATGGGTTTTGATTTTAATAAGATATTAGATGCTATGTTATGGCACTCATTTTCTATTCTATGTGCAAATTCTTTGATGGCATCTGCCCCCATGTATAAATCTTCTTTACTAACAACCCCATCCTGTACAACCACATAATAAAAGCTGGAAGGTTCATGTAACTGGTATGGTGTAATTGAAGATTCCTCAGGATCTGGGCTGCAGAATGCAAGAGGTTTGAGATTTGATTCAAAATCACAGACTATATATGCTGGGTGTTCCAACAAGGCTTCAAACTTTTTGAATTTTGCATTTTCACTTGGCATTGGCATCTCCATATCAACAGGTTTATGGTTGCCACAGTATTTCAGATGCTCAATTAACTTGTTTTTAGCAATTTCTGCATTCTCTTCCCGAACCCCTTTCACCATTTTTTGACCATCAAATACAGACAAACATCTTCTGCACAACTTGAATATTCTATGAGTTTTGTCTAGTTGTGTTCTAACTAAAGCTTCAAGATTATGTATCAGAGTGTAATGATTTGTGCCATCCCCTTTAATTAAGATCAGATCAATCGGAATTGCAGATTCATCATCAAGTGTACTGATTCTGAGAGGATCTATCAAGCAATTGTCACGGCCAGTGGAACAAATAAATACATTAATAGATAATTGTTTACCATTAATATCCCTGGCCTTTTTTTCAAATTTATCAATATTCTGAACAGACATTGGATATTCTAAACTCTCCATTGCCTCATCGAAATTGTGTTCATATTGTTTATAATAAGTTATTCTCTCAGGATGCCTTGAAACTGGATACAAAGCAGCTAAAATACACCACAAAAAGCATTTCTCATCATTATTTTTTATATTAACCACGGCTGTTTTGTTTTTAATATTGGCAGGTAATGGCAGATATGTAGATCCTTGTAATGGGCTGAATTCAGAAATATTAACATATAACTTGTGTGGAGATCCGCATAGGCTCCATCCAGACTCTTTTGCTGCAAATTCAGAGTGTTTAATATTCAATTGATCTATTAAACTGCTTATTATTTTGTCTGAATTTGCATTTGAGTATACAGGTACAGTTTCTGTTATGTGGGGCTGTGTAAATTTTGTGCCATTTGGCTTCTTATATTGTGTAAACAATTTGAGGGACATCTTATAAGAGCCATTTTGTGTATTTAGAATTGCCTGCACATTAGAATTTATACTGTTCAAAAAATTCTTAATACCACATTTTTGCTCTGATACAAACAGGTAATCCCTTAATTGTTTATTAAAACTGCTATGGATGGGTTCATAGCGTGGCTGCTTTGCAGGTCCAGCATTAAGAGGTGCTTCATGCTTCCTTTTCAGACCAGATGTAGATGGTTGTGGGGGCAATGTTGATGACTGTACATAAGAATTACACTTATGCCATTTGTAATATGCCTTGCTTAATATTTTGTGGCATCTTGGACACATTTTTGTGGCCTTTCTGCATTTCTTACGGTCGCAAATATGCCGGTGCCTGGCCCAATGAGAACTAGATATATTTTTATTACACTGATTGCAATATTTTTGTTTTGGCATTTTTGTTGTTTATTTATATAAAATTTCCTGGTCCAAAAAAAAAACAGAACTATGGACAATATGCCAAAAACAATTATAACAGCAGTAACTAGGCTCGGGTGATCCCCAATATAAAATAATTTTGCTCTTTTTATGCTGTTGTACAACACTTTTTACCAGGTTTCAGATCTGGGGGCTATCAGTTGTATATCAACTAGCAATAATTATTCTCAAAATCTCACGTGTGGAGATATTATTTTGCCACATGTATTTCAATCTTACACATTTTATCAGGACTCAAACCCGAGCCTTTTGTTTACAAGGCAACAATATTAACATTTTGTAATCAGGGGAGGCTTCACATTTTATGAGGACTTAAACCCAGAGGCCTCCTGATTACAAAACAATAAAAACCATGGGACTATGCACCATACTCCACTGGGTCTCATAAATATATACATAGCAGAATCAATCTGAGGGGGGGCTACACTTGAATTCAAGATTCCTGGGATTTTGACAGAAAAACATACTCTAAACAATAAAATAATATGGGACCTTGGCATAGTTTTAAGTATAGGCAAATCAGATTATTGAGGCTCTCCTTTTCTACACTAGAATTCAAAATTCTTAAAAATTCAGAGCATATCACACTAGAAGAATTGGGGTATAAGCCCCTCTTGGCTTTGTTTTAAGTATAGGCAAATCGGGCTGTTCAATCAAATAGCCTCTCCTTTTCTACACTTGTAAGTGGTCCTGGTTGTATCATCAATTATACTACTCGAGCTGTTATTGCAATTCAGATGTCAAATATTAAAGTGTCCGGTTTTCATTGTCCAGCAGTATATTTCCCCCTTTTAAAAGCTTCTACGTTCTATTTAGTGAACATATTTCCATTTATAAGCTGACTTCAAGCTACTCCTGTTGGAGGTGCAGATTTCCATCACGGTTTCCAAGAAGATCAGTGAATGGAATGTTGTTTTTCAAATCCAAACTGTCCTTGCAGACAAGAGGGTGGGGGTAGGGGCTTTGAACGCCTGCGGGGCAAGTCTTTCTCATCTATGGAATTCCGGTAATTGTGACGTAGTGAGATCAAGTCCAACATCTCTGGGCAGAGAATGAAGTGATACAACTCAGCTGCTTGTATATTATCATTGTTATAGTGTGATAAACAACAAGAAATAAAGACAGAGCAGTTGCATCTTCCAATGATAAGGTGTTTATAAAGTGAACGCTACTGTCAGTGGCCCACCCAAGGGCCCACCCACAATACTGTATACTCGTATGACACGATTTTTGTGACAACGTATAACTCAAATAATCTTAGTCCAAAATGATACTCATTGTTAAACCTTCTTGCTTAATAAAGAAAATTTATTATTATTATCATTATTATTAACTTCCTTCACATGAATGAGTTAACAATTTCTTGTCATTTCAATGTATGAAATGCACGTGGTAAAGGAACCAGTTATTTCTTCAAACATCGCTAACTCTCTACGGAGGGCAACCCTCATGAGGGCAGACATCACCCTCACCCTCACCCTCCGAAGACTTGTGAGGGTGAGGGTGTGTGAGGGTGAGGGCGAGATCGATCCGTGAGGGTGAGGGCGTGTGAGGGTGAGGGCGAGATCGATCCGTCAGGGTGAGGGCGTGTGAGGGTGAGGGCGAAAGCAGAGTTGTGAGGGTGAGGGCGTGTGAGGGTGAGGACGAAGACGAGCCGTGAGGGTGAGGGCGTGTGAGGGTGAGGGCGACCTGTGAGCCGTGAGGGTGAGGGCGTGTGAGGGCGAGGGCGAGAGGCAAGTCGTGAGGGTGAGGGCGTGTGAGGGTGAGGGCGAAAGGCGAGTCGTGAGGGCGAGGGCGTGTGAGGGTGAGGGCGAAAGGCAAATCGTGAGGGTGAGGGCGTGTGAGGGTGAGGGCGACTGGTGAGTCGTGAGGGTGAGGGCGTGTGAGGGTGAGGGCGAAGGTGAGCCGTGAGGGTGAGGGTGAGGGAGGTTGAACGAAAATGACCACCTCTGGGTTGGATAGGCCGTGGGGATAAATAGTTGCTCGGAACTCACTTTAAACTGTAGGTCCCCCGAAGGCCGCAAGGGTCACCCCTGTATACAACAAAGGTTTGATTGATTGATTGATTTGGTGTTTTGAGTCCACTTTATGCACAGTAATACTAATCGGAACTGGACCTACAGTTTTAAAGTGTGATCCGAACCACTGTGTGCCTCCACCGGGTATCGAACCCGGCACTCCTTGATTACAAGGCAACCACAGCGCCATCGGGGAGGCATATACAACAAAGGAGTCATTGTTGTGTGTTAGGGTTTGTTTAGATATACACACAACAAAAATGTTAAATAAAGCCAATTTACTGTCGTCTTTTGAAACAGGGCGCGCCCTGGTGGCACGCAGAAGATATCGAAGAAGGCCATGGTGCACCCTAGCACCGCTGCACCACTGAACATGTCGGCGTGTTCTTCTGAAAGCGGCAGTGCATGAAATTGCTTGCATAAAAGGGGTCTAAAAAATTTACAAATAGACAGAATGAGACACAGACAATTTTAAAACGTAAAAGATAGGAGACATAGGAAGAAGGAAAATGAAACGAGGGAGAAACAAAAAGATAGAAACGGTGGAAGAAGGAGAAATGAAAGAGAAAAGCGAAAAGAAAGAAATAGGTAAAAAGGAAATGAAAGAAAGGAAAAAGGAAGAGAATCACATTGCAGTGTTTTAGGATGGGCTCTTACGTTTGAGATCATCACCCCCAAAATGAGAGAGTTTGTGGGTACCTGGGGGAAACCCTGGGGGGTAAAGACGGTCAGGGGCGTGATGCTGATCACATCATCCCCACTCACGACCGGATCAAGAAGGTGTGGGGCGTTACCCCCACACCCCCTATACGCCTTCATGGCGTGGTGCTATGCACAGGGGAACACTTTACCTTTTTTGTCACAAGGAAAAGTCGTTAACACTCGAAAATAATAAATGTGCACTAGGAAATGTTGTATTATCACTTTCGACCCGTTCTCCTACAATCCAGATCATCTTACAAAGACGTTTCTTGAGTTTTCCTCGATTGTGGGTGAGGGGGACAAAACGAACAGCTGTTGCAACTCGTTGCATATAGTCTAGACATTTCAGAGCTTATACGAGAAGTATTTATAAAGCTATTTCTTTGAATGTTATATTATAGCCAAATATCTGGAATGCCGAAAAGTCTACACCTTACGATTTGGTTTACGTCCAGAGTGACGGGTTTTTAAATATGGCTGCCACAATATTTTCCTACATGTACCATGAGCTAATAATTTGGTTTATATCTTCCTTCGTATCGCAAATACGAAAGATTGTATTCTCTGATAAATGATTACCAATTAAATTGCCTTTCTGATGAGATATGAATCATTATTGTAGGGTAAATATTGCACTAACTAACTAACTAACTCTCTAGCCTTCTTAAACCCGAAGGTTCATGGCTGCAGCAACACAGGCCTTCCATTTTTCCCTATCTTGAGCAAGATCTATATACTCTTTTCCATCCCTACTGATTTCCCTTAGGTCCATCTCAACGTTGCCCCTCCATCTTCGTCTTGGCCTTCCTACAGGTCTCTTACCATCAGGTTTCCCAACAAGAATCCTGTAAACTCCTCTTTCCTCTCCCATTCGTGCCACATGGCCTGCCCACCTAAGTCTTCTTGATTTAATTATTCTAATAATATCTGGACATGAATACAAATTATGTAGTTCTAAATTATGTAACCTTCTCCACTCGCCTGTTTCCTCATCCCTTTTAGGTCCAAAGATTTTCCTAAGGATCTTATTTTCAAATACTTTCAATTTATGTTCCTCTTTCAATGTAAGGGACCAAGTTTCACATCCATATAATACTACAGGCAAAATTACTGTTTTGTATATTTTAACTTTTAGTTTCTTAGATATTAAACGAGAAGACAAAAGTTTATGAAGAGAGAAGTAACATGCATTTCCTGAATTAAGCCTACTTTTTATTTCCTCTTTAATATAATTTTCATTTGTTAATATTACTCCTAAGTATTTGAATTTGGAAACTGGTTCAAACGAGTTGTTATCAATAATTAGATTTTGATTATTACCTAACACTTGGTTTCGGCCTGTAAGCATATATTTAATTTTCTCTTTGTTAACTTCCAAACCTATCTCTTTAGCAGTTTTGAAAAATATTTTAGCATTATTCTTAATTGTATTCACATCATCCCCCAGTAAGTCTACATCATCTGCATATGCTAACACCTGAGTCACACCATTTAATTTAGTCCTTCTTTAGTTTCTTTTACCTTCCTAACAGCATATTCTAAGGCAAAATTAAAGAGCAATGGAGATAATGCATCTCCTTGTTTTAACCCATCATGAATTGTAAATTTGTCAGACATATTAATACCCACACGAATTTTACTTTCTGTTTCACTGGTGCATATTTTTATCATACTAACAAGCTTCTTAGGTATTCCAAACTCTACTAATATATTATATAATTTATCTCTTTTGACCGAATCAAATGCTTTTTTGAAATCAATGAATAGCTGATGGACATTTTGATTATATTCCCACTTTTTTTCAAGTGTCTGTCTGATGTGAAAAATTTGATCTGTAGTTGATCTGTTACGTTTAAATCCAGATTGATAATCACCTATAATTTCATTAGCATATGGGGTTAGTCTTGTTAAAAGAATGTTAGACAATATTTTGTATGTTGTTGAGAGTAGAGAAATTCCACGGTAATTATTGCAGTTCATTTTATCACCTTTTTTAAACACAGGAACAATTATGGATTCTTTCCACTGTTGAGGGATTTCTTCTTTATTCCATATTAAACAAATTAATTTATGAATTTGACATATTAATGAATTTCCACCATATTTAATTAACTCAGCTGGTATTAAATCAATGCCAGGTGCTTTGTTATTCTTTAGCCTTTTAATAGCATCTTTAACTTCAGTCAAGTTAGGTTCTGGAACTAAAGGTTCTGCTGTGTGTACTTCATTTACTTCTGATTTATCTCCTACATGGACATTTAAAAGGTCATTAAAGTAGTTCTTCCATCTATTTAGAATATCGCTTGGGTCAGCTAGAAAATCACCGTCTTTATCTTTTATCAAGTTTACTTTAGGTTGCCACCCCTTTCTAAACTCATTTACACCTTTATATAAATCTCTGATATTTTTATTTTTGCTGTTTGTTTCAATTTCGTTAATTTTGCTTTTCAAGTAATCTCTTTTTTTACTTCTAAACGTGCGGTTAACTTCTCGCTTTATTCTATTATAATTGTTTAGATTTGTATCATCAGAGTTATTTAACCACCTAAGTCTAGCCTGATTTCTTATTTCTATTAGATTATGACATTCATTATCAAACCATGGCTTACTTTTTCTCGGTTTATGGTATCCTATACTTTCTTTAGCTGCTGATTCTATTGCATTACGTATGTGCTCCCAATTCTTATTTACGTCTGTTTCATTTATATTTTCATCATCATTTAAATCCTGCAAAACATCAAATCTATTTGACAGTTTAATTTGGTAATCTTTCTTAATTCTTTCATCAGTAAACTTTCCTGTATCAAATTTTAGAACTTTTAGATTTTGTTGCTTATGATTTATCACTGAGAGTCTTTCTCTTAATTTAGCAATTACTAAATAATGGTCGCTGGCACAGTCAGCACCTCTATGTGTACGAACGTCAATTATACTAGTATGCCTTCTCTTATCAATGAGAATATGATCTATCTGATTATGAGTTTTACCATCTGGAGAAGACCAGGTATATTTATGGATATCTTTATGTTTAAAAGTGGTACTTTTCACAATTAAATTCTTTGAGGTTGCAAAAGTAATCAATCTTATACCATTATCATTACTTAATTCATGAAGACTTTCTTTACCAATCGTGGGTTTAAATGTCTCTTCTTTGCCAATCTGTGCATTACAGTCACCTAACAGAATTTTCATATCATACTGAGAAAATTTATCAAAGACCTGTTCTAACTCTGTATAAAAATCATCTTTAGTATTATCATCTTTATCTTCCGTTGGTGCATGTATGTTTATTAAAATAATTTTACACCACCTACCCTGTAAAACTGCATATGATATCCTATCATTAATAAATTCTACTGTTTTAAGAGCAGAGATAATTCTATTATTTATGAAAAAGCCTGTTCCAAAATTATGTTTTTCAGTACCACCATAGAAAAAAGTATAATTTTTTGTTTTACAATTCCCTTCTCCTGGCCACCTAACTTCCTGGACAGCTACTACATCTAATTTATACTTAACTATCTCATTAACTGTACACTGAAATGCCCCAGGCCGGTAAAGGCTCAGAACATTCCAGGTGCCTAATTTAATATCCTTATTCCTAACGTAGATCTTATCCTTAGTCCAGGGACCTCCCAAAGTAGTCCCCACCCGGAGATCCGAACGGGGGACTATTTTACCTCCGGAATATTTTACCTTGGGAACATCCATGGCCTTATATTGCTGTTTCTTGACATGTCTTTTTACAGTGCAGAGTTGTCAGCTCTACGCCTAACCCCCAATATGAATGGAGGAAGTACTACACAAGACAAACACAAACACATTAGACAGCACAATTACTATACAAGACGAACACAAACACGTGACTGGTCAAAATCAATGTAGGCAGAAAAAAAAGATATACAGTAGATCTTAAACTTTAAATGTGTGCAGAATATTGATACCTTCCCATTTTAATATATTTGCCAATTATGCTTGATGTAGGATGATTATTATTATTATTATTATTTTTTCAATCCGCTCAATGATTTATTTAGCCACAATCACTCCTAGAATGAACTACCCCTCATGAGAGAGTTACTGTGAAAATCCAGTGAATAGTAGTCGAGCCTTCTCAATCATATCTGTTTCTTTGCAAAGAGGTGGAAAGGGGAAGAACAACCACACATTCGGGTCAGTTTGATGTTTCTGTGTTGAGCAGACAACAGAATTCCCCTCCTCCAGTGATGGGAAGAAGTCCAGATGTACGTACTACTGTTGCCAAATTAGTTTTTTGGAGCAAGGTTTGTCCAATTCACGAATCGCATCAAGTCCTTATCTTTTCATCTATTACTAAACGGTCTCAGTTGTAGTTAAATCCAGCTTTGGCTTTGCAGTCTAGCTCTTGTTGCTTCAGAGAAATAGTATCCCCGTTTTAGGTGGGATTTAGCTCTTTTCTGGAAATCTAATGTGACAACACTTGCTGATCCGGTAGGCCGCAGCGGCAACAGGGCCCTTAAACAGCCCCCTAGCACACTTGCCTCAAAGTCTTTCCCCGCTGTTCCCTTGCATTGGCGGGCGCCCTTTCCTCTTGTTGAATCTTGAGTGTAGCGGAACGGCCTGTCTCTTCGCTTTTGTCGGCTGCAGAAAAAATGTCCTCTGCAATATACACTCAACTGCAATGCTGTCGGTTAACTTATTTAACAATGTTGTTATTTTATTGAGAAAAAACTTCTTAATTTCTTTACATTTTGCTATTACCTGCGGTAACACCAGTTACATGCATGCCACGCCTCTGCTACCTACCTACACATATATATATATATATATATATATATATATATATAGAGAGAGAGAGAGAGAGAGAGAGAGAGAGAGACACACATACACACATAGTGGATATGCAGAGGAATAAATGATCTGCAGAGAACTCTACAATGAGACTATCTTCATTCAGATATATAGAAACTGAAAATAGATACGAAAGAGATCGAAAACAGCTTTCTTTCAGGATTCAAAAAATTCTTCAAATAAGTTTATGCCACCACATGTACCTACTGTGAGGTCATGTTCCCTTGGAAATATTATTTTTAACCCTGGTGAGGTATTATCCTCCTTTTCAGGAAAAAAAAACCATAAAATCAGAAACACTTCAATTCAGTACAGACTTGTATTGAGATTGTACTGAGACAAAGGCCACGGTGGCTCAGTCGGTAACGCGACTGACTACCATGCTAAAGGTCTCGGGTTCGATCCCCGGCCGGTTCAAATCCGGGAACTTTTCTAACGATGGAAGCGGCCCCGGTGCCCACCCAGCGTCGAATAACATGGGTACCTGGGAGAAACCCTGGGGGGTAAAGGCGGTCAGGGGCATGATGCTGATCACATCACCCCCACTCACGACCGGATTAAGAAAGTGTGGGGCGTTACCTCCACACCATCTATACGCCTTCATGGTGTGGTGCTATTGCACTTCACAGGCTAATTTTCGTCACAGAAGTTGATAATTTTTCAATCGTGTCATTATTTTGTTTACTTACAATGGACTGCTTTTCAACTTGGGTGAATATATTTGATTCTAAGGTTTTCCTTTAAACAATTAGCTTAGAAATTAGATACGTTTCACGTTTTTACACAAAGGCGTCGACATTGGAGGGTCGATAATGGGCACTAGCCCCTCTTCCTGCTCAACAGAATAGCTTCAAGTTGCTTCAAGGACGATTCCTACATTCTGCAATTTTGTCTTCTTGTCAGCTTCTTTCTCGAGTTGTGGTATATTGCCTGAAAAGTGTCGTTCCTTGCCAGTCGTGGCTTGTACAGTGGGATCCATGAATACTACAGTGCAAATTGTCCATCACCATGTTCGTGCCCTTTATTTGACCCAACAAGAGCTTCAATCATTGAAAGAAAACTCAAAACAAGCTGTTGACAACTTCTGCACCAGCATACATAAAAATCCATCGCTTAAAAACACATAGGATGTAAGAGAAAAAATTAATGAAAATAGTCATGGACAATTTGCACGGTAATACTAATGGATCCCACTGTACTATAAATGGTACAGGGAGGGAGGTGGGGGTCTTGCTTCTTTCCTCATTTCCATCTTGAAGTTCGTCCTTCTTCTTGTCTACATCGTTGTTCTTCTCTTGGCTTGGTGGGACATCTGTAGGTTGGGGTGGTGGGTGAATCTTGGTGTCAGCGTCGTATGTCGCTGATTTTTCATCTGTGAAGTGGGGGTTGGAGGGAAGATCGTCTTCCTATTTCCATAGGGTTGTACTTGTGTTCTGGGGTCTTGTCGGTACTTGAAGCATGGGATAACACAGGAGCCGTTTCAGATGTCAAATGAACAGAGCCTCTTTTCACTCGATTCACCTGAGGCCTACGCAAAGAGCATTCCGCAAAATTATGGTCCTCAAGGTCACATCCATTGCTCGTACGCACCTGGCCGAAGTAAGTTTCCCAATATCTATCTGCCTGTATTGTTATGTACAAAGGGATTCCTTTGCGCAGGGCCATTTTAATAATAATAATAAAACAGTTCTGTGTATATGTTCTCAATAGTTCTCTTCTTTTACACCTAGAACTTCACCGTATTCACTAATTACACTACGAATGGCATCGTGGCTCAATTCTGCTTACACTACACTCACACGTACTACAATAATACACTCCGCTTGTATCCACTATTATTTTATGCTGGCCGTCTGCACGAACGAAACATGACGATGGGCACTTTGCCCACTATTACCTTTGCCGTCTGCTGTACGTACAGTCACGCACACGTCTGGATTGAAACAATCACATTAACTTTAGCATAAAGTTCTAATTCATTGCCCACTTGCATTATATATTTGTATGAGCCTCCCCGATGGCGTAGTTGTAAATGCTGTCACCTTGTAATCAAATGGTCACGGGTCCGATCCCCGGCGGAGGCACATGGTAGCGGATGCCACTTTAAACTATGGGTCCAGTCCCAATTAGTCTATCTGAGAATAAATTGAACTTAGAACCAACTTTCTTCTGTGATAAATAACTGGAACAGGAAATTGGAAAGATTACCTTTCACTTCAACGTAGAGGTTGCAGCCAGCATTCCGTCTTGGGGAGGAGAGAGGTATCATATGGCCAAATATTTAGTCCATGATCTTTCTATATCTTGTTTGATACAATTTTTAACAAAATAGTGAAAAATACACACACATTTCCCCTGTCTACTTAACGATCAACTTCCCAGGTGGTCGAGCCTCCTAGATGGCGCAGTGGTAGCGTCCTTACCTTGTAATGAAGGGGT
Organism: Lepisma saccharinum; assembly: GCF_977018435.1. Taxonomy (NCBI): domain Eukaryota; kingdom Metazoa; phylum Arthropoda; class Insecta; order Zygentoma; family Lepismatidae; genus Lepisma; species Lepisma saccharinum. The sequence goes on along the minus strand of NC_139230.1, from coordinate 192,950,872 downwards.
CCCGGGTTGGATACCCGGTGGATGCACATAATGGTTCGGATCCCTCTTTAAACTGTAGGTCCTGTCTCGATTAGCCTTACTGTGCATATAGTGGACATTAAAACACAAACTCAATCAGTCAACTTCACAGGCGGAAAACAACTTGTGTTATGTTTCTCACAAATTACCATCTTACAAACCGCATGCGAGGGTGGTTCGGTCTTCGAACCAAAACTTTAAAACAATATCCATCCGCAATCATTTTATGTCATGCTAGCCTTCAATAAAGAGATTAAATTACTTCAACAGATTGTGTTTCAGAAAATAAAATTCACTCTGTACCAAAGATCGCGTAAAATAGCATACGTCAATTTTGATTTTATAATCCGCGGACTATAGTAAAATGGTGAAATTGTTAAACCAACACAGTCACCGACCTATATATGGAATCATTACAACCCAGAAGTGTCCGTATTATTGAACTGAATTTCTATTATGATCTTGATCTATTTCTAATGTATCACCATCATTATCACATTTTGCATTATGTATTGTATTCTTGTATTCAGTGGTGCAGTCGTGCCAGGGTTCACCAGGGTTGATGACAATTACAATAATAATTGTAATGGTAATCATAATTATAATAAAAAAATACCATTTTATCAACGACCAATCCAGCGCAGTAAGAAAAACAACAGACTGCAGAACGAAATGCGCGATGCACCTCCTCTCGCGACGTCGTAACTCTCGGCGCCAGCGCTGTTTTCTGGTTGGTCTGCGGCGGTTTTCCCGCTCTCCACTTCCCTTCCAATCATGTTAGGTCGGCCACCGTAAGACTAGACAAGAGCTATAGTGTTTTATGTCATTGTGATGCAGATTTTAAAGCAGCTTGTACTATTTATTTTAAGACTACGCCACTGACTATATCCATCATTATTATTATTGTTATTACTTATATTGATTAATCTGAGGAACCATTTGGTCCCTTCCCCAAAACGTTCAGAGCACGACTCTGATGTACCTAACAGAGAAAGGAAAACGGCATTAGTTACCATGCCGTAAGATTTCTTGGGTCTCTGTATTATTAGACAGTCTCGCAATTTTTACAGCGAGAATCTTATGATAGTTGGATTTTCATTCTGTTTTGAAAAACCAGTAAGGTAGTAATCTTTAGAGTTGTTTATACTTTATAAGTCGTGTATATGTCTTTGAAAGTATTTAAATTTAAAGGCCACAGATGTAAAACTTTGTTCTTATTAAATAATACTGTAGACCGCCATCTTTTATCATAATATATAATGAATTCACACCAAAGTTCTCTGTTTACTCATGCATACCTGAATCCAAAATTCTATAACCATATACGAGAATGTGTGTGTGGAATGTACGTCATTCTAACATATTGTCAAAATTTTTATTTTTGTTTATTTTTGTCTCTTTCTTTCTCTTCAAGGTAAATCGCGTCTATGATGATGAATTCATAAGATCTGTTAATCCCAATGATATGGCCAGCATGCTGTATCTTTTTAGCGAGCTTCCTTAACCACTCCATCAGAATAGACACTCGTGAAACCAGGATTCGATCATCGGTGTAGATAATCGCAGGTAGGGATTTTTGTCGATCCCTACATCATAGGTTCTGGGCCCTTGTAGCCCCTGAGTGGTAACGGCGGCTAGGTCGTGGTGCTAATCACATCACCTGGTGAGAACATTCCCCCCTTCTCCCCTCCAACCTTGGACGGAAATCAGTTCTAGGGGGGGGGGGCAAGGGGAGCAAACATTGACGGCCAAGGGCACCCGCAGGGGGCACAGAGGTGTAATTGCCCCCTCTATTTCAAATTTCATGCAAATAAAAATACATTTTGTAGAATTTTCTTGCTTGCTTCGTTCGCATTCACTGCATTTCTTAGATCAGTGATGCCACCTCTTCGAGAAGTTGGACGACCGCGAAGTGTGCGAACACGACGGTTTGTGGAAGATGTGCTAACTGCAGTGATGGATCATCCAGTACGCGCGCACTAGCCTACGAAAGAAACACCTCCCATGTGAATGTGTGGCGAGTCCTGGCAGAAGAGGGGATGCACCCGTACAAATTGAAGAAAGTGCAAGATCTTTTACCTCGGAACTTTGGCCCACGTGAGGACTTTTGACAATGGTTTGTTCATCAAATTGAAACTATCCCCAATTTTCAGAATACGGTACTATGGACTGATGAGGCTATCTTCACGAAAACTGGTGTGTTCAATAGTAAAAACAGTCATGTGTGGGAACATGAAAATCCACATGCACTGCTAGTGGCCCAGCATCAGCACAGATTTGCTGTGAATGTGTGGTGTGGAATACTGCATGACAATTTGATTGGCCCGTACATTCTCCCTGTTCGCCTATGTGGACCCACTTATCAAGCATTTCTCACTGAGGTTTTGCCTGAACTACCAGAGGACGTGCCCTTGGCACTGAGAAAAAGACTGTGGTTTCAACATGACGGTGCACCCCCACATTTCGGTCGGAATGTGCGCCATTGGCAGGGGAGGGCCTGTGCCATGGGCACCTCGATCGCCTGATATTACGCCCCTGGATTTCTTCCTCTGCGGAGAGATGAAACGCCTCGTTTACGAAACACCTGTCGTGTCAGTCGAGGACCTCGTTGCCCGTATCAATGTAGCTGCAGCATCGATAGCAGAAACGCCGGAGTTATTGGGTCGCACTAGACAATCCTTGATTCGCCGTTGTCGCCTCTGCTTGGAAGTACATGGTGGACACTTTGAAAACCGTCTGTGATGAAGTTCCCTTCACATCTCCATTAAGCATACTGTGTGCCTTCAGGGTAGGCAGCCTATGACAGTTAATTTTTTTCGTTTTTACGTCATGGTGACTTTAGCTCAAGGAAATTTTCTTTGTTTTTTGGTGCCATTCAACACATGCCAATTTTCGTCGATACCAGCTCACGCAGAACGAACACACACCCCACTCCCGTCAACATCTTGGATCGCGTCCTTTGGGGAATCCCTTGCGCCGACATTGCACAACATTGCCGCGTGATATTTTGACAAGAGCGTACCCAATTTCTCAGTGGACCGCCCAACACCGACGACTTCTCTCCACCCGTTTTGCCATTATTCACTTCGGAAAATCATTTCCCCACGTTTTCAAACATCAATAACTCGGCAACAAAGCCGTTTCCGGAATTTCGTTACATGAACTTTCCACCTTATTTTCACTCGTACAATCACCTCCCAAGCGTTGTAAACAAACTTACGAAACATCCTGTATACCTAGTAATGATTATTCCCAGTTGGATTAGTTTCATTTATTATAATTTTTTAAAAAAAATTACTTATTATTATTTTCTTTCTTCTCTTTTTCTGTTTTGCTGGATTCCAGTAGATACTGCACTTTCTTACTCCTTTCATTAGCTAACTGGAATCTTTTTAATCCTCTTTTTCTCCTTGATCACTATCCGACATTTGCTACACCCTCATTTCGTACTTCTCTTATCCACTATCAACTCAACTACTAACAATAGTATATTCTGGTTACCCGAATATCCGATCCAGTACGGTATATTGTTTTGTGGTATCATTATACTGTATTGTACTGAATTATGAAATAATAATTATATACGACCTTTGCGCCGAAGTTCGCTGGGATTGCACTTATATTATACATTTTTTGGGCTCTAATTTAGGTGTTTTGTGTGTGACGGAACAGAGATGAGAAATGTGAAGGTCGTATAATAATAATAATTATTTCATAATAAAAATGAGAAAACGGGCGAACAGAAAGATTCCGCGAATATGACGCCCTGGTTTATTTTAAAGGCTCAGGACACTAAGTGCATACCCCTGAATTGAATGTAGGCGGGTGGAGGATGGGCTACTTCGGGGGTTCCCCTCTTTCCTTCTTCATAACTACATTATTAATAATAATGATAACCCATGGCTCGACAGCACTCGCATTCCTGTTCCTGGAGCCGAAATAGGAACAAATGACTTTGTCCCAGTTAACTCCAAGTGCAATACTTGTGTTCATGCTCAATGTGGAGTAATGACGTCATCCAGTCATTTCTCACAGGAACGTAGCACTCAATCCTACAACAACCAATATAACGATAAATAAGCTTAAAATTGCGTGCAAAAGAGTTTGGTCGCTTTCCAAATGAACTCAACCGTCCTCATTTCTCATCTCTGTTCCGTCACACACAAAACATCTAAATTAGATCCCAAAGAAATGATATCGGAAGTGCAATCGGCGCAAAGGTGGTACATGTAGTTGGCCACATTCGTCACGGACAGTTGTTCATGTACCACTTGCCGACCTGTGGCGTTTAGCTGGTTGGAGGCTGTAAGAAAAGCAGGTATTGCGAACTAAGGGAGAAACAACATTTTATGAAACGAATTTTTCTTGCATAAAATTTGAAATCGAAGGGGTGTGGAATTGCCCCTTTGTGCCCATGCCCTGCAGAGACCCTTGGCTGTTTGGAAGAAAAATACAAGAAATATATGAAAACTAATTTCATCTTAAGTATAATTTTGTCATGCTACTATTAGATTTTTCTAGCCTTGATTTTCTTTACTTCAATGTTTACCCCCCCCATTCCCCCCACTAGAATTGGTTTTCGTCCAAGGTCGGAAATACGGAACCCCATGCCTCCACTGTGGTGACGCCACTGCACACATTACACTAAATTCAGAGAGCTACAGATCTTGTAAAAACAATTGAAATGAATGTTTACATATTCTGATGACAGATGGCGCTGAATATTGTTCTAATATAATGCACTTTCTCTATCTCTAGTTGATACAAGTTGAAATACAAACAATTTTCGGTGACATTTATTTCCAAATAGTAATGAAAAATACTCTTAGACATTACCAATGAATTAAGTTTCCAAAACAATGAAAAAGTTAAACTGAAATAAGTTTCTCACTGTAAAAATGTTGAGAGGGTGCTATAACAAACAGCTCAAGAAATGTTGCATGACTACTAATAAGATTTCCTTTTCAGGGATAATAATCATGAACAATTGGATATTTTTGGGAAAGGGACCAAATGGCCCCTTCATAATAATACAAATGAAAACAATGCATACACACACACACACGTTTATATATATAATACGTGTGTGTGTGTTCCAAGGATGACGATTTTCGGCCGGATATCACATTATTATATCGATTCATCAGGAAACAATGAACTTTAATAGAAATTATATTTCTAAATGTTGTCTGTAGTTTCGTTGGTTAAGAGAAATGATAGTGTTTGGAAAGTTTCTATGTACGAGTAACCAAATGTCAAATATACTTCACCCCAAAATATATAGGTTACAGTTACTTATTTGAAATAAAGTAACTCATAGCTACCGTTACTTTTACCAAGATGAAATATTTGTATTGTTTGCTTCTCATCACCCCTTGAGTAATCATGACGATGAGGATGAGTGATGATTAGATGAAATTGATGAAGGGGCAATCACAGATAACATCCATGCTCGAGCCGAGATTTGATCCAGGGTACTTGGATTGCTGGATCGAAACTAGACCACTTAGCCGACTCGGCTTTATTTCCTATAATGTAAAACAAAAAGTACTTATAGATGACACTGCTACCAGACGACTTGATAAGTAGAGGGTTATCCAGAAAGCAGGTGCAGGGTACAAATCCTTATCTTGAACACGTGTAAAAAATACAAACATGTGCCATTTGTCACCGGAGAAAGTAAAAATCAAAGTTTTCATAACCCAGGAAGATTTTACATTTGATGCCGTACGGTGGTGAATGCAATGTGCCGACTTCCAAAGGGATGTCCTTCTACGTTCCGGGATGTTGGATTGGAAGAGGTGGGCACCGTGAACTTGTGAATATCTGGCGGTCGCTCAGGTCTCCCGACATACAGCCCTGCGTCTCTTATCTATCTTTGTACGAAAATACACTGTTTACTTCCCACCTCTACCTGCAAATTCTCATTGAGCTACAGCGTCTAATTGTTGCGGCTGTAGAGTCCATCCTTACCGGGCTGCTTCTGGCAGGAAAAACCCAAATAAATAACTAAATAGGCTCGTTAGTCCTGGGTCCCCATCCCGTTCCTCACCGAGCGCTCGGAACAAAATAATCAATCACAGGCAAGAGCTTACTGACTTAATGTTGCACGCTGATTGCTGAAAACTCGCAGAAATGGGCTTTATACATTTATTTACAATTCAACAAAACAAGGGTTGGATTCTTCCAATAATTCTCTAATTTACAATCTACATTTCTCAAACTTGAGCCTCACGACAGAACTGCCAAGTGGAACCGGCGGAACCGCCTCGGGATGCTCTTTCTCATGGGAGGCCACTGGAGACCGAAGATCACTCTCCCTTCTTTTTTCCAGTTCATAAACACTCTCTGTCCTGTCCTCTGTCAGAGACCATATTTACACTTCCTCCCTCGACGCATGGGATAGGGCTGAAAGTTCAAATCTTATTGGCTCTTTTAAACTACACAGAACCATGGAAGAAACCGAAGCATACAGAATCATACACAAACACAAAAAAGAAACAAAAAAACAAATACTGTTTGTAACAGTATTATACTCCCCTCACCTCAAAAAAAGGGCTTACCCAAGGTAAGTCTGTGTGTCCAATGTCCTGGTGAGGTTTGCCTGAAAGAAAAATAGACACTAACAACGTCCACTTCACTTCACTCACTTGACACTTTCCGGAATATGTCTGTCCGAATGTTCCTCACTGCATCCTGTGATCTCTGGAACAATTGACATCCTAATTAATCGTCGTGAAGTCCATTTCCAGGTGTGGGCGGTTTGACATCCATGGCAAGGACGTCCTCTTCCAGGCTGCTTCCTTCTTGTGAGGTTCTGGGATCGAACCTCTTCCCATCCACTCCTAGGGTAGGAGTAATATCCAGCACCTGAATTCACGGCACTTCTCTGCTTATTTACTACAGAAAGTGAAAACACTCGCGAGTAAATATGTGTCTCCGAATAAAAAGAAACTTTAAAGAAACTATTTTCTAACTGGTTTGTTATGGTCTAACCAGCTGTTCTCCCCGAAGCTCCATGGGGTGTCTCTGGGTCAGCTGACCATTCTTGCTGGCGCCTGTCGTTTCTACCTGAAACCGTACGTCACACTTCGGGCATCTTTTGACCTGGTCAACGTTAGCAAAAATCTGTTAGAAGAATCATGTTTGTCTCTGTTGTGAATTTATGAATTAATAACGGAAAATTATATTTTGGAAAAGTGCCTCTGAAAGTGTGTTTGGTGCTGAAGACTCTTTGTGGGACCGCAAAAGAACATGCTCCTCCCTTAATTAAACTGGTCTCCTTTTTCTATTGTAATATTTGGCCGATTTTTGACGATTCTTCAATTAATTCTCTTGTGCCAATTCAATTGCTTTCTCCAATTTCTCCTGAAGATCAATTGCATACTGCGTCCTCTCTTCCTTCGTGGCGTCCCTCTCTCCCTCTTTTCCTTTGAAGGGCATCTTCCGGGGATCCATTGGTCCGTGCAATTCACGACCGAAAAACGGACGACTCGGATTCATTCCTGTTGATGAATTCACCTGGTTGTTCACTGCGAATGCGATCGAATCTAAGTTTTCTGACCACTTACTGTGTTCCGTGCAAAATTTGGCTATCGCTCTCTTTACTGTCTTCATTGATGCTTCTGCGAGATCTGCTTGTGTGCGGTATGGAGTAATGTACACAGGTTTGCAGTTGATGGTTTTCAGTACTTGACGAAAAAGACGCCTACGAAACACACTTTGATTGTCACTGGTAAAAATCGATGGGAAGCCGTAAAGGTGACAATATTTCAATAAAACGTTGGAAATGGTCCTACCTGTCACTGTAGTCAAAGGTGCCAAAAATATGTGTCTTGTGAAAGTATCTTCAATTAGAAATACGTAGCGATAACGCCCCCTAGAACTGGTCGGAAATGCTCCAAACAAATCTCCATACAATATCACTCCTGGGCGTGGCTGATTGCGACTTCTCAAGAATCCCATCTTTTTAGAAGAATCTGGATTGTATGTCAAACAGGTGAGGCATGATCTGCAGTAATCTCTAACATCAGAGTAAACATTTTTCCACGTAAACTGTTCCAAAATCTTGAACAGAGTCTTAGCTGCCCCTGGATGTGCGGCGTGAAGTTCGTCATGGGATATTCGCAGCACTTCCGGGTTCAACGAATCCGGTGTCCAAATCTTTTGCTGCTGTCCAAACTCGGGAAACATACCCTTCCCTTCTTCTATGTTTCTGTAGAGAATCCCATCTTGATCCAGGTAAGAAGTGCTCAGATGAAAATCGAAAACTTTCATGTTCAATTTCTCATCCAATTGAACTTCCCTTTCCTTAAGGCACGCAATTAATAAAGACAAATATGGGTCCTTCTGTTGTTCTCTTGCCCATAATCTATTATCTTCCAAGTTTATATTGCCGGTTGTTATTTCGTTTACTTCCAACTTCTTTGCATTAGGTTCTATTGCTGATTGAGTGCAATTGTTGATTTCGCCCCGAGGCTCGGGTGTTATATCTCCAAGAAGTTCAACAGAAGCGGTGTCAGGGTTGAATATTGTTATAATCAGGTAATTTTACGTGATATTATCAAGATTCAACATGTATCTTCACACTCTTCTTGTGCTCCCATACGTCTTGTGAAAATAATATATTATTCGGAAGTCAGACCATATATGCATCTCCTTGAACTGACCATGAGATTCAATCATTACAAGATCCATTTCTACCTACTCTGCATTTCCATGAACTCATTAATTGTACGCATGGGATCATAAGGTTTTAGAGCAAGTATCTCCGTAATTTATGATTTCCATCAGATAAAAATGCTAATTAATATAAAAAACTTGGAGCGAGTACGAGTAGTTGTATTTTGTTTTCAAATTATGGATATTTTAGGCAGATTTTCTTGATGTCAAGTTCCATGGCGTTAGCATTTCTGCATTTCTAAAGGTTTATTTGTATGTATGATAGCTGATTTGTAATTTCAGGAAAAGGGGGAAAAAAAGGATTTTCCACTGATGCAGGTGGTTTGAGGATTCTGCATTTTGACATGATATGAGATTAGTTATAAACATTGAAATACTACGATCACACCAGATGTTGTGATGTTGTGCCCTCCAATATAACCACCTTAATTTTATAGCTTTGAGCCCTTAAGTATAATTTCTATGCTACAACCAAGTGTGTTCATTCCATCACTGCTAATGACATGCATGGTGGCAAACAGTTACATTTGAAATTTATAGTCAACATATGTAATTATATTTTTTCATGTTCTGTAATTTAAACAATTATAATTTTAAGACGTGTAAAATATTTTAATTGGGTCTACTTAGCGGTGATGAAGCGCCGACTGCAGCCCTAATCAGGGGCGCCGACTTGTCAAAATTATTGGGGGGCTCTGATCACTGAAATAAATGAATGAATGACTCACTCACTCCCTTTTTTTAAAAATAAAAATTACGTCCTCATATAGCAATGTTTAAGTAGCTATTATATTCCTCATGCAAATGAAATTTAACAGGAAAAACTTTTAGAAAATATTTCAAAGTTTCTCGGTGTTGGGTAGTCGACTCAACTCGCTTTGATCCAGAGGTCTCGGGTTCGAGTCCCGTCGAGGGCATGGGTGTGTTTTAATGTCCGCAACAGACATGTGATGGGTTGCAAATAACGAATATTTAACAGTTTTATTTAATTATTTACATAAATGCTAACACAAATCGCAGGAAAATAGTTTTACTTGTTTTTCTTGCTACAATATTTTACTTTTTAAATTTAATTTTGCAATAATAAAAAAATAGCATGTACACTAGGATATAAAGCGACATACACAACAAAACATATGAACATGATTTAAAAATAAAGCAAAAGTTGCTCTACGCAGTGGGTTATTTTTTATGAACTTATCAACGAGCGGTCTCAGGTCCAAATTATCAAGCACAGTTTGATGTATGTGGAGTACCGCTAAGCTGCTTAGTCTCTTCTGCCCCATTGTAGATCTCAAATATGTCTTTAGTCGGCTAATAGCACTGAATGACCTTTCGGCTGTGGCTGTCGTCACTGGCACAGTGCGGAGGACCATCATGAATTTGGCTTCTGGAGGGTGGTGTCTTCCAAAAGAAACTTCCTTATGTCAAGCATGTTAGTTAGAACCACTTTCTTCTGTATGGCGATATCACGAAGAATGGACATGTGTAAGGAGAGCCTATCGGCATCCAAATCTTGCCGAAAGAGTTCCCGCGTTTGCTGAAAGTTTGTTGTGCAACTGTTCACAGCTGAGATGCATTCTTTCTCTACGGCTGTTACTTTTTGTAGTCCTGTACATTCATGTCCATGTTTAACACATGATTTTGCTGTGTCACACACGTCAGTGTATATTGATTTATAATACTATTTTGGAGTGTAGAACTTGTGATGTTTGGCAGCATCAGGGTTTTCAAGTCTCTTAGGGACGTGACGTTGCCGGGCCAATTCTGGCTCATCAACGAGGCTTGATTTGACCTCTGTGCATTTCAGCCAGAACTGCTCAAAACTCATTCGCTTTTCTTGAAAGATGTCAGTCAAGTATTTTAGTTTTGATTCCACTTCTGTAGAACCAATGCGTGGAGACAATCTTCCAGTTTACCTCTTCTATTGGACCCATCACATGGCAGTAGAGGGAGAGAAAGAAACATGTCTTGAAGTGAAGCATTGTCTCCAGGCATCCAGCACATTTTAATGCTGCGTCAGTAGAATCTTCTTCAGAAAATTTCTCAAGAAATTTGAGAAGGTTTTCATAGTTCCTTAAGATCTGTTGCATACTGGAGGCTCTCAACGTCCACCGACGAGGGCGAAGTGGTCGCAGTCCAGTATGGCCAGCCTTCTCATTCACATCAATAATATTCCTAAATATTCTCATTCTTGTAGGGGATTCCCAAAACAGTCTTTAACAAGTCGTTGGCTAAATTCATTATGTCTCTGATTAATATATGTAAAATAGTAAATAATAATTATATACTTAGTATATAGTAATAAGTCATGTGTTTTGCTGTCTCCGGTCATAGCCCCCCCCAAAGTTGATGGTTTAGCGGTCTCAGCCCCCCCCCCCAAATTGATGGTCTAGAACATTTCAAATGTGTATTTAAAGTTAAGTTCATGTGGCACAATTCGGAGTAAACTTTACAAGATAAGAAAAATAATACATTAGATCCTCTTAAGCAAAATTATTTGGGGGGCTCTGCCCACACATCATTAACATGGGGGGGGGGGCTCGAGCCCCCCTAAGCCCCATGGAGTCGGCGCCTATGGCCCTAATCCCTCCTGTGTTGGTTTCCAATCTTTTCGTTTTACTACCTGAATCCACTGATTTCTCCGTATCGAATCTGTCGGCAAATGATGCGTGGATGTTTGGGAATAACCATTCGTTCCAGTTCACATGTTCTACCGGAAGCAAAGTTGAATTCCACGCCAAAGACTCACGAAAATGCAAACATTTTGTGAATTGCCTCTAGGTAGAGCTCCATCTACTCCATTTCAGTACGCCAGTGCTTGACAATGACCAACTCAGCACGGAGACCCCCACAAATTGAATGTGTCCTTGTTGTTTCGTGTAACACCCGCTTTAGAAAGCATGGCAGTTCCTCCCTCTAAAATCCGTAAATTACTTTACTTTTGGCCATTAGTAGAAAACAGCCAGTCCTCCATTTTGAAATCCGTTATTCAGTTTTTTTCCGTGCTCCGATTTTGTCTGATTTTGTATATGTTATAAAGCAATGCTTTCTGAGCTAGAAACTGTTTATAAACCTTCTGAAGCAATTTTGCCCAGGTCAAAGTGTAAATTGCCTGGACTAGTATCGAATCTGTCGGAAAACGATACGTGAATATTTGAGAATAATCATTCGTTACCGATCACATGCTTCACCGGAAGTAATGTTCAATCCAGCGCCAAAAGACTCACGAAGATATAAACATTCGGTGAATAGCTTCTAGGATGAGCCCCATCAGCTCCATCTAAGTACGCCAGTGCTCGACAATGACCACTGCACACCACTACACGTGGAATTATCTTAGTTTGCGTAACTTAATTTGCAAAGTGAAGTTGTGAAATTCAATAGGGTGATTTGTACATTCGTCCCACTAGGTAGATCCTGCAGTCTGTTTCTTTGTACAGCATATTTGCAGAAGATCCAATTCAATCCACAATTCTATTAATATACGCTGTATAAAGCAGACCTTGTTACTAACATCGTTGACTATACTATTACAAAAATTAAAATGGCCTCAATGTAGCAATCTTTACTTCATTTGAATTTCATATACAACCTTCACCAACGCCTTTATACACAGACTATATAGGCTTTAACCCCCCTCCCCCCGACTTCTCTTCTACAAACATAAAGATGGAAAGACTTTGTTTCCCTTGACCATTCCCGAACAACGTTTGTGTAACGCACGTCTAAAGCAGTGTGTAGACATTGACTCGTGTTGGGTTTGTAGTCGCAAAGTTGTACACAGCCAAACGAGATTTGTACCGCGAGGAAAGTAGTACTAAAGCTACTTACCCTGATGAGCATGTGTCGCTGAATTTTACCGCGAACCGAGAATATCAACGTTTTTGAAGCCTTGGAGCAAAATGACGTTGGATACCTCCCAGCGTCGCCATGTTTATATTTCTAGCCGTGGGTATAAGTACCTGCTGCACCAGAAAGTGTCGTATGAACACATTTTCTCTTCCCATTCTGGGGAACGGTGGCGAATATCTAAATATCTGTGATATCAAAGATATTTATCTTTGTGACATGCGTTTAAAATCATGTTAGCTTGGGACCGACAATCTCATACAAAATCTTCAGAAGCGGCGGAACTTTGAACAATGCAGCCAAGTGAGCTGTGTTTCACATTTATTAATGATTTTTTTTTAATCTTATACTTTTAACGCCTTCTATATATTTTCGAAATACAAACATATAATCTACATGTCACGTGTTAGAACCCTCTAAAAAAACTGTCAAGATTCGGGAAAGACGTCTGTGAATTACATCTAGAATATCAATGGACTTACTTACGTATGTACTTTGTAAGAAAATTCCACTTAAATTCTCATATGGCCTGACATCTAGGGAGCAAATTAGAAAATGTTTGTTTAGGAAATTGGAACTGCGTTGTGGGCGTACTGATGCTGTTCCACATTTTTCCTGATGGTTCTATGTTCCTCTGTCATTCCATGTAATCTATTAGTCCTCCCTAGAACAATTCTAAACTGTAACACTTATAAGATATCGAAAGTATATTAAAAGACTATCCCTAGTGAACTGCAGAGAAGATTAAATTTATTAATTCGCTCTCTCGTGGTGCAACTAATTGTAAATATCTCTGCATAGGAGAAATCTACAACAAACTGTTGCACAAAATTAGATAAATATTTAAAAGTTAAATATATTCGCTACATATTCCATCGTGGGTGGAAGTACACAATGTGTATTATTATTCATTAAGTTTTTTCTCTTTGAATTTTTAAGTTCACTTCGTGCAAGGTATGTTAACTGGTGATCCGGAATCTCATACAAAATCTTCAGACGCGGCGGAACTTTGACTCTTGTAGTCAAGTGAGCTGTGCTTTACCTTTATAAGGAGAACTTTTGCATTGGCTTTTTGAAATGTAACCTTCAGTGAGTCCATCAAATACCATCATACATGTTTGTTTGAATATTTTCTGGATGCTCTAGATCTCTTCGGGGGCGCCCCTTCACTAAATACGCCTTTGGCCGGCTATTACCATGGCGCAGGTATAACATTGCATGCCAGTGTACGTACATCAATTGTCACTAACATTCAGACAGGTGTGAAACGAGTCTTGGGCGGTGACTACTACATTCTGTATGAGGGAGGAGGGAACACTGAAGATTTACAATACTACAGATTCTAGCTACATGGAGAACAATTAACCAAGGGATAATAATAATGATAAAGACTCTTAATCTAAAAATGGCAAGAATAGGTTGTAACCAATATTTTAGGGCACTTCAAAATCCTCACAATAGGTCTAATGTTTAATGTATACTCAAGAAAATGGTTGCACACTAGCATGTATACTCAAATCCGTGTACACTTAATTATTGCTACACTATCACACAATAATTTGTAATTAAAAGTGAATTTCTATTCCTTAGCAACCAATATTAAATCAGAACGATTGTACACCCAGCAGAAAAGATAATAGTAGACAATTTGCTGATCATGATTTTCATTTATTTCATTTTGAACAACGCAAGGTTGAAAAGGAAAGAAAAGGAAAGTAACATACGACAAGTAACGCCCCAGCATCAATGCAATTTCATTCCTTAAAATGAAACAGGAAATAACTGGAAAAATACTTATGAACATCGTTTACTACTATCTCTGCCATGACACGTACTCTTTTGTAACAGTTTGTACTAGTAGGGAATATCTTGTTCATGATTACTACTTACCTGTTGCTGTTGCCTTTCTTGGAGGAATATCTTAGTATGTTCTTGCTCTGGAGTACTAGTGAATTATGGGAAGCTGGATGGTGCCCAATTATGTTGCTGTGGATCATCGAAAGTCGTCCTTCAAAGTAAACACATGATTTGTGGTGAGATACACATGTTTATTTCGGTTTCTTCCACAAAATATTCTGTCCCAGTGCCACTTCATGTTCTAATACGACAGTGTCCGAAATGGTTGTACAATTTCGGTGTGATCCAAACTGGAAAAGTCTCCAGACTGGTCGAATCTGATTGAAAGTTCCAAAATAGAATTTCCAATCAAAAATATTTACATTAGTTGTTTAGGCAGCTTATGCTAGATGGGGACACTATATCATCGCCTTGTATTTGTAATTTAACTGTGTATTTTCTTAGCCTAAAAACTGCAAATTCAAGTACTACAACCTTTATGCAATAATTACCTTCTAATTCGAAATTTCAACACCTTTCTTGTTCTTCCATACGCATTGTAAAATTAATGTATTATCAGGAAGTCACACTGAACTGATCATGAGATTCTATCATTACAAAACAAACATTAGTGGATCCATTCGTACCTACTCTGCTGAGAGCTCAGTCCATATTATTATTACCATGAAATCAATAATATTTTGCATGGCTTCTTAAGGTATCAGAGGAAACCTGTCTGTAATTTATGGTTTCCAGCTGAAAGAAGGTAATCAATATTAAAAACTTGGAGGGGAGTACGACGAGTCGAATTTATTCTCACTTTACTGCCTGAATACACTGATATTTCCGTATCGAATGTGTCGGAAAATGATACGTGGATGTTTGGGAATAACTATTCGTTCCCGATCACATGTTCTACCGGAAGCAAAGTTGAATTCCACGCCAGAGACTCACGAAAATGCAAACATTTGGTAAATTGCCTCTAGGCTGAGCTCCATCTACTCCATTTCAGTACGCCAGTGCTTGACACTGACCAACTCAGCACGGAGACCCCCACAAATTGAATGTGTCCTTGTTGTTTCGTGTAACACCCGCTTTAGACGAGAGCATTTTTTCAACATTTTTCTTAAATTTATGCCATGACCAAAATGCTACCGTGTAAAGCAAGAAATCTTATGTCATTTCAGATGACATGGCATATTTCATGGCATTTCTCAAGGATAGGATCCGTCCTCTTTCCGTAGCATTTTTCGTAGCATAACCAATCAGATGCGACCTCTAGATCACGAGCGCAGTTGTAATGGCGGCCGCGTGAGATGCAAACAACGTATCACTTCACATTTTTGGAACCCGGCAATTATTTAACCGTGACGAATTACGCTCCGTATTAAATGGTTTTAGGTAGAGAAACATGGCACTCATTAAATATATACCTTGCAACGTTTACTGAGCACGTATGGAATAATATTTTAGTTTTTTCAATTGTAAACACCGCGCACTCGCAACATATGGTGTAATGTATAAGTATATGTATATATTATGCACTGTAATCGCATAAGCTATCCGAAAATTTACCTGAAATGCTTGCTTGTAAAGTACTATGTGCTATAAGATTCTTGGAAGCTTTTACATAGCATTTATGCTAGCAAAAATGCTAAAGAAAATGCTTTCGTCTAAAGCCCGCCTAATGCAGCTTGAATTGTCAAGGTTTGTAGAGCAATTTGTACTTTCACAATACTCAAATTAGCTCAATGTGGCAATTCTTACTTGATTTCAATGTCATATACATCCTTCACCAACGCCTTTATACACTAACTATATATAAGACGTCACCCTCCAACTTCTCTTCTACAAACAGTACGATGGAAGGATTTTGTTTCCCTTGAGCGTGCGCGAGCAACGTTTGTGTCAAGCACTTCTAAAGCAGTGCGTAGACATTAATAAGAGCTGGATTTTTTGTCTCAACTTTGTTAAGAGGAAAACCAGATTTGTGTCGTGAGGAAAGTAGTATTAAAGATACATTTTGCGATGACCGTGTGGCGTTGAATCTTCCTGCGAAGCGAGAATATCAAAGTTTTGAAACCTGGGAGCACAATGGCTTTGGATCCCTCCGAGCGTGCGTCTGCAGATATCTAGCCATGGGTATAAGTATCTGCCCAGAAAGTGTCGTATGAACACATTTTCTTTTCACATTCTGGGAAACGGTGGCAAATATCTGAACATCTGTGATATCAAAGAAATGTATCTTTGTGAGATGAGTTTAAAAACATGTTAGCTGGGGAGGGAGGATTTCAAACAAAGTCTTCAGAAGTGGCGGAACTTTGAACATTCCGGCGAAGTAAGCTGTATTTTACGTTTATTAATAAATTTTATTTATTTTAAATTTTTTAGCGCTCTATATATATTTTCGAAATACCAACATGTAATCTACCTGACACGTGTTACAGCCCTCTAAGGAACCGTCACGATTCGGAAAAAACATCTGTAAATTAAATTAGAAATTTTAATTGACTTATTTACGTATTCACTTTGCAAGAAAATTCTGCTAGATTTCAGATTTGCACTGCCATCAGCATGTTCTCGGCCCGCCTCCTGCTTCACTTTCTCCTGACGCTGTCATTCTTCCGATGAATCATAGAAGGCTCCACTGAACAGCTTCGCCTGTAACGCTGTTCCAAAACTCAACCTGAACCGCAGAATTTTTACAGGTTTTTGGCTGGGGATTGCACTCAGCGTAAGCTAATCACGTGCACGTTTCGTACATGCGTCAGTTTGGTGACATTCGATAATTTTATCCTTTTTATCAATCATAACTTTTATTCATTATCTTGTTACCCCTTACACATCTTTCTCTAAAGCCTCCCCGATGGCGCAGTGGTAGCGTCGTCGCCTTGTAATCAAGGGGTCCCGGGTTCGATTCCCGGTGGAGGGACATAGTGGTTCGGATCCCACTTTAAACTGTAGGTCCAGTCCCGATTAGCCTTACTGTGCATAAAGTGGACTTAAAACAACAAATCAATCAATCCAATCTTTCTCTAAAATATTTACTGACAAATATTCATTACACAAAATTTTGTTCTACCTTGAGCAATTTGCATCTGATGTGCTTCCATCTATCGTTGACTCTTTGAATTACATTTATTTTCGTCTTGTGTTAGCCAAACTAATAGTGAAACATTGAAAAGAGAAAATAGCCTATGTAGTGAGAAGCATAAAAATCGTGACTCAATTTGTACTGAGTGATAAGAATAGCTAACACAAAAACAGGTAAATGAAACTCGGCAACAATTACATGTTCAGTTACCTTTTTCCTTGAAACACCCATAGTTATGGATCACAAGCTGTGAATACATATTGGGAGCAGGTCCACTCCACATATTCACAATCTCCGCCATTTGTTGAGGTGCCGTGACCAGGACCACGCTCCACACGCCTTAATTATACCAGGGCTGGCCGCAAGTGAACCCCAGAGTCACTCCATGCATGAACAGGATAGGAATAATTCCCACCTGAAATCACTCATCCCGAAAATCGAACCCGGGTCTCCCACGCGGTAGTCAGTCTTTGTGGGCCGACTGGATCACCATGACTCTCATAGTCACATTTGTCAATGTGTGTGCGTGTGTGTACGTATTGGCCTCCCCGATTGCATAATGGATAACTCCGTCGCCTTGTATTCAAGGGGTCCCGGGTTTGATTCCCCGTGGAGGAACAGAGTTGATGAGATCCACTTTTAATCTAAGGTCCATTCACATTGAATCTATCTGTGCATGAAGTGGACTCAAACCTTACATATCAATGTGTTGTGCGTGTGTGTAAAGTTTTTTGTTCGAAATATAGGACACACAATTAATTTACACTGCACAGAAATAAATATATTTCATTTAATTAATGCTATGTAGTACTATGTAATTATCTTAAAATATAAAATGATTTTAAAAATTAATAATATCTTCAACGTTGAACACGGTTCAAGTTTCCTATACCACTCACTGTATTTTAAAGTAATAAAACACCTAGTAACATATGACAAGGAATCTGGGTGCGTGTATAGGATATACGTATCATTGTGTCTGGCTTAGAAGTATAATAAAATATATTTCCGTACAGCTTTCTTCTGTCTATAGAGTAACTCAAAAAGTTGTTTTTTTCTGCACATCTAATACACCATGTGCACCATTGAGTAGCAGGACAATGTCCAACCTATATTGAAGATCCACCCATGTGTTGTACAGCTTTACTGCATTTACATTCCGGAGTGCAGAACAGATGCGACGTCGTAAATCAGGAAGCTTACCATGTCGTGATTGGTACACTTGAGATTTTACAAAACCCACAGAAAAAAATCAAGTGGAGTAATATCTGTAGTAGTCTCCAGTAACAAACAAAAGTTCGTAATCTTCCCGATCTACGACCTCGCATCCGGAATGTGACAGCAGTGTTGCTCTACAACACATGGGCGGGGTCTGAATCTAAGTTAGAGGTCTGTTCTGCTACTAATGGTGCACATACCGAGATGTATTAGAAATGAAAAACAAATTGAGTTACTATATAGATAGAAGGAAACTGTACGGAAGTATCTTAATATACTTAAAAGTTATTAATTATTCTTTGATGATATACTGTATATACAGGGTGGTCAAAAATTGCGAAACGAGCCGAATGAAACCGAAATGCATGTGGTTATTGAAATTTTATATGTGAACATGTAGTTTGGGGATGGGGGAAAAGCTACCGAACCTCTTTTGAAATATGGCCGCCATCTTGGATTGAGATCACCTTTTTAAATTGGGAACCTAGGCATGTGAAACATGAAATTACACTGGAAAGAGCTCACAAACACGATGGTAGCACTTATTTTTACAAAACTTTATTCATGTTCATGCTACAGGGTGTTAAAGAAGTGTTTTCGACGGTTTCTCTCATTGTTGCAGGTGCACTAAGAAATGGAGCTCACACAAACAGAACGCGTGGAAATGATCCTGATGTGTGGGGAAAGAAGCTCGAAAGTCATCACGGAGGACGTCAATCAGCTCCATCCAGAACGAGCTCCCATTGTGGACAGCACTGTGAGGAAACTGATCGCTAAGTTCAGAGAGACTGGATGTGTTGGAAACAGGCCCAAATCAGGTAGGCCTAAGGTAGCCACAGATGAAGCTACATCAACAGCTGAGTTGGCGGCAGTTACATTGAGTCCGCACCGTAGTACCCGTAGTCATGCTGCTGTTACAGGTGTGAGTCGTGCTTCCATTCTGAGGATTCTGAAAAGTCACAAATTGTATCCATACAAGATCCAGTTGCTTCAAAACCTGAGTGAGGACGATCCTGACCGCAGGATTGAATTTGCAGAAGAAATGTCCCGTAAGGTGTTACAAGACCCTACCTTCCCTCACAAGGTGTTGTTCACTGATGAAGCAAACTTTTATCTCAATGGGTAGGTGAACAGACAAAACATGAGATAGTGGTCTGAATCGAATCCTCATTGGGTGCATACATCTGGGACAGTCCTCCGTTCAAAAGTGATGGTATGGTGTGGCATATGGGGAACCCGTGTGGTAGGACCTTTCTTCATTGACGGTACCCTCAATGCCAACGATTATTTGAACTTGCTGGATACACAAGTGTTTCCATCTCTCATGAACGAGGATGGCAGTTTTCCCGAGTTCTTTCATTACGACGGCGCTCCCTCCGCAATTTGTTCAAAATGTAGGGACTATCTGAACATTCAGTTTCCCAATCGGTGGATTAGGTGAATCGACTCAACATGACACTGGCCAACAATGGTGGACACATTGAGCATATCCTCTAACATACTGCAACAATGAGAGAAATCGTTGAAAACACTTCTTTAAAACCCTGAACCATTAACATGAATAAAGATTTGCAAAAATGAATGCTACCATCGTGTTTGTGAGCTTTTTCCATTGCAATTTCATGTGTTACATGCCTAGATTCCCATTTAAAGAATGTGATCTCGGTCGGCTTTCGAGATAGCGACCATATTTCAAAAACGGTAGGTAGGTTTTATCCCATTACCAAACTACACGTACACATATAAAATTTCAATAGCCGCATGCATTTCCGTTCCGCACTTTTGGACCACCCTGTATATGTAGCAGGCATCATTTCCTTTTTAATAGCATGAAAATAAATGAACTTGAAGGTCTAAAAATTAAGCTGCAATGAAAAGAGAAAAGGCTAGTCCCGTAGATATCGATCGTCCAAGATATTGCAAACTGAATTCAATTCCCATAGTGCAAGATATTCAATGTGTTCTTATTTATATTTTTGGCAGGTTAACTGCCTAGTTACGGCCCTGGACTTTTCTTTTCATTCAGGTGAATGATTGTTGTGATAAGACTCACTGCGTGATAAATATCCAGGCTTCTGCCTTCGTTTAGAGTTTGTTTATCTTTATGAGGAGCCTCTTTAAGGGCCCTTTCCAAAAACACATACTCAATAGCATTTTTATTTCACCCCAGTGAGTAAGCGATCTCTCTCGCTTAAGATCTAGAACTTTTATGCAAGTACTACTAAGCGTTCTTCAACTGTGAGACTTCTTATACCACAACCAAAGGTCAACATCCGGTTTTGTAAACTACTTTAGTCCCTTAAAATTGTTAGTAATACCTAGTGAAAAATTATGAAATTTTTGTTATTACTTCTTCTAAATATGATTAAGTAAATAGATTTGTAGTGTGCTGCCATCTATGAATGAATATAATGAACTTCTTCCATAGCCTTTTTGGTTAAAGATTTTGATGAATAAAAATTTATAATGTTCCAATGACATACCGAAGGGGTGGTCATAGGGCTGTAGTCCCCCCCCCAAATAGACGAAAAATATTTATGGGGTTTTTGGGTATCTTGGAAAGCATGACATATTTTTTTCTGCATTACAAAAGGGCCTCCCCGATGGAGCAGTGGTAGCGTTGTTGCCTTGTGATCAAGGCGTCCCGGGTTCGATACCCGGTGGAGGAACAAGTGTTTCGGATCCCACTTTAAACTGTAGGTCCAGTCGCAATTAGCCTTACTGTGCATAAAGAGGACTTAAATCAACAATCTGCATTACAAAAATTTTCTCTCTCGAGATCTAGAGCTACTATACTGGGTGATTTTTTTAACCTGAATCTTTTGAATATCTTGAAAAAAAATCATCCTACAGAAACATGTTCCAAATAAAAAGTTGATAGTTTGGAGGGGGAAGTTTAGCGGTGCAAAAAAAGAACACCCCCTCTTGTAGGTGGGGCGGGGGGCAACTTTGAAATTTCAAATAGAAACCCCTATTTTTTATTACAGATTCGGATTTTACGGAAAAAAATACATAAGTTTTGTCTGAAACATTTTTTTCGATTCGTGATAGATGGCGCTATAATCGACAAATTTTCATTTCTTGAATGTTTACACTTTAAAACCAATGTATTTCATTTCGCAATTCATTTAAAGTCAAAAAATAAAACATTATCGTGCATGAACTTTGTACTAATTCTTGACAAATCTTTTGAGATTTCATTAAGCTGGTAATTCGCCTATTTACAACATTTAAAAGTTAGATTCGATATTTGTTTAATTTTTTTTATTGTTGTGTGAAAGATGCTTAAGAAAGCTACAACATAAAAAAATAAAAAAATAAAACAATGTCAAGAAACAGTTCCTTTTTAGACTTTTCCTGTTAAATCATTGTTTGTTTTTCATTGGTTTTTAGATCACAAGAATGGTCCGAGCGATTAATTTGACTAAGCTGTTGATACTTTTTAATATCAATGGATGTATTAACTGTAGAAGAGAAAATTGAAATGGTTCTCGTGTATGGAGAATCTGGAAGGAATCTCTGTCAAGCTGTCGTTGTTTATGCTCAGCGTGTTTCAGACAGGGTGCGTTCTTTCGCTTCGTTTCAACGTACAGTCAATCAATTTACTACTGAAGGAAGTGTTAAACCTAAACAAAGGACCCGTCGAAGAACAGTTACTGGAGAAGAAAATGAAATTAATGTGTTAGCTGCTGTGGCCCATGATCCTCATGTCAGCTCATGAAAATTTGTCGATTATAGCGCCATCTATCACGAATCGAAAAAAATGTTTCAGACAAAACTTATGTATTTTTCCCGTAAAATCCGAATCTGTAATAAAAAATAGGGGTTTCTATTTGAAATTTCAAAGTTGCCCCCCACCCCACCTACAAGAGGGGGAGGGGGTGTTTTTTTGTTGCACCACTAAACTTCCCCCTCCAAACTATCAACTTTTTATTTGAAACATTTTTTTGTAGGATGATTTCTTTTCAAGATATTCAAATGATTCAGGTTTAAAAAATCACCCAGTATAATTTCTACCAAGTCTGGTTCAGCTTGGAGGCTTCTTATATCGTAATGGAAAGTCAATTCTCTGTTACTTAAAGAAATTAAGTTTGATTTATATGTTAATGTATCTAACTAATAACACCTGCCTTCAACCTGAAGACAAGAGACTGCTAAGGAAGACAAGTGGAGGAATATCACAAAGAATAATTGGACAGAATTCAACTGATAATCAATTTTCTATCTTAAACACTAATTATTCATTACTCTTACTAACTTAGTACTATACGTAACCTACCATTTAACTTTTCGCAAATTTCAATAACCAACATCTCATGTGGTAACATACAACTAACATATCTAATTTGTTTAAATGATGATCTTTTAACATTTGTCCACATGCACCCTCTGCACATTCCACGACTGAATTATAGCTGGGAAGTGGGGAGCGGGGAAGCGACCAATCCAGCGCGATAAGAAACGTAGCGGCCAGTAGAACGAGTTTCACGTAGTGCTTTTTCCGGCCGCGTCGTGTCTCTCGGCGACACTGCTGTTGTCTGGTTGGTCTGTTGCGTAATCCCCGCTCCCCACTTCCCTTGGCAGAACTAGGACCGGCCGCCGTAAGAACTGAAAATAGATATAGCACTTAACCAAACTTCCTGAAGCTCCCCAGGACTTCTATCCTGAAGAATCCAGGAACATCTAATAATCAACAATAACTACAGGCATGCATATTTCGTTTTTGATGAAAACATGATATGTGAAATAACAGATTCTAATGTTAATTTTTCATGTTTATGAAAGTTGTGATGAGCATTTTACTACATTGTTTTGTCACGAATTAATGTGAAATAAACTGCAAAATGCGAAATAGACTCTTAAACACGAAGTTTAGAGTTCATTTACCGACACGACTCCTTGTGAAGTCAGAATTATCCTGTGAGTTATACAATTTACGGAAAAATGATTAATTCTGCTGTAAATATTTGTAAAGCGAGAATGGATCCTTTTATACAGGAATAAAATTAATATTCTGGTAACATCATAACTGTGTTATTATAAGGGACATGTTTATTTTGTGTAGTAAGCGCAGTTTTTAAATCAAATTTGGTATTATATTCACATTTTTTAAAACCAAAATGTAATTTTATATGTCACATTTTCACCTCTATAACAGCGAAATTTTATTTTATTTAACGCTTTTGAATCCGAAATTAACTCTACTTTTGTACCGAAATTTTGCTTTTTTTTACCAAAAATATGTACCTCTAACAATAACCAATAATAACCATACATAATCCTACTAATGATTATTCCCAGTTAGATTATTTTCATTTATTTTTATTTTTTTAAAAATTTAATTATCATTATTATTTTCTTTCTTCTCTTTTTCTGTTTTGCTGGCTGCCAGTAGATACTACACTTTCTTACTTCTTTCTTTAGCTAACTGGAATTTTTTTAATCCTCTTTTTCTTCTTGATCACTATCCGACATTTGCTATACCCTCCTTTCGTACTTCTCTTATCCACTGTCAACTCAACTACTAACAATAGCATATTGTTCTGGTTACCCGAATATCCGATCCAGTACATTGTATTGCTTGTGGTATTATTGTATTGTATTGTATTCTACTGAATTATGAAATAATAAAAAAGGGCAAAGGGGGAACCGTAAAATTCCGCTGATATGACGTCCTGGTTTATTTTAAAGGCTCCAGGACACTAAGAGCCATACCCCTGAATGTAGGCGGTTGGAGGAGGGGCTCCTTCGGGAGTTCCCCCTCTTTCCTACTTCATACTTACATTAATGATACTAACAATAATAATAACCTATGGCTCGACAGCCCTCGCATTCTTGTTCCTGGAGCCGAAATAGGAACAAACGACTTTGTTCCAGTTAACTCCCAGTGCATTACTTGTGTCCATGCTCAATGTGGAGTAATGACGTCATCCTGTCATTTCTGATAGGAACTCAGCGCTCCATTCTACAACAGGCAATATAACAATAAATAAGCTTCAAAGTGCGTGCAAAACAGTTTGGTCGCTTTCCAAATGAACTCAACCGTTCACATTTCTCATCTCTGTTCCGTCACACACAAAACACCTAAATTAGAGCCAAAAAAAGTGATAACGGAACCCAGAGAACTTCGGCGCAAAGGTCGTATATGTAGTTGGCCGCATTCGTCACGGAAAGTTGTTCATGTACCACTTGTCGAGCCGTGACGTTCAGTTGGTTGGAGGCTGTAAGAAAAGCAGGTATTGTGAACGAAGCGAGAAACAACATTTTATGATACGTATTTTTCTTGCATAAAATTTGAAATCGATGAGGGGCAATTGCCCCTCTGTTCCCCCGCCCTGCATGTGCTCTTGGCAGTTTGGAAGAAAAAGGCAAGAAATATACGAAAACTAATTTCATCTTAAGTATAATTTTGTCATGCTACTGTTAGATTCTGCTAGCCTTGTTTCTCTTTGCTTCAATGTTTGCCTCCCCCCTTTCCCCCCACTAGAATTAGTTTTCGTCCAAGGTCGGGAAGGCAATGCCCCCCTGACCCCAGTGTGCTTGCGCCATTGCACACATTACACTGAATACAGAGAACTGCATGTCTTGTAAAAACCATTGCAATGAACGTTTACATATTCTACTGAGAGATGGCGCTGAGTATTGTTATAATATAATACACTTTCTCCGTCTCTGGTTTTGAAATTCAACCATTATTTCGTTGACATTTATTCCAAATACGTATAACATCATTAAGCCTTGTTTCCATGATAAAGAGACTGAAAGACAGGTTGAAACAACATAGGGATGATGAAAAACTAAATATGCTGACCAAGGCAGTAATTTATTTTATTAAAAACATAAACTAACGTAATGTTTCAACCTTCTAGCAAGGTCTTCTTCAGACTCTGTATCAAGTACAAAAGTAACCAGATACAACAAAAGGGCATTATATATACACAAACATTACTCCCTCCAGACTATTTAGAAAGTTGTTTGGAACTTTCTAGCAGATGACTTTCACTTGCCAACTTTACTTTCACCTAAAAGGCTAAACATAATTACTTCCATATAGAATGTGGTTGGACTTTTAATCTCACGCTCTTTTTCCTTCATTTTTCTTCCTTCTGCTCTCCTCTTTCTCTCTTGTCCTTTCCACTCTTTCCAACACATTCTTCCATTCTTTGTTTAACTTCAATCCCCCATTCCAGTTCATTGTGTCTTCTTCACCTTTCTTCTCTATTTCCTTGGCTTCCTTCCATTTGCTCACTAGCATTCTCTTCTCCCTTTCTACCTGCTTAGCCTCATCCCACTCTATGTCATGTCCTGTCTCTCTCGTGTGTTTAAATATTGCATTTCTCTCTCTCTTAAGTCGTACATCATCCCTATGTTGTTTCAACCTGTCTTTCAGCCTTTTTTTTCGTTTCTCCTATGTACACGCTCTGACATTTTTTACATTTCACTTCGTAGATAATCCCTTCCTCTTCTCTGTTTTCCTTTTTCTTGTTAGCATTCCTCGCTATTCCTAAGATGCCTCTCCCTCCCTTCCTGTAAGTTTTAATTCCCGCTTTCCTAAGCACTTTGCATATCTTTTCTGTGGTCTTCCCCATACTCCTTATTCCAAACCTTCTCTCCTCTTTTTCTTTCTCTTCCAATTCTCCCCTGCCCGTTTTCTTACTTCTTCTGTTTATGTCCAGTCTATCCTGCTTCTCGTAGCCATTCTTTTCCAGCTGTTTCCATAGGCTATTTATTTTGCCTTCTCTTTCACATTCTTTCATGCATGAAAGAATCCTTTCACGCCTGTTGCCCTGTCCTGCCTGTACTGGGTGTAGTTCGGAAAGTTTGTCTGCAGTTTGTTTGTCAAATGAGTTTCGCAAATTAACATTACATCTATCTGGTGTTCTTGAAGAAAGAGCCTGAGGAGCACTCTTTGTTCCCAGTGACCGTCCGCGTTCCATGTTGCCATGGTTATTTGTCGTCTGACTAGCGTCGAGGAGTCATTTCTGGCCATGAAGCAACATTTCCAGTAATACCTCCACAGCGGCAGTAAGCTTTCCCGGCCCGTCAGGTGCTGCAGCCACCTTTCTGAGGCCTTCCCTGATGATTGGGACATATTGCTGAATAAAGTCGCTCTTGACGAAGTTGATGAGAGAAGTGATGTCGTCCGACATGGCTGACTTTTGCACTGGTCTCGCAGGAGTGCCCTCTTTTCGCCTGTGCACCATCTCTTCCCTTTGAGCGGGGCTTCTAGCTGTTTGAAAGCCTGGAGGTTGTCTATGTTCTTGCACCACAGACGAGAACTGCCGTTTGTTCCTAGCTGGTGAAGAGCCAGATGGAGTTTGTCCTACAGGCGTGGCGTCCGCATTCCCCTGCTCCTTCCTTGAGCATCCTTGTAACATGGCATGTTCCCTCTGCGGAAGCTGAGGCATCTTTGTCGCGTTGAAAGGTGTCCGGGCTCTCTGGGAGAGGGGACGGGCTGTGTTGTTTGGTGCGGATTTTGGCCCATTTCCTGGCTGTGCATTTGAGTTGTTGTTCCTTGCAGCCTTCATGGCTTTGATCACTGGACATCCTTGGTAGCTGGCTGGATGTTCCCCTTCACAAAGCGCACATACTGCAGGGTGATCAGTTCCTTTCTTTTGACAGTCCGTGGACAGGTGTTTCTCTGCACACTTGACGCAGCGCGGTATGGCTCTACAAGTCTCTGAAGAATGCCCCAGCCTCTGGCATCTGTAGCACTGGAGAAGCACTCTGGTTCTGTACGGTTCAATCGAGATACCGTAGTATCCTATGTATTCTAACGTGGAAAACTCCTTCCACCTTCCTTCTTTAGCGAGCACTACTAGAAACAAAGGGATAGGAATTCTCTTCCCTTTGTTTTGCCCTCTCCCTCGTTTCGTGAGGATATTAATTCTTTTCATCACAAAGCCCATGTTTGTGAGCTCTGCTTGTAGATCTGGGATGGGTGTGCATGTAGACAGACCCCTGATAACTGCCTTGATGGGACGTTCTTGCCTGGTCAGTCCGAAGGCCAAGTCAATGTGTTGTACTTCGCAGAAGGACTTCACTACTTCAAGATCTTGCTGGCTTCTACACTGTATCTTTATGCAGGAGGCAGTGTGCTTCACGATCGGCTTCTCCTTTGGATGTTGAACAAGGTTGGCAATCGTGGCGTACTTGTTTTGTACGTCGTGCAGAAAGGCTACCGCCGGCCTGATGGTTCTTGGTGGGCGCGGCGGATCACTTGGCGGGCGCGGCGGGTAACTTCCACTGCTAACAGCACTTGGTGGGCGCGGCGGGTTATTTTTGTAGGGCGGGTGCAGGTAGGTTTTGCACTATCTGCTACATGTGGTGGGTTTGGTTGGATAGCTACACTACCTTCATTGTAATTCTGACTACGAGACATGTCGTTGTCGTCAGTGTCAATGTGACAGAAGTCGTTGTCGTCTGCCCAGTTAGTAGGGGGATGTAATTTCCTACGTCTAGAGAATTTCTTAGGTATTTGAAATCCGTCAGTGGGAGGGATAATGTCATCGTCGGTGTCTGAGGTAAAATCGCTACTCACGACTTCCATGGCTCTCTTCAGCGACGCCGGCGGTGCATCCCTCATCTCGACTTCCGTCGATGCAGCAGCTTTCGATGCCTCGTCAGCGGAGGAGGAGTTGTTTGTTCCAGGCATTCTTGTCCCGGTTGATCTCTATGCTTTTCAGCACTATCTGATTGCTTGTCGTTCTTCTTTTCGCTCTTCTTTGGCTTCATTTTCCCCGATGGACAGGTATCACAAACCGTCAACGAAGTGCACGATGCCGTGAGAAGTACTAGAAAGATCCATGCGCCAGATGACAAATTACTTTATAACCCTCGCTGCAGGACCAGGAGGCGCAGCATTAATAAACCAATACACACTGCAGGGCCTCCGGCCAGATGCAGGCTGCTGCGCTTCGGATGCATGCTCATGCGAGCTGTTGTAACGAGTGTGTGCAGCACCAGAAGTTCTCTATGGTTGGTTGCACCTCCGTTAATCACTATTTGTGCTGTAATTTAGGCGTTTGGTGTGCGAGAGAGCCGAGATGAGAAATGTGAACGATGCAGTTCATTTGGAAGGCGATCAAAATATTTTACACGCACTTTGAGGCTTATTTATCGTTATATTGCCTGTTCTAGAATGGAGCACTAAGTTCCTATGAGATGACGGGATGACGTCATTACACCACGTTGAGCATAGACACAAGTAATGCACTGGTAGTTGACTGGAACAAAGTCATATCTTCATATTTCGGCTGCAAGAAGAAGAATGAAAGAAAAAAATCACGGAGCGGCGATAGATGGCAGTACCGTCCCTGACGAATCTGACCAACGATAATTATGACATCTACACCGGAAGTTCGCTAGGTTAGCACTTCCGCTAATCACCTTATTGTCTCCCATTTAGGTGTTTTGTGTGCGAGAGAGCGGAGACGAGAACTGTGAACGATACAGTTCACTTGAAAAGCGATCAAAGCCATTTGAACGCACTTTGATTTTCTCTCCTTTCCGGCTTTTTTTTTCTTTCAAGGAAAGGGTGAAAAGAATCTTATTTATTGCTATATTGCCACTTACAGAATGGATTTCTCTGTCTGTGACGAATCCGACCAACTATACGAGATTTTCACCGGAAGTACGCTGGGTTTGCACTTCCGCTAATAACTTTTTTGGTTCCATTTTTGTGTGTGACAAAGTGGAGAAAAGAAATGTATAAGCTACAGTTCATTTGGAAAGCGATATCCAAGTCTCTTTCACGCACTTTGAGGCTTATTTATCGTTATATTGCCTGTTGTAGAATGGAGCACTAAGTTCCTATGAGATGACGGGATGACGTCATTAATCCACGTTGAGCATAGACGCAAGTTCTGCACTGGGAGGGAAAAGATTGGTTGATTTTTCTTCGCCTTTTGTGACACTTTTGGCTAATTTGCGAAGATGGGGATGAGTGATGATATGATGAAATTGATGAATGAACACACACACATCCATGCCCAGGCCAGGATTCGAACGCGACACCTTTGGCGTCGTAGTTGGGGAGTTATAAAGTCATAAAGAAGCCAAGTTATGTAGTGGAAACATTGAATGAACTAAGTAATCCAGTGTGCTATACATTTCAGCGGAGCAAGAAAGCTCTTACGAGAAATTGCAATCCTGCAGGTAGCTAGCAATGCATGGTTTTATCTCATGAATAAATAGTCCTGCATACCTGAGATTAGTTCCAACAGAAACCGAACTCATCCGCACATTGAAAAACCGTCCTTTAGAAATAGTGGATTAACTTCCAAGCAAATCGCGACTGGACCTACAGTTTAAAGTGGAAGCAGAGCCACTGTATGCCTTAACCGGATATCGAACCCGGTACCCTCGGATACAATGCGACGACGTTACCACTACGCTATCGGGAGACCGGGCTGGTAAGAATACACGATGATTGTGTCTTTCGCAATGTCATCAGCATACCAAATTCTCGTAAGAGAGAAGCATGAATTAAAATCTTCTCATGACATACCTCTCATGCCTTTATTTAATATTTACTACTTCTTATTTACTAGATAGGCTAGTTTTAAAACGGTCAAAAGTATATCATCATACATTTAGTAATTCACTTCAGAGGGTGAAAACTGAAATTTCTACATATAAGTGAAGTATTAATTGCGCAAGGAATCGTAACAGAAGCTGCAAGATAGCCTCTACAGTGACTCTGTAGAACGAACCAGCCTACTTGCGCTAGTTCCCCTCGAGGATGAATGACGTCATATTACTCGCGATAGCCATATTGCAGACCGAACATCTTTCTCGCGGCTTAAAATAGCATTGTTTCCTATATAAGGTGGTCACGATGAAACTATAATTTTTGTCATTTGTTTTGCATGTTTCGATTTTAGTTTATTTTTACAAGTTCACTTTATACACGGGAAGGTTAATCTGATCTTGACCTAGATTTTAAAGTGGCAACCGAAAAACTCTGTACCTCCACTGGGTATCGAACCCGACACATTGTGATAAAAAAAAGCGACGGCGTTATTACTACAAAGGAAAAGTTCTAAACTGTAGTTTCTCTGTCATTCTCTATCTTTGTTCAGTTTTACTACTTTCTCATACAGGACAAACACAATTACATTGTCCCTGGCGTCGTAGAGTGCTATGCTAACCACTCCGCCACGGACGTCGACCATCAGTTATTGTTATTAAATATTGTTAAAACTAATATTAATTTACCTATTGTAATAACATTATGCACTATTTGCATATAGTAACAAAAGTTAGGCTAAAATTTGAAATATGAACCCTTGGGATTTCATAGATATAATTTAACCAAAAATGCCAACACAATATTTTGTTATAAATACGATTAACAAGTTTTTTTTATTATTTATCCTGATATTACCAGCGTTCAAGTAAAATAAAACGTGAGAAAGAAGAACAAAGGACTATATTTTACTTTAAGAACACATGAAACCGCAATTAATGCTTCTTAAATGCTTTTATGCTCCTTACTCCTGCTTGGGACTTGCTGCATTACCGTAGTTTCTTTTTTTTTTTTTCAAGTGCCTTATGAACAATATGATATGATCCATATTTTTATGTGACGTCACCAGTAGAAGATATGTCACTAATGTATTTATTTTTGTAAAAGAAAGCGTAATTTCTTTGTTATTATATGTAATAATGCACCTTGTTTGTAATGTATATCTTTTGTTCAATGTTTATTGTATTTTATGCTCTGTTATGAGTAGTTTAATGTATCTTCATGTTTGCAACGGTGCACTAAATGAATTTGTATTTCTAAAGATGTATAGATGTCAGTTTTGTTGATAGTATCCTTTTGTAGATAGTGAGTGATTCATCTGTACTTTAATCTGTGTTCTTGAAAATAGTATAAAAGCTAGGATATCGCGTAAGAAATCATCACACTTTTTCGCCACGGATCGACGAAGCTTTTAAAATTAAAAAGAACTCCTCGGTGTTGTGCATACATCTTTGGTATGGTAGTTCGGGGCGCAAGTTAGGCCTATGTGTTCATAGGTACGCCGATAGGCATGCATTGATGATATGCACAATACTGCAACCATTCTACGTCAAATAATAAAGTTAGCCTAAGGATTAATTTGGAAATAAAAGGCTAAAGAGCAAATATTGGCTCAGTTATCATTGCATATCTCTTGGTCTGGCAGTTCGGGGCGCAAGCTAGGTCTATGTGATCATAGGCTTGCCGATAACCAAGCATAGTTTATGCGTTTTAATTGAGTCAATTCATCGACAAAGCGAAATCCTCGCCTTCGTCTCAAGTATATTTGCATTATAATTGCAATAAATAAAGAATAAAACCTTTCA
Organism: Lepisma saccharinum; assembly: GCF_977018435.1. NCBI lineage: Eukaryota > Metazoa > Arthropoda > Insecta > Zygentoma > Lepismatidae > Lepisma > Lepisma saccharinum. The sequence continues at coordinate 192,918,837 of NC_139230.1, read as the reverse complement.
GTTTATACATACTGCAGTAATGTGGTTTTATTTCTCTGTGCAGTGAATATTGTCTTTGCCTAACACTATCCCTATACCTGAGAGGAGTCTGTGTACTTCACCGAGTCTCATCGTTCACTCTCATTAAGTTAATATTAATACTATAATAATACGACGCGTCTAATTACCAAGAACGTGTTCTTTTTTATTTTTTATCCTGATATTACCAGCGTTCAAGTAAAATGAAACGTGAGAAAGGAGAACAAAGGACTATATTTTACTTTAAGAACACATGAAACCGCAATTAATGCTTCTTAAATGCTTTTATGCTCCTTACTCCTGCTTGGGACTTGCTGCATTACCGTAGTTTTTTTTTAAAAAAAACAAAAAACATCAAAAATATGGCGCACCAGACATATTTTCAAGTGCCTTATGAACAATAAGTCAAAGTTCATTCAGAAATTATCTCTTAATAACGGTAATAAATAATTTATTCTACTTATAATAACAAAAAAGCAATTTTTTTCTTAACTAACGCGAAACCATAAAACAACGAAACAACGCACAGTACTTCAGTGAAGGCACGTGTTAAAACAGCTGTTACTGAAAGCCGCCATCTTGTTGTGCAATCTCGTACATGACGTCAGAGCATTAACAGAGCTCTTTCTTGCTGGTTCGGAGTTGCAATATTTCAATGGTTTCAAAAAAAAATCAAAAGATGGCGCACCTGGTACAAAAACCCTTCAAACAAATTTCCAAGTGCCTATATTGAAGATGATAAGTCCAATTCCATTCAGAAATTCTCTCTTAATATCAGTAATAAATAATGTATTCTACTCAAAATAACCAAATTTCCATACTTCTGTAAAACTACGTAACTTTGCAAAGTGCTTCATCAGTCAAACCAAGTGTTCAAACAGCTGTTACTGGAAGCCGCCATCTTGTTGTGAAAAAAAAATCCAAAAAAATACATGGAAAAAAATTCGTGGCGCAGGAAGCTAGGACTATTGTCCGTGACGAATCTGATCAACTGTGCCTTTTGCACGCACTTTGAAGCTTATTTATCGATATATTGCCACTTGTAGAATGGATTTCACTGTCCGCGACGAATCCGACCAACGATACTTTTTCTGCAGTGAAAGTTTACTGGGGTTGCACTGTATGCAAGTTTTAACCAGTTTTAAGAACTCCAAATAGCGTTAAACGTGCATGGGCTTAAAACATTAGAACTTTCTGAGGACCACAAAACATCATCTGTGGTACGGGCAATTTATTCTAATAGTGGATCATCAGTGGTAACGCTAATTAGTGAAATATATTTCAAGGTGGTTTTAAAAAAAATGGCGACACTACATGTCGGTTGTGGATTCATCGCTGTATCTTGTTTGTGTTTTTTTTTTAGATGATGCTTCCTCAACAGAAGGAATTTCTTGGAACTCTTGAAGCTAATTTCAAAATGAGACGATTTTATTTGGACATCTATTGAACTTCAACTTTCAAATACAAATTACACTCACAATTCGATTCAAACAAATTAATTTGCGTAATGTCCAAAAAATATATCACAGGAAAAAATGGAAAAATAACGCTCCCCACGCTGAATATCATTATGAAAAATTCAAAGAACTCCAGAATATTGTTAAACGAGGGAAAGCCTACAAAAGCATGTAAGCTACGCATAGAATGTAACATATTTCATACCCCTAATCTCTTTTCAGATTTGCCAAAAATATGAAGAAAAAAATCAAGAAAAAGAGGAAGCCATTAAATATAAATATAATACATATAAAATACTTTCTGACACTCCAGAAGTAACTACAGCGTTTGCTAAATATTTTCAATCGGTGTACCGGCAAGATGATGAAAAATATAAGACTTTGAATATTCAATCTTACAGTGAAATCGATAACCTAAACTTATCAGATATTAGTCTTAAAGAAATCTAAGATGCCATAAAAATCATAAGCCGAAAAAATCTACTGATTCCGATAAAATTCCGTCTTACATACTTAAAGGATGCGGTGAGAGAGCCTACTCAATCACGTTGTTCAATCTTGTGCTCTCCGCCTCAACATTTCCAGATATTTGGAAATTAGCAAAATTTACCAAGATACCAAAAACAAATAAGCCAAATGATATAGATAATTACAGGCCGATAGCAGTCCTGGCAGTACCTGCCAAGCTCTTAGAGCAAATCCTTTACAATCATTTTTCTTATCACATACGATCAGTGATCTCTCCTTATCAGCATGGTTTCTTAAGTAAAAAAGTCGGTCTGTACCAACCTTTCATAAATCACTCATTTTATCGTAACCGCGATGGATAGTGGAGCCCAGGTAGATGTAATATAGATTTCCCGAAAGCGTTTGATATTGTAAACCATAGATTCTTAATAAAAGAAACTGAAATCATACAATCTATGGAATTCGATGTTACAATTGTGTCAATCCTACTTAACAAACCGCAAACAGGACGTCACGTTTCAGGGAAATACGTCCGATGAATTCGAGGCTACATCCGGAGTTCCCCAAGGCTCTAACCTTGGTCCCTTATTCTTTCTCATGTATATCGATCTTCATGAACATTTGAACCAATCGGGTAAGCTACTTCTTGCGGACAACTTAGAAATATACAAAAGCATATGCAGTTACAATGACTACACAGAGTTACAAGCGGACATAAACAGTCTTGTAGGATGGTGTGAAAGCAACAAACTAATCTTAAATACCCAAAAATGTTATCGATTGCCATATACTCGAAACACTATACCAATAAAATACGAATATTGCATAAAAAAATTAAAAGAGGTAGAAACAATCAAAGATCTAGAAGTTCTGTTTGATTCTAAACTTAAATTTCAAGCTCACGTTAACTTCATAACAAACTAGGCTTACAGACTTGTGGGACTTATAATGCGTGCATGAAAGGAGTTCAAAGTGTCGGAAGCTTAATGATGCTTTATAATGCTTACGTTAGAGTGAAGATTGAATACGCAAGCATAGTGTGGCACCCTCAAACACAGCAAGATATACAAAATAGAACAAATTCAAATTCCATTCTTAAGACACGTAAAGTACAAACTAGATGGTATTTACCCTCAAATGGAGGGTAGCTGCAGAGAAGGGGATATCCACTTTAGGATAACCGTGACCATGATGGCCAACTATAAGCACTCGTTGTTCGAAGTAGGGTTGAAATAGTATACTATTCTATACCCCACCCGAACCAGCAAAACTTACGCTAAACATCGGCCCATCTAGCACCGTAAATAGGGAGGGGGGACAGAATGCAAACCTCATCCCACAAGATTAACAAAACCCTTAATAAAACTGGAAATTTGGAAGGAGGGTCGAGTGCCCTCCTTGCCTCCTCACGTTACGCCATGTGTCTCTCATTTCAACCACGTTATCCACAGATGCATTCCCCAACTATTCTTGCAATAATCGAGACGAGACGAGAACAGGAACTTCGAGACAGACCTCTGGAAATCGAGGAGATACTGAGACGTAGTGTTCGAGGGTTTGTAATTCAGGCCTATAGAACTATCGAAATTAGGGAAGAAAACAGAGAAAGGGGAAATTTCATAACTTCCACCCCTTAATTTTCACCCCTATACCTTTTACATGAACAGTGACTCCCTCCGACACCACCTACTTCTGTCTATGTCTGCAATATTTGGTACCCAAATCTTCTTACATGGGTATGAGTACATAATATTTGTACAGAGGATGCATACATATGTTTTTTTTTAATACTGGTAAAATATATAGGCAGAAAATGTCACTGGTTTCATGCTAACCCTCAGTGACATTTTGGCCTCCCAAAAGGCACAGTGGTATCGTCGTTGCCTTCTAATCAAGGTTTCCTGGGTTCGATTCCAGGTGGAGGCACTTGGTAGTTCTGATCCCACTTTAAACTGTATGTTCAGTCCCAATTAACCTTACTGTGCATAAAGTGGACCTTTAAACACCAACTCACTCACTCAGTGACATTCAAATCCTTAATCAACGAATGTGTTTCAAGCAAAATAAATTCCCTCTTATCAAATATATAGAGAACGGAATGCACACATTAATTCTGATTTTATAATCTGTAAACAATATAGCATAATGATAAAATTTTGGAATCAAGTTACAACTTCAGATTGAAATTACATTTTTGTCAAAGTTAATTGCAAGTGCCGATAAATCAATAAGCTAATATGATATCGACGACGATAAACATAATCCTTTGAACATTTTGCATTATCTAACTGCATAGGGCGACCGGATCAAGAAAGTGTGGGGCGTTACCCCACACCCCCTATACGCCTTCATGGCATGGTGCTAAGCACAGTTTTCAGATGTTTATTATAATTGTTATAATTATTATTATGAATAAACCGTTTCGTTCCTTCTCCAAGACATTACCAGAAACAGGATCCTTATATCTAAAAGAGAAACTAAAGAACTGTTAGTATTATATTATGCTTACGTTTTCTTGGGGCTCTTTATTATAATTAACACTCAATATTTCAACACTGAGAATGTGGATATACAGTGACCTTTTTTTAGATTTTGTAAAAATAATACTAATAAGAGGAACAATGTTCCTCCACCGGGTAACGAACCCAGGAACGCTTTACGTCACACATGCTTGAATGCAAAATTCTATATCACACATAATGAGTATGTACTGTCCATCCATCAAGTATAATATAATATGCTATACATTTACGTACTTTCTCGAAGTTTCTTAAGCCGGATCCTGTGGCCGATTGGTGTCTACCTCCTTGGCGGAGTGGTTAACACAGCGCGCTGCAACGCCAGGGGTTCCGGGTTCGAGTCCCGGGTAAGGCATGGGTATTTGTGTTTGTCCAAACGTGAAAAAAACTGAGAATACTGTAAAAATTGAAAAGTGTAAAAGTTGAAAAAGTGTGAATGACGGGGAATACCACCGCATAGGGGTATTCCTTTAAAAAAAAGAAGATAAAAAAAAAATTGGTAGCACATCGCGGTGCGACGCCAAGGGTCCAGGGTTCGGATCCCGTTCGGGCTTGGTTGTTTGTGAATGTCCATTCATCAATTTCATCATTCCATCACTCATCCCCATCTTCGCAAATTAGCCAACAGGCACAAAACGCGAAGTAAAATAAACTAAATCAATCAATCAATCGCAATTTCTTAATTTTTGTAGTTAATCGCGTCGATGATAATGAATAATAAATTGATGAAATCGATTAAACAACAATCACAGTGACATGCCTACCATGTTGCGCGGCCTTTCCCCTCCGATTCCATAGACAGAGTATATATTTTGGGGGTATCCGCCCCAATGTCTCGCATTTAATAATAACATAACAATAGGTAAATTAATTATTATTATTGAATGACCAGATAAAGAAGCATGTACTCATTATCTGTTTTTGTGTGTAGTAAAGATCACTAACATTTGGGTAAAAATGGCTGCCTTACCAAAAACATTAATGTCAATTTCTTAAAATGCATTACATAACGAAAAGGTTGTTAGGTACGCAATAATTTTCAGAGGTGCTGTTCACAGAAAGCTGTAAATCCACAATCGAATCCTTACTTCTGTGAAAATCAATCAACTTCGTATAACACAAAAGCAACACGTGCTTTGCTTATTAAATTTTGTAATTGGTTAGTCTCTCGGGAGGCCGGCAATTATCTTGGCGCAGGTATAACATTGCATGCTAGTGTAGATCAATTGTTACTAGCATTCAGACAGGTGTGAAGAGAATCTCGGGCGGTGACTACTACATTGTGAATGAGGGAGGAGGGGACACAGCAGCCTTACAATGATACAGATTCTGGCTACATGGAGAACAACTGACCAAGGAACTGGTTGTGTAAACAGGATTTTCGAAAGGAAGGGTTATGTACACTTTTTCTGGTAGTCAGCCCTCATTTCGTCATCTTTTCCTACCTTTGATGTCCTTTTTTAAGAATACTGGGCCAAAGAGAAGGGTTTATAACCCGCACAAACCGCCCCTTGGGCACCCCACTGCAAGGGACCATAAAAACATTTAAGACTTAGTCTAAAAAAGGCAAGAATATGTGATAACTACCATTTTTGGACAGTACAAAATTCTCCCAATAGGTCTAATGTTCTATAGTACTCAAATAATTGGTTACACACTAGCATGTATACATAAATCTGTGTAAATATTTCCTGTTCCACTATCACACGATAATTTTAATTATTATATTATTAATATATTATTATTTATAGTGATTTTTCATTCCTCAGCGACAAATATTAAGTAAGAAAGATTGTACAACAAGCAGCGAAGATAATAGTAAAGAATTTGATGATCATTTGTTCAGTTGAATTGGTGTTTTAAGTATACTTTATGCACAGTAAGGCTAATCGGGATTGGACCTACAGTTTAAAGTGGGATCTGAACCGCTATGAGCCTCCACCGGGTATCGATCCCGGGACCCCATGATAACAAGGCGACAACGCTGCCACCGCACCATTGGAAAGGCCCAATTTGATGATCATGATTTTCATTTACTTCATTTTGAATAACACAAGTTTGAAATAGAAACAAAAATAACCCAAATAAACAGAGGACAACTAATGCTCCACCAATAATACATTTTAATCCCTTAAAATAAAACAAGAAATAACTGGAAAAATACTTATGAACACTGTTTACTACTATCTCTGCCATCATGTTCATTGTTGTAACAGTTTGTACTAGAGGGAAAATCTTGTTCATGATTACTACTTACCTGTTGCTGTTGCCTTTCGTAGAGGCATAGCTTAGCATTTTCTTGCTCTGGAGTTCTAGTGATTTCTGGGAAGCTGGATGGTACACTTCAAAGTAAACAGATGATTTGAGGTGAGATACACATGTTTGTTTGTTTCATCTAAAAGTAAAAGTAATTCAAAATAACGATCACATTTTACAATTTCAGTGTATGAAATACAAGCAGACATGTGGTAAGCTAAGTGAGCACGAATATTGATATAGGGTCAGTTCATGTCAAATCAACAGATAAAAAATAATTTTGAACCTTAAGAATTCAGATTTTTTAGATTTTTTGATTATACATTGCACCTATCAAGGGGAGAAAAACTGTCAAATTTCAGATTTTTCCTACTTTTAGTTTTTGTGTTATTGACTTTCAAAAAAGCAAAAATCCCAAAATTTGACGATATTTTGAAATCTTTACACAGTTGTAGATCAAAAACTATTTGACCTAGAAAACTCAATCTGGTGTCATTCACTTCTGCTTTTAATGAGCTTTAATTTGAAAAGCAAATTCACTGCGGTATTTGAATTCTGTAATTTTTAGAAAACTTGAAAGTGTTTTTTTTAATCACAAAAACATAATTTTTTTTTCAAATAAATGTATCATTCAAAGACATGAATTGACAATTTGTGTGCAAAATTTCATAATGGGATGGCAATGGGTTCCTAAAGAAATGAAATTTTTCTATTGTAATGTATGCGAAATTTGCTAAATTTGTTGACTTCCATGTTATAACCACAACTATATGCTGAGTAGTTCATGTTGAAGTCTTCATATTAGTCTATTTTATAATTTTTGGAGCACAAATAACATGAATATACCTAAAATTTATCACTTTTAATATCGGGTAAGTAAATTGAAAAATGTACGAGGGGAAGTCATTACATAATAGGAATTTTATTCTAAACTTCATGGAGATTTAGAGTCACTCGGGGGAATACGCCCAAATTTTTTTGGCGGTTTATAGCTTCGCTATATGAATGAGTGTGGCAATGAAAAAGATGTCAAATGAAAGCTACATGTTTTGTTATTGTTACCTATAAGTTTTATTACTGTAAGTCTTATAGCAAAAGAACCAGAGAAAAATAAACAGATGAACATCAATTTTTGCAAAACCATGCGGCAGTTTCACTCTGGAGATATGTTTAGCTCACTATTGATCTTTACATCAAATATAATTCATTTTCTTTCTATCTTGAGAATATTATTGCACACTGTTAATACAGCAACGTCCAAAAAAATATTACCCCAAAAATTGTCTTCTTACCTCATGAAATTAACCCTGGATGGCTTCAGATTCTTCTCACAAGCTCCAAACCTGTTGCCTCGTCTCACCACGAAGAGCGCTTTCAAACAAGAGTCGCTGAGTTGCCATAACATTAACGTTGCTCGACATACGAGGGGGTGGGCATTTAATACCGATGGGCATATTCCCCAGAGTGACTCTATGCACAACGAAAGTTTGTGTTTCGGCCCTCTAAAAGGTTCCTTAGCAACACTCCATAAAGGTGTCGTTACATTCGAGCAGTATGCGCCTGCGCAGTAGCTCGTACAATATGGCCGCTCCACTATTGACTTGCGGCGTAGAAGAGCCACGAAGTGTTATTCGCTTTTTGTGGTCAGAGGGAGTGAAACCTTCTGAAATCTGCAGCAGAATGAAGGTTCAGTACGGAGACAATTGTTTAAGTCAGGGGAAAGTGTACTAATAACGATTCCCTGACCGATATGCTGTTTCAGTGACTAGGTTACCACGCAAACTGGCCTCCCAATCCGATGTTCATCACTGCCATTTCGTCTTCCGTCTTTAAATCTTTCCACCCACTCATAAACTCGCATATCTGTCGGAAAACGATACGTAGATATTTGAGATTAATTATTTCTTTCCGATCACATGTTCCACCGGAAGTTTAGTTCAAACCCGCGAAACGAGACTCATTACAATTTGGTGAATAGCATCTTGGCTGAACCCCATCAGTCCATCTCAGTACTCCATTGCTTGACACTGACCACTGCACACCAACACACACGGAATTTATCCTCGCTTTGTGTAAGTAATTTGCAAGGTGCAATTGTCAAATTCAGTAAAGAGATTCGTGCACTCACCACATTTAGTTCTTCGGCAGTTTGTTTCTTTATACAGCTTATTTGCAGAAGATGCAATTCAACCCGCAATTGCATCAATATACGCTGTATAAAACACACCTCAAAATGGCCTCAATGTGGCAACTCTTACCTGATTTAAATGTCATATACAACCTTCCCCAATGCCTTTATACACTGAATATATGTGCTTAAAACCTCCCTCTCCTAATTCTCTTCAACAAGCAAGGCCACTGAACTTTCTCTTTCTCTTGCTGAGCCACAGTGGAAGTACTTTGTTTCCCTTTAATCGTCACGCGCGTCTAATGCAGTGCGTAGACATTGACAAGACTTATGTTTGTAGTCGCAAACTTGATCACAGACAAACGAGATGTGCACCGTGAGTAATGTAGATCCAAACGTGTGACCTTGAATATTCCCGCGAAGCGAGAATATCAAAGTGTTTGAAGTCTGGGAGCACAGTGACGTTGGATCGCTCCGAGTCTGCAGATTTCTAGCCATGGGTATACTAAGTACCTGCCCAGAAAGTGTCGTATGAACACACTTTCATTTCACATCCTGGGAAACGATGGTACTTTTTTGAACATCTGTGATATCAAATAAATGTATCTTTGAGAGATGCGTTTAAAATCATGTTAGCTGGGAACCGGCAGTCTATCACAAAATCTTGAGATTCGGAGGAACTTAGAAAAGTTTAGCCAAGTGAGCTGTGTTTCACATTTATTAATATTTTTTTTTTGCATTTTATGAGTTTAGCGCCCTCTATATATTTTCGAAATACAAACATATAAGCTACCTGTCACGTGTTAGAAGTCTCTAAAAACCGTCACGATTCGGAAAAGACACCTGTAAATTTTCTGACATTTCATTTGACTTACTTACGTATCGTATTTAGTTTGTACGAAAATTCCACTTAAATTCTCATAGCCTGACATCTAGGGAGCAAATTAGTAAACTTTTGTTTAGGAAATTGGAACTGCGTTGAGTGCGTATTGATGCATATCCTCACTTTTTCTGATAGTGCTATGTTCCTCTGTCATTCCATAGAAGATAGTAGTCCTCCTTAAAACGATTGTAAACTGTAACAGTTATAAGATATCGAAAGTATATTAAAAGACTCACGATGCTTTAGGAACCAACGTACCATCAGTCACGCCCACTGTACTGCAGAGAAGATTTGTTAGGTTCCTAGTAACTTTCCTCACCCTTTACTCCTATAGCCGGGAGCATTGAGGCTCTAAGGGTCTACACTGAAACCTATCTTCAGGGTAGGTGCAGAACAAATCCAACCAAAGTCGTGAAGTTTTAATGAAAAGTTTATTTACTGCTTGAGTAATTACAGCCAGTGGTTAGGTAACTCGTAACTGGAACTTGGAGATCAATTGTTAATAGATAATTTCGAACTTACTAGAAAGGTCAACTAGGGTGGCCCAAACCTAGGTTTTATAGAAGAGCGGCATACACCTATTCACTTCTTCCTAGACTTGGAGTTATCACCTGAGATGGCCAATTTAGGCTTTTACAGAAGAGCGGCTTGCACCTATTCACTTCTTCCTAAATTGGAACTTATATCCCATTCGGCTAACCTAGGTTTTACAGAAGAGCGGCATACACCTATTCACTTCTTCCTAGATTAGACCGTTCCTATTTGGCCAGTCTAGGTTTTACAGAAGAGCGGCTTGCATCTATTCACTTTTTCCTAGACTGACACTAGAACAGACCTTCCTATGGACCACAACTGCTTCGTATTTATACCCAAAGTTCCAGCCTCGAACACCTGTCTTTAGGTAATTTCTTATTACAATACTCCAAATTACAACGGAAGAATATTTGAAAAATACATAGTTTAGCAATTAATAATTTACAAAGAAAGTTTACATATTCATTTGAGTTAACAATTATTTCCTTAACGTTGACAAAATCTTACATTTTGGAATTATACAAATTTAAATGTTCCGCCATTATTTAATTACAATTAGGTTAGTTCATCAAACATTGATAATCTTTGATTGACAAATCTATATTTACATCATAATAAATGCCCGTTGTCTTAAGCGAGCTGACTTCATTAAATTGTTATAGAAACGTGAATACATTAGTTCAAAACCGCCTTGATTGGCGCGTTCATATTTGCGTCACAACCCGAGCCATACAACATGTAGTATCACGGACATTAACAAGGACACGAGGTAACAATATATCAATTTTTCCTTTTAGCACGGCATTGCAAAGTTACAAAATAAGTAAGGTCGTAACAGATTAAATTTATTAATTCGCTCTCTCGGTGGTGCAACTAACTGTATTTATCTGTAAATATCTCTGCATAGGAGAAATCTACAACAAATTGTTGTACAATATTAAATAATTATTTAAAAGTTAAATATATTCGCTACATATTCCGCAGAACCCAACGTGGGTGCGAATACACAATGTGTATTATTATGCCTTAAGTTTTATTAGTTTGAATTGTTAAGTTCACTTCGTGCAAAGTAGGCTAATTGGGACTGCATCTACAGGGGGGGGGGGGATGCAAAGCACTGTGCAATGTGTCTCCACTGGGTAACGAACCCGGGACCTTTTGATTCAAAGGCAACACGTTTGAATGCAAAATTCTATACTCACATGTAATGTGTGTGTATTGTCCATTCTATAAATATAATATATTACGCTGTAAATTTGTGTTCATTTTTTACTTCTTGTAGTTAATCGCGTTGATGAAAATGAATAATGAATTGACGGAATCGATTAAAGAACAATCACAGTGACATGCTTACTATGCTGTACCACGATTCGAACCTAGAACCCATGGCTTGGTAGCCCTCTGATCACATGAGCTCCACACAACATCCCCCCCTTTCCCCCGTCTCCAATTCTTTCACGGTATGAAGCAATGTGTACGGAATAAACAAGTAATAATACACAAGCAAGCACGTAAAACATTGTCCATTTTCCTTGTGAAACTACAAGTAATATCAATTTCATCCAAGTTACTTCCCCGTGTTACAATTGTTATTTAACCACTTCTTTAGTAATTCACAAAACCTTCCTTGAGGGGCCGAATTTTCACCAAGGCTTATGAGCCGCAGCCCTTTAAATCCGGCCCTGGTCTTGGCCCTTAAAGGTCTGTTTGCTATTTTCATAATTTAACTCCTCCTACCAGTTGAAATTTTTATGCTACATCCAGCCAAATCAGCGGAGTACGTGCCGGATTCGAATCCCTGCCTGGGCATGGGTGTTTTTAAACATCATTCATCCTCATCGTCGCGATTAGTCAAAATTGCATATCAAAACTGGCGCAAAGACAATTTACTTTCTCTTGGTAGACTAGCTTGGCACTAAGAGGCCATATTTCGGAGAAAAGTGATTAAAAATATGTGTGTGCGGGGGGGGGGGGGGCTGGATTCAACCAAGTTTTTTTCAAATTTATTCAACATATGTTTTGTTAATGTTATTCTGTCACATATAAATGGCATAACATGCAATTAAAATAGTAAGTGAGAATTACTCGTGTATTGTTAGTATCAAGTGTAAAAAATTCGCAATATAATAACGTGCAGACATAAAATATTGGGCGTATTATTACATTACGCAACGGATAATAGTTTCAATAACTTCATTACAGTGGCGGCCGGCGGCAACTATGATGTGCAGTGCCAACGTGATGAAGAAAACGAATAAAACAAAAAAAACCGTATTGCACACCCCCGCTCCCTGCTTGGGGTTGCGCCACTGGCCAAGATGTTTATCCTCGTTTGGTAACGTGGAAAACAGTGTGTGTTTAAGTAATAACGCACTAATTCGATTCATCATCTTCACTCACTAACCTATATTTTATACACTACAGGACACTTTCCTAAAAACACAACAATTACAAGAGGAAGGGAAAACAAATCTTCTCACCTTCTCCTCCCCCATGCACACGTATTCCAACTGGATGTCGAAAATATCCTAGACATTTGTTGTGAAAAGAAATTGACGAAATGCCAAAGAAAAGTCGTATCACCATAGGATTTTTTATTTTTATATTTTTTAAAAGTCTGGATGGCCCTCTAGGCGCATCTATCTATTATCAATATGTTCAATTAACTTTACTACGTTCGTTTCTCCAAAGTAGGCAGAAAAGTAGATAGTACATTTCTCACGAATTACTTCCCCCAAATCAGGACTTTTAGTCTAAGAAAGTCAACAATAGACGCTAACCACCATTTTAGGGGACTACAATAGGTGTAACGTTTTATAGTATACTAAAAAAAATGGTCGCACACTGGCATGTATACACAAACCATGTATACATATTATTTACTGTTGAAGTATCACAAAATAATTTGTAATTAAAAGTGATTTTCTATTCCTTAGCAACAAATATTAAATAAGAACGATTGTACAACCAGCAGCAAAGATAATAGTAAACAATTTGATGATCGTGATTTTGATTTATTTCACTTTGAAGAACGCAAAGTTCAAAAAGAAACAAAAAAACGCCAAATAAACAGAGGCCCCAGCATTAATGCAATTTCATTCCTTAATATGAAACAAGAAATAACTGGAAAAATACTTATGAACATGGTTTACTACTAACTCTGCCATTACATGTACTATTTTGTAACAGTTTGTACTAATAGGGAAAATCTTGTTCATGATTACTACTTACCTGTTGCTGTTGCCTTTCATGGAGGCATATCTTAACATGTTCTTGCTCTGGAGTGCTAGCGATTTCTGGGAAGCTGGATGGTAACCCAATTATGTTGATGTGGGTCATCCCAAGGGCGCCCTTTAAAGTAAACATATTATTTATGGTGAGATACATATTCTTGCTTGTTTCAGTAAATCAAAATAATGGTCATTTCCAGAGAAGTCTTAAAATTTCAAAATTTCAGTGTCTGAACTTCAAGCTGTCACGTGGTAAGCTAATTTAGCACGAATATTGTTATAATCAGGTAATTTTACTTAATATTATCAAGGTTCAACATGTATCTTTACATTTCAACCTACAACCACATAAAAATTTGTTCCAGTGCTACTTTATGCTAAACACAGGACCGTATTTAAAATGGATGAACAATTTCCGTATGTGCAAAACTGGTAAAACTCCAGACTGGGGGAATCTGATTGTAATTCCCAAAATAGCATTTCCAATCAAAAATATTTACTTAAGAAGGCTAGGCAGCTTATGCTAGGTGTGGAAACTATATCATCGCCTTGTATTTGTAATTCATGTGTGTACTTTCTAAGCCTAAAAACTACAGATTCACGTAGTAGTAAGCAATAATTACCATATCATTCGAAACTTCCACACTCTTCTTGTGCTCCCATACGCTTTTTGAAAATAATGTATTATTTGGAAGTCAGACCATTCATGCATCACATTGAACTCACCATGAGATTGAATCATTACAAGATCCATGTACCTATTCTTCAAAAAACTTAACCCGCAGCATTTCCATGAACTCGGTAATTGCACGCATGGGATCATAAGGTTTCAGAGCAAATCTCTCTGTAATTTATGGTTTCCATCAGAAAAAAAATGCTAATTAATATTAGATACTTGGAGGGAGTACGAGTAGTTGTATTTTATTTTCAAATTATGGATATTTTAGGCAGATTTTCATCTCTCTGATGTCAAGTTTCATGGCGTTAGCATTTCAGCATTTCTAAAGGTTTATTTGTATGTATGATAGCCGATTTGTAATTTCAGGAAAAAGGGAGAAAAAGGAATTTCCACTGATGCAGGTGGTTTGAGGATTCTGCATCTTGACATGATGATGATATTAGTTATACTAATAATGCGATCACACCAGATGTTATGATGTTGTGCACTCAATACGACCACCTAAATTTTATGGATTTGAGCCCTTAAATACAATTTCTATGCTACAACCAAGTGTGTTCGTTCCATCACTGCTAATGACATGCATGGTGGCAAACAGTTACATCTGAAATTAGTTGTCAACATACCGTATGTAATTATTTTTTTCCTTTTCTGTGCTTCAAACAATTATAATTTTAAGACGCGTAAAATATTTTCATTGGGTCTACTTAGCGGTGTAGAAGCGCCGACTGCAGCCCTAATCCCTCGTGTGTTTTTTTTCATTCTTTTCATTTAACTGCCTGAATAAACTGATATTTCCATATCGAATCGGTCGGAAAACGATACGTAGATATTTGAGAATAATTATTATTCGTTCCCGATCACATGCTCCACCGGAAGTAAAGTTCAATACAGCGCCAAAAGACTCACGAAAATATAAACATCTGGTGAATAGCCTCTAGGCTGAGCCCCATCAGCTCCATCTAAGTACGTCAGTGCTCGACAGTGTCCACTGCACACCACTACACGTGGAATTATACTCGTTTTTCGTAAATTAATTTGCAATGTGCAATTGTCAACTTCAATTGGGTGATTTGTAACTCGCCTCACTAAGTACTCCTGCAGTTTGTTTCTTTGTACAGCATATTTGCAGAAGATACAATTTAACCTACAATTGTATCAATATACGTTGTATAAAACATACCTTGTAACTAATGTCACTAGCCGGCATTAAATGCTAAATCAGCAAACACCAGCCAAGTCCCCGGTGACGAGAGGTCGCCGGGGGAGTCAGAATTTAGTGGCCAAGAGAGTCGGAAGCTAGTAGCCTAAGTGGTGCGACTCGTGGAGTGTGTTTGTGCAAACATTGGTCAGTGCCCAAAGTACACACCGTCAACGGACCACACGGCGCCGACGCGACCAGGCCGACGGACCAGATCAGGTACAGTGATGACACTAGTAATTTAAGTATCAGTGTTCAGTAGTGCAAACCCGGCTCAGGCGTGTTCACCTTCTTACCTGTTCGGCCTGTGCATAATAAATAGGTGAAGGACAAAGGAGCATTAATTATTCCCCCTCCTCACATTTAATTAAATCCTCTCATAGCCAAGCTGTTATGCCGGCGAACTACCTAATGTAACACTAACTTCTTTGACTCTATTTCACAAAAACTAAAATGGCCTCAATGTGACAATATTTACTTAATTTCAATTTCATATTCAACCTTCAACACTTTTATACACCGACTATTTGAACTTAAAACCTCCCCCCCCACATCTCTTCTACAAGCATAACGATGTTTGTTTCCCTTGCCCATTCCCGAACAAGTTTGTGTCACGCACGTCTAAGGCAGTGTTTAGACATTGACTCGAGTTGGGTTTGTAGTCGCAAAGTTGTACACAGCCAAACGAGATTTTTGTAGGAAAGTAGTACACCCAATGGCGAAAGAAACAGTAGGCGAAATGTCCACCATCATTTTAATTCTGTCTATATTACTCATTGTGATGACAATGAATTGAAATAATGACGTCAATTAGCAGAGAACAATGCCTGTTGCGAACCAACATACTTTTATTCCTTAAAACAACACAGGATGTAGAATAAAAAGTAATTAAAATAGCAGTGGACAATTTGCCTACCACTATCTTTGCCGTTGACTGTACTAAAGCTACATACCCCGATGAGCGTGTGTCGATGAATTTTGCCGCGAAGCGAAAATATCAAACTTTTTGAGGCCTGGGAGCAGAGTGGAGTTATATCCCTCCAATCGTGGCCATGTTCATATTTCTAGCCGTTGGTATAAGTACCTGCTCCAGAAAATGTCATATGAACACACTTTCTCTTCCCATCTTGGGGAACAGTGGCAAATATCTAGTTCTTTGCTTCAAGTAAATGTCAGTCGAGAACCTGAACGGAAGCGTGGTAGAATCATGTTACGGCTTTCGAAACTAGTTCAGAGAGAGAGAGAGGGAGGGGGGAGGATCTCAGCAGGTGATACGTATGATTAGCACCACGATCTAGCTGCCGGTACATTCCGGTGAGGCTGTTATGAACCTATTATGTTGGAATGGACAAAAAAAAAACTACCAGCGATTATCCACACCGAGGATGGAACCTTGGTTTCACGAGAGTCTATTCTGGTGGAGTGGCTAGCGTAGCGCGCTTAAAAGATAGAGGTTCCAGGTTCGAAACTTTGGGCAGCATGCCATTGTGATTGTTCTTTTATCGATTTCATCAATTCATGATTCATCCTTATAGACGCAATTAACTTTGGAGAAAAGAAAAAAAGTTAAAAATTCACAAAATTAAAAAATACAGCATGATATCATGGGAGTGCGCGGACCCTCTGATTAAGGGGGTCAAAACCCTTAATAAGACAAAGTTTTATTGTATCGATAGGTATGAAAGGGACGTATGTAGCGAGTCTCCGGACCCACAGAAAATCCAATCCAATTAGTGTGCTATATATACATATTTTCCTTATGATATTAGTGTCCCTTCAAAAAATTGCTTCAATTTGAAGTTACCATGCTCCTGCAATGACCTTGCAATAATTAACATATTACTGAAACTGAAATGAAATTTGATGTGCTAGATACGGAATTTATTGCTACATTTCATTTTACAGGGGGGCGTGCCCCCCTTGCCCCACCCTATCTGACGTTTACGGATTGTCCAATTTCTTACGAGAATACGTAATTTTTCTAAAAGTTTAATATTGTCTCGTAACGGCGTTAAGATTTCTCTACACTAAGATTATAATTGAAATAATTAAGGGGCAACTGCCCACCCGTGCGCACGCCTATGCATAATATATTAGAATGACGAACATTCCAGGCACTCATTACATATGAGTATAGAACTTTGAATTCAAGTATAAGTACAAGAGTTTTAACAGAGAATGTTGGTGTGAATTCATTATATATTACGATAATAGATGGCGCTGTAGAGCATTATTTAATTAGAAGAAAGTTCTACACCTCTGGCCGTAGAATTGAAAATATTTTCAAAAAAATTTGTTCGAATTAGAAAGCAAAAACATCTTTAAAGATTGCTACCTTATTAGTTTTTCAAAACAGGAAGAAAATCCATTTATCATAAGGTTCTCGCTATAAAAATTTTGATGCTGTCTTATAAGTCAGAGACAAAGAAATCTTACGGTATGCAAACTAATGCCTTTTATCTTTCTCTGTTAGGTGCACTGGATCTGTTCTGAACTTTTTGGAGAAGGGACCAAATGGTTCCTTCACATTAATGAATGTAACTAATAATAATAGATATAATCAGTGGCGTAGTCGTAAAATAAATAGTGCCTTGCAAACTGCATCACAATGACATAGAACACTATAGCTCTTGTATAGTCTTACGGCGGGCGGCCTAACATGCTTAGCTGGCAAGGGAAGTGGGGAGCGGGGAATACGCAGCAGACCAACCAGGAAACAGGGCTGGCGCCGAGAGTTACGACGTCGCGGAAGTAGGTACTTCGCGCATCTCGTTCTGCAGGCTGTTGTGTTTCTTATCGCGCTAGATTGGTCGTTAAAATTGCATTTTTTATTATAATTATAATTATTATTACAATTATTATTGTAATTGTTATCAACTAGGACGGCGCCCTGGTGAGCTTTAGCACGACTACACCACTGAATGCAAGAATACAATACGTATTACAAAATATTATAATGATGGTGATTACACTAGGGAGCAGCCATTTTGTATCCTGTTAGCGAATATGTGTTATTAACTAATTTCGGTATGCTGATTTCGGATTTGCTACTCATTGTCTCCATCACGTACCATTTCCGAGTTATGCCTGACGTCATATTTAGTAGCTATATCAATGTATGCCCCGCTAAATTCTGCTTTTCGTGTAATTTGGCAACAATGCAAACTGTTTGCGTGTCAAATCAGTCGTGTCTTATGTGTTGGTGTGTGAGGTTTATAGTAACTCTATTTGGTACAATAAAATATATTATTATAGTATATCGTAATAAATAAACATGCAGTTTACAGAGTTTGATTTGTGCAGTGACACAGTGGACTGTGCTGTTATAAACTAAGTCGACTGAAAGAACCCCTTAGCTGTGTATATCATCCTAACACTTTCTGTTACATTTCTGACGAATGCACTCCACAATTGCAATGTAAAAACATCACAGATTGTGTAAAGATAGTGTACCGACTGCACTTTAGTTGTCACTTGGGAGATCAAGACCTGTAACGTGACACGTTCTAGTAATTACTTCACGCGCCGTATTATTATACTATTAATATTAACTTAATAATACTCAGCGTTGAACGATGAGACTCGGTGAAGTACACAGACTCCTCTCAGGTACAGGGATAGTGTTAGGCAAAGACAATATTCACTGCACAGAGAAATAAAACCACATTACTGCAGTATGTATAAACTGAAAGGTTTTATTCTTTATTTATTGCAATTATAATGCAAATATACTTGAGACGAAGGCGAGGATTTCGCTTTGTCGATGAATTGAATCAATGAAAACGCATAAACTCAATGCATGGCTATCGGCGTACCTATGATCACATAGACCTAGCTTGCGCCCCGAACTACCATACCAAGATGTATGCACAACACCGAGGAGTTCTTTTTAATTTTAAAAGATTCGTCGATCCGTGGCGAAAAAGTGTGATGATTCTTACGCGATATCCTCGCTTTTATACTATTTTCGAGAACACAGATTAAAGTACAGATGAATCACTCACTATCTACAAAAGGATACTATCAACAAAACTGACATCTATGCATCTTTAGAAATACAAATTCGTATCGTGCACTCTTGCAAACATGAAGATACATTAAACTACTCATAACAGAGCATAAAATACAATAAACATTAAACAAAAGATATATATTACAAACAGGGTGCAATATTACATATAATAACAAAGAAATTACGCTTTCTTTTACAAAAATAAATACATTAGTGACATATCTTCTACTGGTGACGTCACATAAAAATGTGGATCATATCAAACGCTTCTGACTAACATGCTAAAGGTCCCGGGTTCGATCCCTGCCCGGTTTTCTAACCTTGGAAGCGGCCCAGGCGCCGAACCAGCGTCTAATAACATGGGTAGCTGGAGGAAACCCTGGGGGGTAAAGGCGGTCAGGGGCGTGATGCTGATCACATCACCCCATCTCACGACCGGATCAAGAAAGTGTGGGACATTATCCCCACACCCCCTATACGCCTTCAGGGGATGGTGCTATTCACAGGGAGCACTTTACATTTTTTATTATTATTATTACCTTGTTGCAGTTTGTAATCAAAGCAGTTCATGAAGCAAATCTGTCTGGAGCAATGATAAGTACCACTCAACGTAGCCTCGGTTGGGGATAACTTCAACAACAAGAACTTCGGCATCTTGTAGAGCCTTTGCCACCCTTCTGGGTTGTAACGATTCCAGTGAGGGACTCACCGGTGGCGCAGTGGTAGCGTCGTCGCTAGTGTGCCCACGGGACGTGACGGGACAGGCTTTTAAAAATTCTTGACGAGACGAGATTGATCATGTGTCCCGAGAGAAAACGAATACTTTCGAGACAGCATTTCACATCATTTCCACGAGACAAGACAGGCCAAAGTCTCGTCTCGTGGGCAACACTAGTCGTCGCTTTGTAATGAAGGGGTCCCGGGTTCGATAACCGGTGGAGGCTCAAAGTGGTTCGGATCCCATTTTAAACTTTAGGTCCATTCCCGATTAACCTTTCTGTGCACAAAGTGGACTTAAAATAACAATTCAATCAAACAGTCAATAGTGGGCAAAGTGTTCATCGTCATGTTCATTCATTCCGTATGAGGTCGAAAATTAAAACATAAAATATCTCTGTTCTAATATCAATGCAATTTAATTCCCTAAAAAGGCAAGGAATGTATTTTTCTATTTTTGTTATTTGAGGTCGATTTCTTATCTCTTGGGCTAATCGCAACGATACTCACAGAAAACTAAATGCATTAAATCTGTTTTATGTACAAACACAGATTGATGCACTAGTGTTTTTTTTCGCCTTTGCCCATAACGAGGTTTACAGTTTGATGGATTTTATAATATTGCTTGTAAAGATAGCGCCAAAGTGTATCATACGACGCAAGCGAGTATTATTTTTAAGACGAGATGTACTTAAGTGCATCAAATTATGCGTTTCTTGATGCACCTTTCTTCATCTTTCTCAATGAAGCACTAAAACGTTTGCTCTAAGCGATAGACATTATGCATTTATTATTGTTTAACCGGTGCATTTACTTTTATCGGAGTAGGTAGCAATGTTTATTGAGAGACGCAATCAAGGAGAAAGTCTTAACCACTCCTGCTTTCACATTAAGTGGCAAAGGCAGTAATATTGCAATCGAGTGTCACGGGTTCGATTCCCGGTGGATGCAAAGAGAGCAGTGGTTTGGATTCGTGTTTCTGAGCATAAATTTAACTTGAATAATACATCCGTTGCATTGGGTGGACTGAACTTGGAGATTTGTTTCATAATTTTATGTAATATGTAATAAGTAAGCTGATGATTTGCCCTAAAATGCCTTGTTTTGTTCTTTAGCGAGAAGAGGTAGGCTTTATATGTAAATCCCTTTCAGGCTATTTCCCAGAGAAATACATGAATGTATACTGGTCGTTTTTGCCTATTTTAATCACAATTGCCTATTGGTTCCCATCCTTATTACAAGCCTTATTCTCCCTTATTTTTCTAATCAAGAAGTGACTAGAATAGTTTAGATATACAGGACATTGAAAATTATCATACTTGAGATGTAACAAGGTGAAATATATTTTAAATGTGTAATGATTAAATATTTTTTTCTTGAGCACAGGGAATAATTTCAAAAATAAAATTATTTAACATGTGAATTATTGAGTGGGCTCAAGCCCCACGTTTCCATATAAGTTGGCGTCAATGCACAGCAGAGTGAAATTATTATGGCGACAGAACTCACTCTCCAATATTATACTTGACTGACCGGTGGTTTTTTCTTACGTTACTTCCCTTTTCTGCTACTGTTGGTTTATCACCAAGATGGGGATGGAAAATGATGAGATGGAATTGATGAAGCGTCAGTCACAAACAACATGGGTGGGCATAACACAAGCAACACAGAGGATTGTACTGGCTGAATCCAGACGCCAGAGCCTCGTTATACTGCAAAACACCAGGGTGGATTACGTGGAAGGGAAGGTGAAATTTGGGTGCTTCTGGGAAAGTTACCACTGAAACTAAATTATAAGATCGTGAAGCTTTGATTCTGTGAATCCGGCCTCCCCGATGTCGTAGTGGTAAGGGGTCCCGGGTTGAATATACCGTGGGGATAAATAGTTGTTCGGAACTCACTTTAAACTGTAGGTCCTTAGAAGGTCGTAAGGGTCACCCCTGTATTCAACAAAGGTTTGATTGATTGATTGATTTGGCGTTTTGAGTTCACTTTATGCACAGTAAGGCTAATCGGGACTAGACATACGATTTTAAAGTGGGATCCGAACCACTATGTGCCTCCACCGGGTATCGAACCCGGGTTACTTGATTACGAGGCAACGACGCTATCACTGCGCCATCGGGGAGGCATGTACAACAAAGGAGCCATTGTGCTACGTTAGGGTTTGTTTAGATATATACACAACAAAAATGTTAAATAAGGCCAATGTACTGTCGTCTTTTGAAGCAGGGCGCGCACTGGAGGTACACAGAAGATATCAAAGCAGGCAATGGTGCGCCCTGGCACCGCTGCACCACTGAACATGTCGGCGTGTTCTTCTGAAAGCGGCAGTGTATGAAAATGCTTGCATAAAAAGGGTCTTAAAAATGTAAAAATATACAGAATGAGCCACAGACAAATAAAGACGTAAAAAATGGGCGACATAGGTAGAAGGAAAATGAAAAGAGGAGAAACAAGAAGATAGAAATGGTGAAAGAAGAAGAAATTAAAGAGAAAAGCGAAAAGAAAGAAATAGGTAAAGAGGAAATGAAAGAAAAGGAAAAAAGAAGAGAATCACATTGCAGTGTGTTGAGGATGGGCTCTTACGTTTGAGATCATCACCCACGAAATAAGAGAGTTTTTGTCACAGGGAAAGGTCGGTCGGTAACATTCGAAGCAAAAATAATAAATATGCACTAGGGAATGTTGTATTATCACTTTCTACCCGTTGTCCTACAATGCAGATCATCTTACAAAGGCGTTTCTTCTGTTTTCCACAATTGGGGGTGAGGAGGACAAAACGAACAGCCCGCTGGCTGTTGCAACTCGCTGCATATAGTCTAGACATTTTAGAGCTTATCCGAGAAGTAATTTTAGAGCCATTTCTTCGAATGTTATCTCATAACCAAATGTCTGGAATGCCTAAAAGTCTACACCTTACGATTTGGCGTATGTCCAGTGTGGCGGTTTTCCAATATGGCCGCCACAATATTTTCCTACATGTGCCATGAGCCAATATTTTGTCTTATATCGTCCTTCCAAAGACCTTTAAGTTCCTCTATGAAGTTAAATTGGTAGTAAGTGGCAAGGAAACCATTTTGAAAACTGACAGGAATATTCTCCAGCGCCTCGTAACTGCCTATGAGGCAGGTCGTAATGTGGATCTAAATCGCATTTTGTGTCATGAACTAATGCCAATTCCAATCTCGCTTGCCAACACAAACGGAAGTCTGAGAACAGGAAACAAAGCCATTCTAGCTGATGTGATGACCAAGGATGTAATTTGTCCACCTGATATATCAATTCCGTCTGCGTCATGCCTTATAATAGATGGTCAAGCATTAGTTGTTGCACTTGGAAAGCCTGCAGGAGTTTTAAACTTTGGTCAACTGGCAGATGCATTTCTTAACCTTGTTCTTTCTATGGAAAGAAGCTTTAAGAGGATTGATGTCACCTTTGATCGGTATAACGCAACTTCAATCAAGGCTGGAACAAGGGATAGGCGCTTGAAACATGCTCATTTAGTAAGGAGAGTAATAGAAAATGGATCCGTGCCAATCCCCAACAAATTCAGTGACTTCCTTGATAACTCGGAGAATAAAAAAGATTTAGCCTGTTTTCTCTCTAATCATTTGATCAACAATGCTCCTGATGACAAAATATTTGTGGTTTCCGGTGGATTTCACAAGGAGGATGACATACGAACAAACAATCGTGATTTGTCTATTGAAGGATTGCAGGCAAACCACGAAGAGGCGGACACGCGCATTGTATAGTGCAGGAGGCCTTAGAAAGATCGCTTCGCGGGCTTACAGCAAATGACAATATGGGGGTGTGTCTGCGAGAACCAATCAGGTCTGCGAATGAGCGAGCCCGGTTGCCACAGCTAGCTCGCTGCACCCTTCTGGAAGGGTGAGTGACCTCTGCCTCTTGCTACCTCGGCCTGTTTGTTCGGCTGAGTAGCAGACGACAGGAGAGTATCGGCAATAGTGTGCGAGCGACGTCTGCTGTTAGCCCGCGAAACACTCTTTCTAAGGCCTCCTGCACTATAGTTCACTGTCTTGATTCTGGTGCTGATAACATTGTTGTCTCAGCACGTGATGCAGATGTATTAGTGCAATTGGTAGCGTTATTTCACAAGATTAGATGTACGAAATTGTGGTTGAGAGCAGGAACACAAAAAAAAAAAAAAAAAATCCAGTACATGAAGTCAGGCAGAAGCTTTCATTTACGGATCCTGTCTTCGAAACTCTCATCCTATTCCACACCATTACAGGATGCGACACGTTATCCTACATTGCTGGGATCAGTAAGAAGACAGCATGGAAAATATTTAACACTAATAATAATGATCTACTAAATATTGGTGTTGACGAATTGAAACAAGAAACAGCACACAAGGCAGAGAAGTTCATATGCAAGTTGTATGGTGTACCGGATGCAAGCAGCTGTGATGAAGCCAGAGTAAAGCTGTTCAGCAAAGGGAAAACACCACAAGCACTGCCCCCCACTACCGATGCTCTACGGTTACATGTACAACGGGTCCACTATCAAGCCATGGTGTGAAGGCAGTCGGTCATACAAAAACCTGTGTTACCACCACCTTGGAATGAAAAATGGTTGATGGACAGCTCGTTCCAAAACTTCAATCACTGCCACCAATTCCACAACCCTGCTACTACATTGTCACCTGTGGATGTTTGGGTGGTTGTATATCCGCTACATCTTCCTGCAGGAAAGGCCAGCTTGTATGTATACTGCAGCTTGCAAATGTGCAGATACTGGCACTAAGGAGTGCATGAATATCCGTGACTAGAAAAATGTTATACTATTTTTGTAGGCAAAATAAGGTTGAATAAGGATAACGTGCAGATTTATCATACACTGGTACTGTTAATATTTCAATATGGTCTTATGCTTTGAATAATATTATTATTTTGCATCTTTACTTCAGAAATGTTCTATACTTTTTTTCTGTATTAAAAACGTACTTTTACACCGTTTTATTCCTAGTTGAAAAGTATGGATACGAAACATTGCACGGATGCACGTAGCCGCCATTTTGTTTTTTAGCGATTTGGAACAAACGGCTTAAAATTTCAGATTAGAAAACATAATATTTGGATTCAGCATACACAAAAACATAATGTTTGACACAAAGATCACTATTTTCTTTCTGCTCCCTCAAAAGTTATTAGGACCTCATTTCGTATTGCCGCCATTTTGTTTTTTTAGCGATTTGGAGCACATAGCTTAAAATTTCAGATTACAAAACATAATATTTGGATTCAGCATACCCAAAAACATAACGTTTGACACCAAGATCACTATTTTGATTCTGCTCCTTCAAAAGTTAATAAGAACTCATTTCGTATGGCCGCCATTTTGTTTCTTAGCGATTTGAAGCATATAACACCAAAATCGAGAGTGGCAAACAAAATATTCGTAATTAGCACATGAAATACATTCAGAAAATGTTGTTTGCCCGCTTTCCCTCAAAAATGCTTCCTACATTCAGAATTTTCGAAAATTGTCCCAGTGTATTATATCTTTGAATGAGCCTCCCCGATGGAGTAGTTGTAAATGCTGTCACCTTGTAATCAAGAGGTCACGGGTCCAATCCCCGGAGTATGCACATGATAGCTCGGATAACACTTTAAACTCTGGATCCAGTCCCGATTAGACTATCTGAGAAGGAATTGAACTTAGAAAAAAAGTTTCTTCTCTGATAAATAACTTGAACAGGAAATTGGAAAGATAGCCTTACACTTCAACGTAGAGGTTGCATCCAGCATTTCGTCTTGGAGAGGGGAGAGGTATCATATGGCCAAATATTTAGTCCATGATCTTTGTATTTCTTGTTTGATACAATTTTTAACAAAATAGTGAAAAATACACACACACACTCCCCCTGCCTACTTAACGATCAAGTTCCGAGGTGGTCGAGCCTCCCCGATGGCGCAGTGGTAGCATCCCGGGTTGGATACCCGATGGAGGCACATAGTGGTTCGGATACCACTTTAAACTGTAGGTCCAGTCTCGATTAGCCTTGCTGTACAGTGGTGGAAAAAAGTTCTTCCCCATAAGACTTTAATGGCAGTAAATAATGCCGGAAAGGTAGGCAACACGCATTGTACCTTTAGGTGATCGGGTGATTCTGTCTGTCTGAAGAGCAATTCGTCTTTCATGCAATAGCCAACAGACACAGGAAATGTAGGAAAGTCACGTGACTTGTCATGTGGAATGTTCTTCGTCAGAAAATCGCATTTTCTCAAGCCAAGTTGCAGAACCGACAAGAGCTACACGTTACATGTCCGAAAATGAATTGCATAAAAAGCGTTGGACGAAACGCTAAAATAATTATTGCTTTAATTACAAAGGCTACTATACTATATGTGCCGCGGTAGCTTGGTCGTTAGGGCGTTTGATTACAATACGAGAGATCTGTGTTCGGTCCCCGAATGGGGAGAATTGGAATTTTGTCTACCTGTTCAAGTGGCTCCGGCGCCCACCCAGCGTCGTATAAAATGGGTACCTGTAGGAAACTCAAGGAGGGGGGGGGGGTAAAGGCGGCCAGGGTCGTGGTGCTGATCACATTATCTCCACCTTCGGCTGTAACAAGAAAGTGTGGGGCCCTAACTCCACACCCCCTGCACGCCTTCATGACTTGGTGCAAAGCACAAGCTAGCACTTTGCTTTTTCCTTTACAATACGTCAGATTTTGTCGGAACAAAATTTTCTAATCTCTACGTGGACTTTCTTCCAATTTCAGTAGGGATGTACATAGGCTTCAGTTTTTCTTGACACAACTCATCCATGTTATATTTCATTATAAAAACTACGGCCGATATCCTGTGTGTGTGTGGGGGGGATATAATTCAAACATGTGAGGTTATCCTTTTCCCATTACTCCATTGTCCGATCCTTCGTATCCAAAATAACTCTCAATTCCACACACTGAAAATGTAGTACTTCCTACATCTTAGCATGCAAATATTAGTAACAAAGTAATGTGTAGGCACATAGTGGTTCGGATCCCACTTTAAACTGTAGGTGTATTCCCGATTAGTCTTACTGTACATAAAGTGGACTTAGGACACGAAATCAACCAACCAACACAATCCCGTTATTGTCCAGATTATCGAACCCTGAACCTTCGTCGCGAATAACATAAGCAGGAAGACAGTGTGAAATCTCCGAACAGAAACAGAACCGAAAACCTTCAATGGATAGATTGGATTAAGTCGACGATACAGCACGCTCTCTGAAATGAAGAAGAATACGAAAGTTGAAGGACCTCGATACAAACACACTTTTTTCTCCCCCCCCCCCATGGTAAACTATCCTCCTTGCAGAGAAGCCTTTACGTAGGCCTTCAAGGCCAGGACGAGAAAGTGTTCTACATGCAATGATGGGACCAAAGCATATGTCTAGTTTGATATGAAAGCTGCGTTCCTCCTTATTTCGTACGTCATTGATAACAGGAAAACGTGGCTTCGTCTGCCTGCTTACCCTAGTTTCGTAGAGCAGACGCCTGTTCGCCACCCTTTCGTTCAGTTGCCTTCGCTCGTAGTTAGCAAGAGTGAATGACTCACCAGATACCTGTTGCCTGTGAGCTTATACAAGAATAGATATTTCGTTAGCGTCTGTAAGTATCGTTTCATCTGCAGTTATATCAGTTAACGTTCGAATAGTTTCTTAATGGTTACGTTATTTATAAGTTAGTTCTCAAGAGTTTAGTTCTCTCTATTTTCACGGGGGGATTTTATACAGCCTGCATGTATTATTTTCTTTCCTGAAACAAGAAGAAATTCGAAGTCGCAAAAAGAGTTGTATAAGAGTAGTAAACAAAAGAAAGAAGAAAATGAAAGTGTAAATGTTGAAATAAATTATGGTACAGATCGAGTGCATAAAATTTTGTCACGGAGCCTCCTTGATGGCGTAATGATAACATCGTCACCTTGTAATCAAGGGATCCCGGGTTCGATACACGGTGGATGCACGTAGTAGTTCGTATGCCATTTTAAATTGAAGGTCCAGTCCCGATAAGCTTATCTAAAAATAAAATAAAAATTAAAAACAATGTCACGGTGCAAGAAAATGTTATGTTCAATCACACACGAAACAAAAAATAATAATTTATTCCATGTTGGAGTTCACATCTGTGGCATCTAACCAACACAATTATGGATCGCAATATATTTTCACAAATACATTTAAATTATACGTGTATGATAAAATAACAGAAGTAGAGGAAAAAGAAAGCCACGCGAAACACGGATGCATTCTCCAGAATTTCAAATTTCGTTACATAAGGTTCTGGGTTGAAGTCCCAAACAGGCATGACTTTCTTGTATAAGCTTGCCCACCGAGTCTGCTTAATATTACTTGTGTCAGGTAATTCGAAATACCTGTCAATATCCCACATTCATTATCATTTGTTTCATAATTTATCTCATTGATGTGATTAACCTAAAGTCTAAGAATTAGTTGAAAGACAAAAATGTAAGATTGAATGTCTCTGATGTTACTTCGTGCCGAATAATATGACGTGATATTATGATATGAATATATTAATAATATAATATGCCTGGTCATTCCATTGATTGATCGCAACTGCCCAAACAAAGTATGGTATAATGTCCACTCCGAACCGACCTCCGTGGCTTAGTGGTTAGCACAGCGCGCTACGACAGCATAAGTCCCTGGTTCGAATCTCAGCTTGGCCATGGGTGTTATTGGTGAGTGTCCCTTAATCAATGTCATCATATCATCACTCATTACACATTTTTATCGTCGCTCTTTGCCAAAAGTGAACGGATCCAATTCCTTTCCGATTCGAAAACAATTGGAATGTTGTTTTGTGCAGTTGATTGTGAGTAGATAGTATTTGTGCATTTGACTGCAACTCTGATTTCTTGACCAAACGACCACAAAAACCTGAAAAACTCACTTTCTCTCCACGTTCCGCGCCTCATTTATTGCGCTGACGATGTTTCACGGCGTAGAAAAGCAGTGATGAGTGAAATTCACTCTCTCACCCTCTCACCCTTTGAAGGATGAGTGCACCTTATCGTAATTTTCCAAGTCCCGGGGGACCAAAATGTTTATATATCGTGACCTTTGTAAACCTACCTCTCTCGGGGAACGATGTGCCTCTCATTATTTCCGTATTGTGTGACGCAAACAAACAAATAATAATTGTTTTTTTTAGGATCCCTGGCCTCTATATAACCTCGCCAGGGGTGCGTGGTGCCCAACCAAAAAAAGTAAAAAAGGTTCTCTAACAGCTGCGTTTTTTTCCTCACTAAAGTTATGCCGTTTAAAAATTCACCCGTGCTACTCAGAAATGTAATCTCGATTCATTTCAATTTAGATTGTTTGGAAGCGACACATTCAAACGAAAAAAAAATAAATAATAGTGTTCCAAGAGAATATCGGACTCATTTTGAAAAGCTCGTAAAAACAGATTTGGCTCGAATCGAAAATTTTGTCAGCACTCTTTTCGAGCTTGCACAATTTAACTTTCAATTTCCAACCACATCTACTTCCCAATTTCAATGTTTTAGGTCGCCGTATCGTTTTAGAATTTCACGTTCGTCCGTTGCGTAGATGGTACGACGCTTTGAGTTCGTATCAATTTCCTGTACGTCAATGGGTGCCGCATTTGATTATGTTGTTTGAGTTAGGCCGTTTGGCCGATATCGACCACAAAACGATCCAAGAAAAATTACCACCGCTGTTTCGTAAAAACGATATAACGCGAGCGGAGAGAGTGTGGTCAACCGTCGATAAAAATAATTTAAGAATAGCAATCAATCCTTTTTACCGTTGAGAGTACGAAGAACCAAACGCGAGAATAATTCTCTTGGAAGAATTCGAAAGACCTATCACTTGATATTAAATTCCACACGATTTATAATTTTCATCTGGGCCCAATCCTCCACTCGCAACATCTGCGAACGCACGAACTCGGGCCTGTCGGATAGATCGTTTATTCGCATCTATTTTTTCGGTCATCAACAATTTTTGGTCGATTTATTCATCTGGCGTTTGCGATTTACTGGTCATACATATTTACCAACCTCGACCATATATAAAAATATATTTCCGAATTGGTAGACGACGCCTTTTCATCCCGCCGCATCGACGTGAAAAAGTTTGATCAAATTAGCGAATGCGGCAACCCGGCCCCGTCCGTTTGAACCTTTTGCAGACGATCGTAAAATTCACGTCCTTTTTCCGCCCTCCACGAGTCATGAATAAAGAATCCGCCACATCCCCGATAACAATCGAATCACAAGCAGGAAACGAGGCGTCCGCATGTTTTGTTTCAGGCATGGTTGAGGTTTTGTGCTGTGTGGGGTCGCCCGTTTCACACACACCACACCCTGACGAGGCGTGGAATAAAGAGGCCGAGGAAATGATCGACAATACATGCATGGGTGGAACTGTCAACGCCCGTTCATTGTTATTTGTCCCCCACAGGATATTGTGTGCATCGAAAAGTCTTTTGTTGAGTGAATCGGTCAACGGGGTTTATTGCTAGGACATTGACTATAGCGCTCATTATGTTTTAACCAAAGGGGGTCGAGTGGGTGGGGGTTCCTATATAACGTACCAGTTTCTTCTTTTGTACATCATTGTCATAGTGAACGTCAATCGTGCCTGTTTCAGTGTTTTTTTAATTTGTTTGTCTGGCAGTATACATACATAGGAAGTTTTTTTAGTAAACTACAAGTTTTTTTGAAGTCTGTCTCTCTCTTAAAAGGTAAGTTCTTTTTCATGATATATATATATATTTATTTTTGTTTTGCGTCTGACACACACACATATTCAGAGGAGTCATAAAAATTGACACACACCTCCTACAACAGTGCACATACTGTTCGCGTCTAATATATATATATGCACTTGTGGAAGAAAAAAAAATTTCTAGAATTTTTCAACTTTTTTTTTCCTTCTGTTTCAGTGCGCTTTACCCTACCACCACCACCACAACCCCCCCAAAAAATTTCTCTGTATATATATAAATAACAGAGAAAAAAAATGGAATCGCAACCAGGTCCCTCCGGTCTTTGCAGGAAAGTGGCATGTCGTAACTGTTGAAAATTAATTTCTAAACCTCATAATGCTAGGCATTTGAAAAAATGTCGTCTACCGGAACATGATGTCGTAGTCCCCCGGGCAAAGAAATCTCGCACTGATGGGCATGAATGCGGTGCTTTGAATAAAAGTGCACGCATCATGACGTATAAATCTGGAAGTGATGAAAAATGTGACTCGAGCACCTTCCTCGACAACATCAAATCTATGTTAGTCGATCAATTACGTGATTGCATCGTCAATGTTGCAATTAAAATTCATCTCGTCTTGACCCTGCTGTATGAGAAAGTTGTCTCGTCCGAGTCAAGCACTTTCAGCTTTTACGTAGCGTGTGAAGGCTTACACAAAGGCAATCACGACGATTTGGAGGAAATTGTGACACGGCTGTTTGAGCATCTGGGAGAAAAACAAGAAGAGTTTGAAGGTAGAGGAAGTGGATGGAGTCTTTGCGGTCGCAGCCACATGTTAAAGCTTCGAGTCTGCAATTTCAAACCATTACGCAGCGCTCAAAAAAAAACAAAAACAAAAAAAAGCAAAATGCAGTGTTGAACATACAAAGTAATGATCAGAAGAGTTTCCTATGGTCTGTCATCGCCGCATTACACCCAGCTAATAATGTTAACCCCGAACGTCTGTCCAATTACAGAGGATATGAGGGGAGATACGAGAATGTCATGAGAGGAATTTCCTATCCTGTGCCTCTGAATAAGATCAATCAATTTGAAAAAGACTATAGAGAGGAAAAAGGAGAAGATATCGATATTTCTGTGTTTGGGGTTGACGATTGCGACAACATTCGTGTGTTAAGACCTGCGAGAAGCAAGAATAATGTAATTCGACTCTTGCTTGTAGATGGCCGTTACAGTTTGATACGGAATTTTTCTCGCCTACTCGGAAGACAGATGAGCAAGAATCACAATAAGATCGAAATTTGCGATCGATGCTTGAGAATTTTTCGCGTGGGAAAGAAGATGAAAGAACAGCACAAGTGTTTTGGCTCCGTGAATGCAGAACCCGAAGATGTCATGCCGGAACCCGGAACCAAGATGAAATTTCAGAAACACCAGGCTCTTCTCCACCATCCCGCTGTCCTTTATGCCGACTTTGAAAGCTTCCAAGTTCCCATGACGTCTTGCAACCCTGATCCCTCTACCTCAAGCACGATACAAATTTTTCACCACGAGCCTTGCAGTTTCTCCATCTACGGAGAAAAATTAAATGATGTCATCTTGTATTGCGGACCCGATGCGGCAAAACATTTTGTTAAGAAGATAGCGGAATGCGCGAGAGAACTTGCACCCAGCCTGAAAGGCTCTCACGTTTCTCCACCTGCTCTCACGACGGAACAACAACGGAGACATGACGCGGCGACAAGATGCGCGGAGTGTAACCAGGCTTTCACCCCCGAAAATCACAAGGTCGTACACCATGACCACCAGAATGGATTATTCCTGAGCACCATCTGTAATTCGTGCAATCTCAAGATTAAGGAGTCGCATTTCGTTGCCGTGTTTCTGCACTACATGGAGAAGTACGACACGCATCTGTTCGTCAAGGAGCTCTACAACATAACTTCTCGAATCAGCATCATTCCGAGAACGAGCGAGAAGTATATTGCTGTAAGGGTATGGATCCCTCTCCAAGAAGGAGGAAGCGTGGAAGTGCGAATCCTTGACTCGTACAATTTCCTGTCGTCCAGCCTCGCCACCCTTGCAGCTCAACTTGGCGACGAAGATCTTGTGGCCACCAAGCAAATGTGTTTTTCGGGGAGAGATGAGAATTTGAATCTGTTGCGTCGCAAGGGCGTCTACCCCTACGAGTACGTCAACGATTTCGACAAATTTGACGAGACGGAACTTCCACCCCGGGAGGCATTTTATTCTCATCTCACGGAGGACGTCTGTTCCGAAGAGGACTACGAACACGCTCGTAGTGTGTGGACGGCCTTCAATTGCCAAACTTTCCGCGATTATCACGACCTGCATTTGAAATTGGACGTGACTCTCCTCATGGACATTTTCGAATCGTTTCGCAAGAGATGCATCTCTGTCTACAAGTTGGATCCTGCGTATTTCTTCACGACGCCGGGATTGACTTGGGAATCGATGATGAAATACACCAACGTGGAACTGGGACTCATCGCAGAGAAGGAACAGTATGCCTTCATGGAGAGTGCGATACGCGGTGGCATCGTCCAATGTCCTCGACGCCATGCTCAGGCAAACAATCCTCATACGCCTGGTTACGATGCATCGAAGCCCAGCACCTACATCGTCTACTGGGATGTCAACGACCTGTACGGCCACTCCATGTCCCAGTGTCTTCCCATCGGCGACTACGCGTGGAAGACCGAAGAGGAACTCTCCTGCGAGGATTTTTTTCTCAACTGGAGCGAAGATAACGAATGGGGCTGTTTCTTGGAAGTGGATCTCGATTATCCCGAAACGCTTCACGAGAAACATCACGGATTGGCCCTGGCCCCCACCAAAGAGAAGCCACCTGGAGGATCATCGGAGCCAAAACTCATACTAAGCATGGAGAACAAGAGGAATTACGTTCTGCACTACCGAGTCCTCCAATTCTACGTGAGTCACGGTTTGCAGCTGAAGAAAGTTCATAGAGGATTGAAGTTCCGACAGAGCAGGTGGCTGGAACCCTACATAGCCGAGAACACGCGACGCAGAGCGCAATCGACATCGCCTGCAGACAAGGATCTGTACAAACTGTTTAACAACGCCATCTACGGCAAGACGATGGAGAACGTGCGTAATTACATAGACGCAACGTTGGACACGGACGAAAAGAAATTCGAGAAGATCGTCGCGTCCCCTTACTTCAAAAACTTCACCATTTTCGACGAGAATCTCGTATTCGTCGAGAAGAACAAGAAGCAAGTGATGCTCAACAAGCCGATTGCCATAGGTGCTACCGTCCTTGAACTATCAAAATTGCACATGTACCAATTTTATTACGATCAGTTTCAACCCTTTTATGGAGATAACATCCAAATATGTTACATTGACACGGATAGCTTTATTTTTCTAATCCAAAACACACCAAGCCTCGAACATGATCTGACTAAGATGAAGCATCTTTTTGATTTTAGCAACTTACCATCAGGCCATCACTTGCATTCAGCAGAAAACAAAATGACGATTGGAAAATACAAAGATGAAGTTGGCGGGAAGTACATCAGCGAATTTGCGGGGCTTCGTACCAAAATGTACTGTGTAAAGATTGCAGAAGAAAAAGAGATCAAGAAAGCGAAGGGGGTGGGAAAAATAAGTACTAGCAAATTTAGCATGCAAGACTACAAGGAATGCCTTTTTCATGGTAAAAGGCAACTTAGCACTGATCATCACATTGCAAGTAAATTGCATGATTTGTACACGACCCGTGTAACCAAAGTAGCACTCGATGCAAGAGACAACAAATTACGTGTTCTCGATTGTCAAATCCACACGAGAGAGTGGGGCCACTGCAATGGAAGCGATAAAAGTGACGTGTGTTAACTGTAACCCCATAGCCATGAAGTCCGCTGTGTCTTTTGCCATTCTTCAAAATATACGGAGGAAAAGAGGGGCCCTCGGGCGATGAAAAGTTGCAAGTTGTTATTATGTCGTTAAGCCCGCTCCAAACACGAGGCTCATTAAATTCAACTCTTACTTTTTTTTCTTGTTCATCGTGATTTAACGACATAATTACAGGTTCGAGAGTCTTTTGAATTGCATCGCCGCAGATAAAATCTTCTCTTTTTCTTTTTATTCGATCTACAAAAGGCACAGTGTGTAGAAATTTAAATAATTAACAAGGACAATGAATCTCTTTGGCTTCCGCAAAGAGATCAATATGGACACTGCACCACCAAATACCAATAACCTCTTACCTTCCGTGTTATCTAAACTCTGTGGTCTACTAATTGTACACCTCAACAGCATTTGGACGAAAGTGAATGACGATGTGGGCAAGATGTTTTACGTCTTCAATAACAATTTACATTTCTATGAAATTCCGATCGACGGGAAACTTCAAATCACCGTGAATCCGGAGAACGCAGGCGAAATCAAAATTTCTAGCGGCAAGAACATTTTTCGAATGAAGCACGACAAGGTGGTTTCTAACATGGCGTACGACGTGTCTGCAGCAGATTTACTTTACGTGGAACTCCTAGGAGATTACGACAAACTCGTTCCTCTCTTCGTAGAATTACGAATCGTCTATCCTATTATAAATAACCGTTAACCAAAAAATGCCTAACGACATTTTCAGCAACACCAAGCGTGTAGACCACGCAGAAGAGATTCTCATGTTGGACGTTCGTGTTAAGAAGTTGAGGAGCGATTTGATTGCTTTGCAGGAGACCTTAAACAAAAGTTTAGAGTCGGAGATCGCTACGCTCCAAACGCAATGTCTCGACCCCATTCTGAAAATCGATTCCGAACTGAAAACGCTCATAAAAAATTATGTCGACGTACCTTCTTACGACAACGTTCAAAATATACAGTTGAGCGTGGATTCGCTTCAAAATGATTTGGCCAAATTACAGCAATTTCAATCGAAAAATGAAGATTTGGAAAAATTGAAACTCGAAATCGAAGAACGAACTTCCGCAATCGAAAAGAATTTCTCTGAACTTCAAACCGTGGTGAACGATATTGATGTGGAACGCTTGCACGTCGTCGTTTCCAAATTACAAGAAGAATTCACCGGCACGTTGGAAGAAATTAAATCCAAGTTACAGACTTTGGAAGATACCATGACGAACCTACCATCGTCAGACGAACTGCAGGTCATCGGTAAAAGCGTCGCGAACATAAAAATTCAATTGGAGGCTTATCAAGATTTCGAACACATTCAAACCACCATCGCTACGCTTCAGGCGTCTCTGGAGTTGATCAACGAAGAAATTAAAAATATTCACGCTGAAGCGAGAGCGTTGACGAGCATTCAAGACACGTTGAGCACGGTTCAGCAGAAGATCGAATATTTAGAAAATTTGAACGTCGAAACGAATCTTGCTCATTTTCATCACGTACTCGACAACATACAGGGTGACTTGGATTCGTTTCGGACGATCGTACCTTCGAGCGAAGATTTGGAAAAATTGAAAACGGTGGTGACGGCACTATCCGATTCGAGCGACGTCAAAAGTTCGTTGAGCGATCTCGAGAGTAGGGTGGCCAATCTCCCCACCTCCAAAGAATTACACGCTTTGAAAAGGAACATATCACGTATGCTGAAACGACTGGAAACGGAAACGGCGAACGTGGAACAGATTCGAGACGAACTTGCTTCGCTGGTGTCGACGCTGCCCACTTCGCAGAGCGTCGCCGACCTTCACACGCAGTTTACAGAAATGCGAAGCATCGTGAACGATCTTACCGAGAAGAGCTCGAAATTGAATCAAGTCGAGAACCTTCAGAACATTGTCGTCAACATCAGAGATCAAGTTGGAGTGCTGAAATCCACGCAGGAATCGACGCTGGCCTCTTTCGGTGCCAAGTTGCAAGAACTCAACGAAAACTACAAGCAGTTGAACGTGGAGGTGAAAATCAAACCGTCGTTTTCTACAGTAACGGATACCATAGTCGAGCATTTGCTGCCCATCGAAAATAAACTCGGACACGTTCACAGTAATCTGCTCGGCGTCGACACTAAATTCGCCAAATTGTTCACCTTGCAAGCCATCGAAATCAACAGCGTACCCAATCAACAGAGAATTTCCACGTACGTCGAAGGTAACAAACTGTACATGTTGCATCCTTATCATCCGTACTACAAGTTTCTCCTCGATGGCACGATTCAGATAAATGAATTTTCGTACTGGTCTCACGGTAGAAAAGCTAGCGTTCCCACCATGACTTTGATATCGAATCGTGGTGTCCAGAAAGCAGGAAACATTCCTCCGGCACGTTGGAACGAAAAGCGCAACATATATGAAATACACGAAGACGAAGACCTTACTGTTTTCGACGTGAGTGCCGGCGATAAGCTGATCGTTCAAAACACGAGCGAAGTGCCACCCTCTTTGAATCCCATCACGCTGGTGCTTCTTTTGAAACGTAATCTCTAAAAAAAAATGTCTAGGCAAGCCATCGTCCAAGAATTGCATAAACCTGCACGCCGCAACTACGAACGTTTGGCGGTGGTAACCAAGGGCATCGACGACCTCTGGGAAAGCGACCTCGTCGAGATGAGTAGCGGCAAGTTAAAAAACGTACATAAATCGAACAAGGGCAACAAGTACCTCCTCACCGTCATAGACACATTTTCGAAATTCGCATGGGCTCTACCTTTGAAGGCGAAAACGGGAACTTGCGTCACGGAAGCATTCAAGACAATTTTTCGCGAAAGCGGCGGCAGACGACCTCGGTTTCTGCACACGGACAAGGGGAAGGAATTTTACAATGCCGTATTCCAAAAGTTTATTCGGAAACACAACGTTCGACATTACTCGACCTTCAGTGACGTCAAGGCCAGCATGGTGGAAAGATTTAATCGCACTCTGAAATCGCGCATGTGGTCACGCTTCACGCTTCAGGGAAGCTACAAGTGGGTCGCCATTCTTCCGGAACTCGTTAACGACTATAATCACACGGTGCACGGAACGATAGGCATGAAGCCAGCTGACGTTACCAAGTCTGACGAGCAGCGATTAATTTCTACCGTTTACTGTCCAAAGTACACTCCCACGACAAAAAAAGCTAAATACGAAATTGGAGACCAGGTGAGGGTCAGTAAATTGAAGCAAACGTTCGACAGGGGTTTCACACGAAACTGGAGCACGGAACTTTTTACCGTGGTTCGAGTTCTACCCGGGAACCGTCACACGTATATAATAAAGGACAGTGGCGGTGAAATTTTATTGGGGCGCTTCTACGAGGAGGAACTCTCTAAAACTAAATACCCCGACACGTACCTCATCGAAAAAGTTTTGCGCAAGAGAGGTGACAAACTTTTGGTGAAATGGCTGGGACTTCCGGAAACGAGTTGGATCGATTCGAACGAAGTGATTCTATGAGTACGTGGAATGTCGTGAAACGTCTAGCTGTTTCGGAAAGTCAAACGAAAAAGAGGAACGGCGAATTGCTCCCCGACAGCATACGATGTCTGATCGTAGGACCTTCGGGGTGCGGAAAGACGACACTGCTCATTGATAATTTTATCCTCTCACCCAATTGGTTAGACTGGGAAAACAGACACCTATACGTATTTTCGAAAAGTCTCGAACAACCGAAATACCAGCAACTTATGAAACTGTACGAGGGACTGGGCATTGCAACTTTCGCAACTGAAATCATTCCACTGGACGATTGTCTCGAGAATTCCGTTGTGGTGTTCGACGACATGATCTTGGAAAATCAAAACGAGATTCGTATTTTTTTCACTCAAAAACGTCACAAAGGATTGGATTGTTTCTACCTGGCACAAACTTTTTCCAAGGTTCCGAAACAACTGCTACGCGACAACGCTAATTTCATATGTTTGTTTCGACCAGACCACACCAATTTAAAACACGCACACGATGATTACGTAGGGGCTGACATAAATTACAATCTATTTTCTAAATTCTGCTCCCACTGTTGGAACAGTGACGATTTCGGATTCATGACCATCGACATGACTCGAAAAGCAAACCATGGAAAATATAGAAATAAAATAAACGTTTATCTAGACGTCTCAAAGGCTAACAAGAGGACGATTTCAGATTTGCAACAAGAAGAAAAAATCCAAAAAATCAAAATCGAGAATCTAAAAAAATAAAATTTGAAAAACGTTCTTTTTTTTTCAAACGTCTGACAAGCATATATAAAATAACCATTACAACAAAAAGTGAGTGTTAGAAAAAGTGGATAGTCTCAAGAGGGTGACAGCAGAAAACTACGAGAACCGAACGTATAGGCTGGGAATTCGACGTTTCAAAAACGTTTCAACGTATATAGCAAAATGTCAAAACGTCAATTTCAAGAAGACGAAAATCTCAACTTGCAAAAATACTTCGTGAAGCGATTCAAAGGTTGGAAATCCGAGAATCGCGGATCCTACGAAGAGAAGAAACGTCAGGATCAACCTGTGATCGATGCCATCAGCGGTCTAGGTAAAGAAATTAAAAGCGTCACGGAACAAAATAAAAATTTGATCAACGAACTCGTACCGCTCGCAGCTAAAAGTTACGCCGTACCCACGCCCATTTCGAGCATTCCTTCGACGCCGTTCGAACTGAAGGACGTACCGGCACGACGTCGAGCCATAAGTAGCACCTCTTCGGATAAAATCGAGTTGGGACTTTTGGCACGAGACTACCTGAGCACGGGGAAGTTCGACAAGGATGAGGTGTTCGGATTGTATCCCAGCATGGAAACCAACGAGGGTGGCGGGGTGGTGTGGAAGATTGGAAAATCGAAGGTGACCTTCGAAGGCAACGACATTAAAGTTAATTTAGGCGATAAGAATAGTTGGACCAGGTATCCGGGTACGGTGGGACTGTGGGAACTGGTCGTCAAAAAGCAGCCGAAAGATTACACCGACGAAGATTACCAAAGTTACAAGGAAATTCTGATCATGACGGATGCCTTGTACCAGAACAACGACGCC
This sequence comes from Lepisma saccharinum, assembly GCF_977018435.1. Lineage (NCBI taxonomy): Eukaryota > Metazoa > Arthropoda > Insecta > Zygentoma > Lepismatidae > Lepisma > Lepisma saccharinum. The sequence goes on along the minus strand of NC_139230.1, from coordinate 192,879,052 downwards.
TCGCAGAATAGGGTGAAATCGAGCAGCGGCGAGAAGTACAGGAATCTCATCAAACCGATTTGGAACCAGGTGAAAACAGGCAGCGGCGTCAAACGCTACAAAACGTTACCCAAAGAATTCGTTTGGGTGGACGACGTGAGGAAGCTCGTGGACCGATTGTTGGTGATAGCCGGCGAAGAGAATGCAGGCAATCGTAATTTCTACAACGAGAAGGTTGGCATCGTGGACATGATCAGCGCCAAACTTTCCAACTTCATCGTGAACGACGACAAGGGCATAGGTTACCTGATCAAAATCATCAACACGCTGCCTCCGAGATTCTGGAACGTGGCCGAAGGAAAGGGACTCGTAAACGACATCATCAACAAGTTACCTTTCGAGATGCATTTACCTGGCTACCAGTATTGCGGACCGGGTACCAAACTCGAGAAAAGATTGGAGAGAGGAGACAAGGGTGTGAATCCGTTGGACGCGGCATGCAAAGATCACGACATCGCCTACAACACAACGCAGACGGATCTGGATGCACGTCACGAAGCAGACAGAAAGTTAGAGCACGCAGCTTTCGAAAGGTTCGTCAGGAGAGACGCTTCGTTGGGTGAAAGAGTTGCAGCACTGGGCACCACCATCACCATGAACGCGAAACAAAAATTTGGGTGGGGTGTATAAATAACATACAGTAAAAAAAAAACAACATGTCTCGTATAACCGACTTGCCACCTGAGCTACTATCTAAAATATTCAAAAAGGTAGTAAACGGAGATATAGGAAAACTTTTGATCATAGCAAGAACGACGCCAGCATTTCGAATTCCGTGTGAAATGGCCGTCAAGGACCGTCTTCGGGAGATCAGCGGCCTGAGGTGCGGTGATCTCGACACACTTCTTTCGGCTGCAGGGGAAAAATTAAACAAGAGAATGGACGAACTGCACGAGGCGAGGCAGGGAAGAAGACGGTACACAGATAATTGGCGCAAGTCTAAGCAGGAGACGGAAGATATCATTACGCACATCATCGCGTTTTCAGAAGCACGAACTTTCTTCCTCTGTTAAAAAAATATTCGATACAAAAAAATCTCGTGAAAAAAAACTTGATATATAAATAACACACATCGTGAAAAAAAAAGTATATATAAATAACACACATCGTGAAAAAACAATTAAATTTCTCTCTATAACACTATGAAAATTTTTCTTCTTCGATATGAGTGAAAAAAAAATGACTGATCTTCAAGCATTGAAACAAATGCTAAATTTGTCAGTCGAGTATGTAAAAATTCAGGAATTGGAAGTCGGCAAACCCTACACGATAACTTTCGGTTCAATCGATTCTACCCAGTATGGTCCCAAGGTGCGTCTGTTGCTCGACGGACAATACAGTCTATTTTTACCAGATCGATACGCTAACATGTTATCCGACGAGAAGCTAGCTATCTTAATCGAGAACAAAACTCGAATCGTGTACAAGGGAACAAAGGAACTTCTTGGCAAGAAAACGAAGCACGTAATAGAATTTGTGTAACGACTGCAGGGAGTATATACCTTGAAAAAATTACACGAAACAAAAAAAAAATCTCAGAACATTTATATATAAATAACATACCGTGAAAAAAAAATACACGAAACAAAAAAAACATCTCAGAACATTTATATATAAATAACATACCGTGAAAAAAAAATTACGCGAAACAAAAAAAATCTCAGAACATTTATATATATAAATAACATACCGTGAAAAAAAAGAAATATATAGAGCATCAACATGAAGCCCAAGGGTGTCGTGTACCAGATACCATACTCCAATCTAAAAAATCTAGGTACCCTCGATGCGTTACTCACCAAGAAACAACGCGAGAAGAAACGTTCTTGCTTGTCGAAAGGACACGGAATGAAATTACTTCTCAGCACACCTCAATTGAGACGCTTGCAGCGTTCGCGAAAACAGCAAAAGATCGGAGGTTTCATATTCAGCATCCCGGCCATCCTGGCAGCATTGGGGGCCGTTGGAAGTTTGGCCGGCGGAAGCGCCGCCACCGCGAAAGCCGTCATCGACTCGAAGAAGAACAAGGCGGAATTGGAAGAACAGAAACGTCACAACCTGGCCATGGAGAAGAAAGGGGGGAAGGGCGTGATGAAAAAGTTTAAAAAAAAGAAACAGCAGCACTCACCAACCGAGACATTGAATCTCTGATCGAACCGTTACGAATCAAACACTTCAGAGGAGTTTTCATGTCCGACTCGTTACCTTCAACCGTCAAAAAAAGAGAATGCGGAGTAGTCAACTTGGACAGTCAAGAAAATCCAGGCACGCATTGGATATGTTACCACAAAAACGACAATAACAAAGCATTCGTTTTCGATTCTTTCGGAGGTGTTCCACCTACAAATTTAGTCCATTACCTGAAAACGAACAAAACCTCTATATACTACAACGACGAACGCATTCAAAATTTCGGAGACGAGAACTGCGGTCATCTCTGCCTCTCCGTGCTCGCGTTTCTCTCTAAAATAAATAAGCCTACGATCGAAGATTTCCAGAAAGCTTTGTGGAATCTTAAACAGCATCACCAGGATGGGCGTGTTCCATCTCACGAGCGAATCTTCGATCTTGAAACTCACGCTGCACGACGACATCGTCTATCCTAAATCCGTAGCTCTGCGTGCATTCTACAGCATGTACCTCATACCTAACGTCACGCAGCACAACAACAAAATTAGCGTCGGAAGCGAACACATCGTCGTCACGCCAGGCCAATACAATCTTTCCACTTTGCAAGCTCAGTTACCCAAAGGCACGTACCTTTCTCAAAATTCGGTCACGCACAGAGTGGAAATCGTGTCCGCGACGGAGACCGTAGACCTGGGCACCATGGGAGAACTTTTAGGTTTCGAGAACGACACGAAACTCGAAGCTGGCATCAAGCACGTAGCAACCAACATTCCTAAATTCTTGGCCATAGAGACTCTGAACGTACACTGCAACGTGGCGGAAGGCATGATCACGAAATCCTCGGAATGATTAGGAAGTCACAAGCAGACGGGAATCATCGCCACTTTCAAACCAAGTTCCGAATTCATGGAACCGATCATCTACACGCCCTCTTCGCCGATCTATTTTCCAGTATGTCGCAACCGCATAGACGACATAGAGTTGGTGGTGAAGAACGAGAAAGGAGAGGTGGTGGATTTCGCAGGTGCAACGACCACTGCCATCGTGGAGATCAACGTATAATAAATAACCATACACATCATGGAGCAAATCGAAAGTTACGAATTGCAATCTTTTCCTCCCAACCGTCGCACGTTCGCCAATCTCAACGAAGCGAACAGGGAGATCGAATACGACGTGGACGTAGGCGACGGGTTCGTTCATCCTCACAGAGCGGAGCTCTACCTTCAATTCGACGTGATGAAGAAGGAAAGCGGAGACGCATTTCCGCCCAATGCAAATTTGATACTCGTGGACAACTTCGTGCCTCACCTGTTCTCGCAGGTGGAGGTGAGGAAACACGGTACCGTCATCGACAGAATCGATTATCCAGGCATCACGTCGACGGCAGAGGGAACATTGAAATTATCCAAAACGGACGCAGCATACTATCAGGCCGGGGGGGTTCGAAGCGGGAACCAAAATATCGACGAAAAGTCACACGGTGCTCTTTCCCATGCGTCTGCTGCCGGGATTCTTCTCCGACTACAAGGAGATCATGTGGAAGGGAGGATTGCGCGTCACCTTTCGAAGAGCGGCCAACGACAACGACGCACTGATGCGATACACCAACTTGAACGCAGACAGCACGCCGATAGCCAACACATTACCCGAAGCGGCCAAGTGCGTCATCCGGAGCATGGAATTGAGAATGCCGGTGGTGGAATACGAAACGAACTACGCCCTCAAGTACAAAGCGGAGATCTTGAAAAGTCCGCAGGTACCGATTCACTTTCACGGTTACCAGTGCGTGCAGAAGATGGCGTCGGGAAGTCACATGGAATTCGACGTGACGACGCAGTTCAACAACATACAGTTCGACATGCCAGATTTCGTCGTAGTGCTCTTTCAGACCGGGAGGGACAACAATCAGGAAAAAGATTCCAGCAAGTTCGAGGACTGCAAGATAAAGAACGTTTATCTCAAGAACGGTAGGAACGAAGTGTTCCCGCGCGAGAATTACAACCTCGACATGACCAAAGACGATTACCTCAAACTTTACGAAGCTTACACGTCTTACAAACGCGTGACCGAGGGAAGCGTGGACATGTACTACACGCCCAGCGAATTCAAAACCCACAGACCCATGTCCGTCATCAATACATCTAAGAGAAAGCAGGTGGTGGTCAACGATCGAACCAACATCAAGATCGTCTGCGAGTTCAACGGTCCGTTGCCTGCCGATACCCTATGTAGCGTCATCCTGGTCGCAGAGAAGTCCTTCGCCTACGACGTGAAGAACGAGAGGGTCACAGAGCAGTTTTAACAGGTTTTTAACATCTTTTCTTTGCACAATAAAGAATTTTTTGTACTAGCACAATCAGTTACAATGGCACTATACGAATTTCACTAGTTCAGATCAGTTACAATGTCAATTTCATCAGTTATCAGTTACAATATCTTTTTTTTCATCACTATAGCACGAGACAATCAGAATTTGCACAAAAATTTTTGTTATTTTTTTTTTACACGAGAAAATTAACAATAAAATTCTTTCTTTTTTTTATCGTTTCAGATGCTGTCAAACATTAAAAAAAACACATACACATACACTAGAAAAAAAAGCATGCAACTTTATTTTGTAACACACACATATTCTCCATCTTCATCAAGAAAAATATTATAATAAACATAATTTTTTTATCTATCTCACAATAAAACTCTAGATCCAAAAAATTACAACATCAAAATAACACTAGAGTCGTTAGTACACGTTGCATGCATTTACGGAGGTCCTCTGTAGAGTTTCATGGAAGTTTGAGAGAAAAAAAAAACAAACACGTGAAACTCTATAGAGGTGTGGTAATCTATAACCGCAGCCGTTAGAGAACCTTTTTTACTTTTTTTTGGTTGGGCACCACGCTCCCCTGGCGAGGTTATATAGGGGCAAGGGATCCTAAAAAAAACAATTATTATTTGTTTGTTTGCGTCACACAATACGGAAATAATGAGAGGCACATCGTTCCCCGAGAGAGGTAGGTTTACAAAGGTCACGATATATAAACATTTTGGTCCCCCGGGACTTGGAAAATTACGATAAGGTGCACTCATCCTTCAAAGGGTGAGAGGGTGAGAGAGTGAATTTCACTCATCACTGCTTTTCTACGCCGTGAAACATCGTCAGCGCAATAAATGAGGCGCGGAACGTGGAGAGAAAGTGAGTTTTTCAGGTTTTTGTGGTCGTTTGGTCAAGAAATCAGAGTTGCAGTCAAATGCACAAATACTATCTACTATTGTGCATTATTTGGATTGTTTAATTAACGTCGCATTAATTAGTTTTAGACCAATCGTGACATAGGGAATCGAGAGCACAAAGGAAGGGAAAATGCAAGAGAACACGGTTCTCTTAAAGGTAGCATTCCGTGAATACGACTGAAGTGACTGCAGAATATTATGGACAAAATTTGTTTCGCTTTTTCCTTTTATTTCTGTTTCAGTTATTTTTCTTCGCTTTTCTTCTACCACTCGTTTTAATCGTGTCGGTGAGGAAGAATTACAAACTCGTGAAATGGACGATGGGACAAAAAAATCTATGCCTCTCCCACGGTTCGAAACTTTAATCACAAAATATTGTCTTATGTTTAAAATTTACGCCAATTATGGATTCACTCGTCTCTTTCTCAAGGCATTCCATTGCATAACCGATAGCATAGTGGTAACGTCTTCGCCATGTAATCAAAGGCTTTGTAACGATCCTGCAAGATCGCCACAAGTTACGCATTTGTTCTTTTTATTGTCATTGTTGAATAACATTGTATAATCTTATCTATTGGGTTATCGCTTCTGCATAGGATTTCACTGCTATGCTTGGTAGAGAACGTAGTTCTACCATATCTCACTAGGGAGCGTTATTGTTTCTAATAGTCCATTGTTCATCTGTATAGATGGCAGTCCATGTTAAGCAGCGCTCTCGTAGTTCACGAGAATCCACTAGAGGCGCTGGCGCTGCGCTCAGAATTGTATATAAGCACCAACCCTGCCCCGGCCAGGGCCCCTCTGTCCGAAGGGACCTAGAGTGGAAACCTCACGGTGCCCAACGAAGCTCCAGACCATCGAACGTCGAGATCGCCGCGGCATAGACACGCGTTCGCGCGATGTCAGTGAGGAACTTCAACCTACCCGACCCCGTCCAGGGAAATAATGGAAGACGTTCAACAACCCAATCATCCGATAGGCCAACGAGCCCAACCATTCAGGGGGGACAACTCGTGTTCCTAATTCCTCCCTCTGATAGGCTATCGAGGCAACTAATGATAGATACAGAACGCCTTAACGATTCTGAAATGCACAATATCGACAACCGGGAACCTCAGGGCACTGCATCGGAGTACGGTTACACATCAGATTCTGTTGTAAATGAAGAGAGAAGAGTATCCGCTCACACGGGAGCCATCTCCAAATCGCAAGGAGGGAAAATGCGCCCACCACGACGAGTATATTCCAGATCTTCCGAAAAGTTATTTATGAAGCCAACGGATAGAAGAAAACGTTATATGCAATCCACACAAAACAAGACCTTTGATTCCGATGGGTTTCAACTCGTACCTCCAAGAAAGATAGTTCCGGCCAGTACTGTGACTGCTGATCCACCATCAACAATTGAAACATCAAATAGATATGATGCGTTCACATCAGACCAACCGGAATTACCACATGAAAATATGCAGATTCAAACAGAGGGAGAAAACGAAATACCTTCCGTCTCCACACCAAAACCTACCAGAGAGCCGTTGATCTATGTCTATCATCAACCGGCACCTCATAATTTTGTCATGAAAACTATCGAAACTACCAAGATTAACCCAAGGGTGCGTTACACAATGGATAGTATACGTTTGCAATGTACTTCATCAAATGATTTCAACAAATTGAAAACATATCTTCAAACAAACAGAGAAAGATTCGCCATAGCTCCGAATCGTCAAAATCGTCCACTTCGGGTTGTCATTCCACATCTTCCTATAGATCTAGATACGAAGTTCATCATGTCGGAGCTCATTGATTATGGATTTGAAGTTATGACTGTTCACCAAATGAGCCAGCGTAACCCAAAAGGTCCCGGAAGGAAGAACATACCACTATTCCTGATTACTCTCAAGAGATCACCAGCAGCATCAACGATCTACGATTTGGAAAGTATTAACATCTATAGGATTGAGGTCGTAGAATATCTGCCCCCAACAGTCATACAATGCCATAAATGCCAACGTCTAGGCCACACCCAGCAACAATGTTTTACCATACCACGCTGTGTTAAATGTGGTAAACCACATGAAGCATATAAATGTCAGAAGAAGAGGGATGATGTGCGAACTGTGGGGGAGAACATCCCGCAAACTTTAGAGGCTGTCGGATCTTCACTGTAATAGATCAACAACAGAGAAAACCTCAGATGATAACTGCCAGTCAACCTGTCAGAACCAGCACTACAGCTCCAGCAGCTTCAGCTCCAGCTCCAGCTTCAACATCTATCAGGCCCACTGAAGCAGCACGTTATACATCTTATGCCTACAGGGCTGACCCACAGTCTCGAATGGGACAACGTCACCAACCTACAACAAATACTGGGCAAGCTGGCCAAGGTCTGCAAATACTCCTGGATCTGGCTAATACATGAAACTTTACCAAGATATGGCAACATGTATCCCGAGGACTACAAAAGATCTCCCAAGCAACCTCGGGAATGTCTATAATACCAATCATAATACAAATACTGATGGAAATGCAATCTGATGGCTGTTTTTAGTCGACATAATTTGCTTCAACATATCAATTTGCTGATATACAATGCCGATGGCATAGCAAATCAGACACCTGAACTCACTCATTTACTTTGCAATAAAAATATAAATATTGCACTAATTAACGAGACTCACCTCAAACCACATATGAAATGGACCATCTCTCGTTATAGAATTTTCCGTGAAGACCGACTCCAACAAAGAAAAGGCGGATTTCTCATATTAACAAGACAAGGAATCAACGCGGCAAGAATAGCACTACCCACATTTACATCAATTGAGGCAATTGCAATTAAGGTGCATACTACTTCAGAAGATCTGATATTAGTTGCAGCGTATCGGTCTCCAGCTACAGTGCTGGATTATCAAGACGTACTACAATTGGACAAACTGGGATCCAACGTTAATGTTGGAGGCGATCTTAATGCCAAGCATTCCAGAATATCTAACCCGTCTGGAAATATTCTACTGCAAGCGCTGCCAGATACTGAATTTTCTACATCTGCTCCACTGGACCCTACTTTGTACCCTAGGGGTAGAGGAACACCTGATGTCTTAGACGTACTTTTGAACAAAGGAGTAGGCATTAGTACTGCACCACATGTTGAAGACGCTCTTACCTCGGATCATCTCCCTGTTATCGCAGCTATTGCCCAGGGCATCTACTATCATAGGTTCCAGGCACTACAGGAACCCAAAACAGATTTGAATGCTTTTCGCCGGCAATCACATATGAGACTGAACCTCCATCAATCAATGAATACGGCTGAGGAGATCGATGAAGCAGTAAACAACTTTACAGAGGTTATTAAAACATCTTGGAGCCGAACAACGATTACCATGTCTACTTTACCTACGCCAAACACTTCTCCAGTACTGGAAATTTTACTTTGTTTGACACGATGGGCCCGACGTCGCTGGTATAGAACTCAATCACCCCACCATCTTTATGAATGGAGGTTGCTTGCCAAAGAATTACATAATTTCCTAGTAAGAGAGTGGACCTCCCAATGGGATGAACGTCTACGAAAACTGGAAAAACAAGATAGGCTATTTTGGAAGTTATCGCACACTCTCAATGCAAGAGATAAGCCAACGTTGAATTCCTTAAATTCTCCAGAAGGACCTATAGTGAATCCTCAGGAAATAGCGGAAACTCTTGCAGACCAATTCCAAACGCATTTCAAACTTAATGCAGAACTTAATGATCAAGAAACAGAGCAAGAGGTTCAAAATATATCCGACCAACTTCTACAACTTCCATCGATTCTTGATGCTCCACACGTAACACCTCGTGAAGTCCAAAGGCTGACAAAAAAGCTAAATCCGAAAGCAGCACCTGGTCTAGATGGTATTCCACCTGCGGCACTTCAGAATCTCACAAGAAAGGGGTTTGTGTATCTTGCCAAACTTTTTACTAACATTATACGACTGGGGTATTTTCCAACACAATGGAAAATGGCAAAGATCATAGCTATTCCAAAAATGGGAAAGAATCCGCACGAGAAGACAAACTATAGGCCTATAAGTCTATTATCTCATGTTAGTAAGATTTTCGAAAGGGTGTTGTGCCAGCTTCTCACAGTTATTATAGTCGAACATCAGCTAATACCAAACCACCAATTTGGCTTTCGGAAAAATCACGGTACTACCGAACAACTTGTCAGAGTCGTTGACTATATTGCTGTTCATAACAACAGAAAGCATCGTGTCGCTGGTCTATTTCTGGACGTGCAGCAAGCATTTGATAGAGTATGGCATGGTGGACTAATGCTCAAACTACAACAACTTCCGCTACCTCAGTGCTACTTAAAAGTTATGATGAATTATCTGCAAAACAGAAAGTTTATAGTAACTGTGCAAGGGCAGAAATCTACTTCCAGATCTATTGAAGCAGGGGTGCCTCAAGGCTCTGTCCTTTCCCCTACGTTATACTCATTATATACGGCAGATATTCCATATCCGAATGAAGGATTACTAGCAACATATGCAGATGATACTGCATTGTTAGTACATGCAAAATTACTGTCCACTTGCGATAAACGAATTAACAAGTATGTGCCAGAATTAATAAAATGGACTCAGAAATGGAAAATAAAAATAAATCCAACAAAAAGCAACACCATAGTTTTTGCATCGAGTGGAGCTAGGGAGAAAATCAAACTCCAAATATTCCAGCCGCCAGTCCCTACGGTCAATAAGATAAAGTACCTAGGAATAAGCCTTGATACAAGACTGACTTTTGGCCCACATCTAGATGAGGTGGCAAGAAGGGCAAAACAAAGAACAGGATACCTCATGCCTCTACTAAGATCACCAGCGTTGCCAATTGAAACAAGACTCCATCTGTATCAAATGATGATTAGACCTATATTATTATATGCCGGCCCTACATGGTTACAGGCTGCTAAAACACATTTACAGAAATTGCAATGTGTACAAAACAGAGCACTCAGATACATTGGACATTACCCGTTAGCGACACGTATACAACTCCACGAAGACATGGACCAGCCCAGGATTGAAGATTTACTACATATTGCCCGGGATAACCTGTGGAGGCGGATTACGATGTATCCAAACCCATTAGTGCAAGCTATAGGTCAAATAAAACAAGAGTAGAGAGGGTTTCACTTCCCCGTCCATGACTGTTTATATAAACCAAAGAAATGAAATGACAATCAAGTTAATGTAATGATTGTGATCGTGAATGTTCATATATGTGTAGTAGTAGTAGTATGTAGTAGTTAGTAGATTTTGGGGATTTTCTGGGAACATTGTAAATTGTACTAACGCGACAGTTGCGTTAGTTTTTGTAAAATATTGATGTAAAGAAAAGTAATTATTGTAACAGTATTGTAAATTAATTCGATTCCAGTTAATGTTAAATAAACAATATGCTGGGATACACAAATCCTGACGTCAAATCCGGCCAGGGAGTTCTGTGTTGACTCTTCGGCGACTCATGGTCGAGCTCTGCTCCCGCAAATAGCCCAGAATTGCAAGCACATGGGTGCTTAGGGATACAAGAGGGCTTCTTACAGTGTGGCCTACTCTGGTAGATTATACGAGAGGTAGCAATATTTCTCGGCCTACCGGGTAGAATATACGCATTGTTTCTAGCTCAACCTCCTACAGTGTGTAGAACAGAAACGTACTCCTTGTGCGGCCTACAGGTAGATTATACGCATTGTATTGGGTTACGGTTTAGCTCGTGGACATATTTACTGTTGGGAGACGGCCTACTAGTTGATAATACGAAGGGTATCCGTATTCTTTGGCCTACTAGTAGATTATACATTTCACAACAGTCGATGCAGAAATGACGTCATCTTTTGGCCTACTGTGGTAGATTATACGAGCGATAGCAATATTTCTTATCCTACCAGGTAGATTATACGAAGGGTGATGTTCATCGTTAGTTAATTTTTCATTAAGGGAAAATGAGCAGTGTTTTATTACTGCCTTCAGCTTAGCATTTTTCAAGTAATTAATTAAAGTAAATAAAGTTTAACTAAGCATGATCCTTTGTAAGCTTATAGTAAATTTCCGTTGCTTTGTTGATATTACTCTTTACTAGGAAAGCAGATTAAATGTTCCTTGAGTCGTTTAATTAATGCCCTATTGTCCCCAAGTCAGCACAGAGGCGACCCAATGCCCTAAAAGAAAAATAAGGTCCTTTATTCCCCACTGGAGAAAAATTGAATGGTCCCTGTCCTCCCTCTCCAAGACTTCTGCAGAGGAGATTCGAACCTGGAACTTCAAGAACGACAACAGTGCAGTGAAATCTTATCAGGAGATATTGTGACTTTGTTTTGTGCGGATATCTAATTTCACCCCAGTGTAATAAACTGGTTACGTCGACGCTAACTTTCATTATATATATATATATATATGTATATATATATATATATCCCAACCCTGAGTGTATAAGAACATCATATCTCCGGCTAGAAAAGAGCTAACATCATGGGTAAAACTGAATAATGTTCCCCGTCACAACGTCGAACCCGGTACGTTGCAGTCAAGTACTATTCTGAGAAACCTCAACTGCAACGTTGTGCCGTGAGGGTACATTGTGTGTGTGTGGTCGGAACCCGGGGCGTTTCAGCTTCCTAATTCAATACCAGATAGAGGAATGTTTGGTTCGAATCCCACTTTAATGTAGGTCCAGTGCATAAACTAGACTTAAACAATTAACGTGTGGCATGTGATCTGTGATGAGAATTATCATTTCCGTGAACCATCTTGACAATGACTCTAGTATCACTCGAAAGAATATTTCCTTACGAGTAGCTCTTGTTAAGAATCCAGTTGCTGAAATGTTCTTCTTGAGGCCACGTAGCACCCAGCTGTGATTTGTTGTGACTGGGGCATGAGTCATGTGACATGCTTTCAATGCTCAATCCTTCTCGAGAACACAGATCCACCAGACAAACTTAAGTGAATATTTTGTTTTTTGGGTTGCATAAATAACAGGCTTTAAGACATTACGAAATTCTAGGTCCCGTGGCCCAGGTAATTCTTTCTCTGACTGTACATAAAGTGGACATTAAAACACCAACTCAATCAATCAACTTCACAGGCGGAAAACAACTTGTGTTATGTTTCTCACAAATAACCATCTTACAAACCGCCTGCGAGGGGTGGTTCGGTCATCGAACCAAAACTTTAAACCGCAATCATTTTATGTTATGTTGGCCTTCAATAAATAGATTAAATTACTTCAACAGATTGTGTTTCAGAAAATAAAATTCACTCTGTACCAAAGATAGCGTAAAATAGCATACGTCAATTTTGATTTTATAATCCGCGGACTATATTAAAATGGTGAAATTGTTAAACCAACACAGTCACGGGCACTGGGTTGTAATACTCCCATTAACCTCCAAATGGAATCATTACAAACCAGAAATGTCCGTGATATTGAACTGAAACTCCATTATGATCTCGATCTATTTCTAAAGTATCTCCCACCGTAATCACCACCATTATTATATTTTGTAATATGTGGTATTTGTAATATGTGTAATATGTGTATTCAGTGGTGCAGTCGTACCAGGGCTCACCAGGGCGCCGTCCTGGTTGATGACAATAATAATTGTAAAAATAATTATAATTATAATAAGAAATACAATTTTATCAACGACCAATCCAGCACGGTAAGAAAAACAACAGACTGCAGAACGAGATGCACGATGCACCTCCTCCCGCGACGTCGTAACTCTCGGCGCCAGCGCTGTTGTCTTGTTGGTCTGAGGCGTTTTCCCCCCTCTCCACTTCCCTTGCCTTGTTAGGTCGGCCACTGTAAGACTAGACAAGAGCTATAGTGTTTTATGTCATTGTGATGCAGATTTTAAAGCGCCCCGGTACTATTTATTTTACGACTACGCTACTGATTATATCCATTATTATTATTAATATTATTAGTTATATTGATTAATGTGAAGGAACCATTTGGTCCCTTCCCCAAAAAGTTCAGAGCACGACTCTGATGTACCTAACAGAGAAAGGTAAAAGGCATTAGTTACCATGCCGTAAGGTTTCTTGGGTCTCTATATTATAAGACAATCTCACTATATTTACAGCGAGAACCTTATGCTATTTGGATTTTCGTCCAGTTTTGAAAAACTAATAAGATTGTAATCTTTAAAAATGTTTATGCTTTTTAATTTGGGTATATATCTTTGAAAGTATTTTCAATTTAACAGACACAGATGTAAAACTTTATTCTAATTAAATAATGCTGTTGGGCGCCATCTTTTATCGTAATATATAGTGAATTCACACCAGTTTACTCATGCACACCTGAATCCAAATTTCAATAGTCATATACCAGAATGTGTGTGTGGATGTCAGTCATTCTAATATATTGTTATAACTTTAATTTTTGTGTATTTTTCTCTTCTTTTCTCTTCAAGGTTAATCAGGTCTATGAGGATGAATTGATAAAATCTGTTAATCAAAATGATATGGCCAGCATGGTATATATTTTAGCGAGCTTCCTTAACCACTCCATCAGAATATACACTCGTAAAACCAGGATTCGATCCTCGGTGTAGATAATCTTTTAATAATAATAATAATAATAATAATAATAATTTTTGTCGATCCCTACATAATAAGTTCGGCGCCCTTGGAGCCCCTGGGTGGTAACGGCGGCTAGGGCGTGGTGCTAATCACATCACCTGATGAGAACATTCTCCCCCCTTCTCTCTCTCTCTCTCTTTCTAATGGTGATCAGTTGCGCAACCACTAGGGGGCAGGGTAGCATTGCCCCTCCAACCTTGGACGGAAATGAGTTCTAGGGGGAGCAAGGGTAGCAAACATTGACGGCCAGGGGCACCTGCAAGGGGGAACAACCTGCAGGGGGCACAACCTGCAGGGGGCACAACCTGCAGGGGGCACAACCTGCATGGGGAACAGAGGGGCAATTACCCGCTTGATTTCAAATTCCATGCAAATAAAAATACATTTTGTAGAATTTTCTTGCTCTCTTCGTTCGCATTCCCTGGAATTCTTAGTCTTATCAAGTTCAGAGGCGTAGCAAAGGGGGGGGAGTCGGCCCTGGGTGCCGAACGATCTAAGTTAAAAAGTTATAAAAGAGAGAATGCCATAACACGCCGTGAAACTATTTGCGCAGTATTAAATCAATACTGTTTTCAGTTTGCAAAAAATTGGATCTAAACATTTTCTTTCTCGCTTCACTCGCAATATTTTTTTTATATATAATGAGTAGGTGTTGCGCCCGGACCCTGCGCCCTTAAGTGAGGATCAAAAAACCTCAAAAACTCACTTTCTCACGACGTTCTACGCCTCATTTATTGCGATTATGATGTTTGCAGCGAAGAAAACAGCACCAAAACATCAAAAAACTCACTTCAATTCACTGAAGTGAGCCGCAGTGTTGCAAACCTACGAAAATTTCATCAAAACCTCAAAACCTTATTTTTTCTCCACGTTCCGCGCTTTTATTCGTTGCGCTGACACAGCGTGATGAGTAAATAATGTACTCTCTCTCATCCTTGAAGGATGAATGCACCTTATCGTAATTTTCCAACTCCGGGACCAAATGTTTGTATATCGTGACCTTTGCAAACCTACCTCTTTCGGGAACGATGTGCCACACACACACGCGCGCGCGCGCTTGTATTGTGACCACTTTCTCTCCACGTTCCACCCTTTTATTCGTTGCGCTGACACAGCGTGATGAGCAAATAATGCACTCTCTCATTCTTGAAGGATGAATGCACCTTATCGTAATTTTCCAAGTCCCGGTCAAATGTTTGTATATCGTGACCTTTGTAAACCTCATTTGGGGTTCAAAAATACCTCAAAAACACATTTTTTCTCCACGTTCCGCGCTTTTATTCGTTGCGCTGACACAGCGTGATGAGCAAATAATGTACTTTTTCTCATTCTTGAAGGATGAATGCACCTTATCGTAATTTTCCAAGTCCCGGTCAAATGTTTGTATATCGTGACCTTTGTAAACCTCATTTGGGGTTCAAAAATACCTCAAAAACTCATTTTTTCTCCACGTTCCGCGCTTTTATTTGTTGCGCTGACACAGCGTGATGAGTAAATAATGTACTCTTTCTCATCCTTGAAGCATGAATGCACCTTATCGTAATTTTCCAAGTCCCGGTCAAATGTTTGTATATCGTGACCTTTGTAAACCTACCTTTTTCGGGAACGATGTGCCGCACACACACACGCGCGCGCGCGCGCCTGAAACGACAATTTTGTTCCCTCTCTCTCTCTGCGTGTGCTATCAACGTTAACACAATGACACAAATTCAACAAATAGGTAGGCCACGATCTTACTCCTAAATCGCATTACATACATGTGGAAAAAAAAAACTTTGCCTGTCATTACAAAAAAAAACTTTAACCGTATTCTTAAATAACTAACAAGGACAATGAATCTTTTTGGCTTCCGCAAACAGATCAACATGGAGACTGCACCGCCAAATTTCAATAACCTCTTACCTTCCGTGTTATCTAAACTCAATGGTTTACTGATTGTTCACCTTAACAGCATTTGGACGAAATTGGATGATGATGTGGGCAAGATGTTTTATGTTTTTAATAACAATTTACATTTCTACGAAATTCCGATCGACGGGAAACTTCAAATCACCGTGAATCCGGAAAACGCAGGCGAAATCAAAATTTCTACCGGCAAGAATATTTTTCGAATTAAGCACGACAAGATGCTTTCTAACATTACGTACGATGTTTCTGCAGGAGATTATCTTTACATGGAACTCCTCGGAGATTATGACAAACTTATTCCTCTCTTCGTAGAATTACGAATCGTCTATCCTATTATAAATAACCGTTAACCAAAAATGCCTAACGACATTTTCGGCAACACCAAGCGTGTAGACCATGCAGAAGAGATTCTCATGTTGGACATTCGAGTTAAGAAGTTGAGGAGCGATTTGATTGCTTTGCAGGAGACCTTAAACAAAAGTTTAGAGTCGGAAATCGCTACGCTCCAAACGCAATGTCTCGACCCCATTCTGAAAATCGATTCCGAACTGAAGACGCTGATAAAAAATTATGTCGACGTACCTTCTTACGACAACGTTCAAAATATACAGTTGAGCGTGGATTCGCTTCAAAATGATTTGGCCAAATTACACCAATTTCAATTGAAAAATCATGATTTGGAAAAATTGAAACTCGAAATCGAAGAACGAACTTCCGCAATAGAAAAGAATTTCTCTGAACTTCAAACCGTCGTGAAAGATATTGATGTAGAACGCTTGCATGTCGTCGTTTCCAAATTACAAGAAGAATTCACCGGCACGTTGGAAGAAATTAAATCCAAGTTGCAGACTTTGGAACATACCATGACGAACCTACCATCGTCAGACGAACTGCAGGTCATCGGTAAAAGCGTCGCGAACATAAAAATTCAATTGGAGGCGTATCGAGATTTCTAACACATTCAAACCACCATCGCTACGCTTCAGGCGTCCTTGGAATTGATCAACGAAGAAATTAAAAATATTCACGCTGAAGCAAGAGCGTTGACGAGCATTCAAGACACGTTGAGCACGGTTCAGCAGAAGATCGAATATTTAGAAAATTTGAACGTCGAAACGAATCTTGCTCATTTTCATCACGTACTCGACAACATACAGGGTGACTTGGAATCGTTACGGACGAGCGTGCCTTCGAGCGAAGATTTGGAAAAATTGAAAACGGCGGTGACGGCACTATCCGATTCGAGCGACATCAAAAGTTCATTGAGCGATCTCGAGAGTAGGGTGGCCAATCTCCCCACCTCCAAAGAATTGCACGCTTTGAAAAGAAACATATCTCGAATGCTGAAACGACTGGAAACGGAAACGGCGAACGTGGAACAGATTCGAGACGAAATTAGTTCGCTGGTGTCGACGCTGCCCACTTCGCAGAGCGTCGCCGACCTTCACGCGCAGTTTACAGAGATGCGAAGCATCGAGAACGATCTTACCGAGAAGACCTCGAAATTGAATCAAGTCTAGAACCTTCAGAACATTGTCGTCAACGTCAGAGATCAAGTTGGAGTGCTGGAATCCACGCAGGAATCGACGCTGGCCTCTTTCGGTGCCAAGTTGCAAGAACTCAACGAAAACTACAAGCAGTTGAACGTGGAAGTGAAAATCAAACCGTCGTTTTCTACCGTAACGGATACCATAATCGAGGATTTGCTGCCCATCGAAAATAAACTCGGACAAGTTCACAGTAATCTCGTCACCTTCGACACTAAATTCGCCAAATTGTTCACCTTGCAAGCCATCGAAATCAACAGCGTTCCCAATCAACAGAGAATCTCCACGTTCGTCGAAGGTAACAAACTGTACATGTTGCATCCTTATCATCCGTACTACAAGTTTCTCCTCGATGGGACAATTCAGATAAACGAATTTTCGTACTGGTCTCACGGCAGAAAAGCTAGCGTTCCCACCATGACCTTAATATCGAATCGTGGTGTCCAGAAAGCGGGAAACATTCCTCTGGCACGTTGGAACGAAACGCGCAACATATATGAAATACACGAAGACGAAGATCTCACCGTTTTCGACGTGAGTGCCGGCGATAAGCTGATCGTTCAAAACACGAGCGAGGTGCCACCCTCTTTGAATCCCATCACGCTGGTGCTTCTCTTCAAACGTAATCTCTAAACAAAAAAATGTCTAGGCAAGCCATCGTCGAAGAATTGCATAAACCTGCACGCCGCAACTACGAACGTTTGGCTGTGGTAACCAAGGGCATCGACGACCTCTGGCAAAGCGATCTCGTGGAGATGAGTAGCGGCAATTTGAAAAACGTACATAAATGGAACAAGGGCAACAAGTACCTTCTCACCGTCATAGACACGTTTTCGAAATTCGCATGGGCTCTACCTTTGAAGCCGAAAACGGGATCGTGCGTCGCGGAAGCATTCAAATTAATTTTTCGCGAAACCGGCGGCAGACGACCTCGGTTTCTGCACACGGACAACGGTAAAGAATTTTACAACGCCGTATTCCAAAAGTTTATTCAAAAACATGACATTCGACATTATTCGACCTTCAGTCACATCAAAGCCAGCATCGTGGAAAGATTTAATCGAACCTTGAAAACACACATGTGGAAACGATTCACGCTTCGGGGAAATTACAAATGGGTCGACATCCTGCCGGAACTCGTCGACACCTATAATGATACGGTACACAGAACGATAGGCATGAAGCCAGTTGACGTTACCAAGTCTGACGAGCAGTTTGATTTCTACCGTTTACTGTCCAAAGTACACACCCACGACAAAAAAAGCTAAATTCAAAATTGGAGACCAGTTGAGGATCAGCAAATTCAAACGCACCTTCGAGAAGGGATTCACAAAAAATTGGAGCACGGAACTTTTTACGGTGGTTCGAGTTTTACCCGGAAACCGACACACGTATATAATAAAAGATAGTAGCGGCGAGATTTTGAAAGGAAGATTTTACGAAGAGGAACTCTCTAAAACGAAACACCCCGACACGTACCTCATCGAGAAAGTATTGCGTAGGAAAGGTGACAAACTGTTTGTCAAATGGCTGGGACTTCCGGAAAAGAGTTGGATCGACGCGAACGAAGTGATCTTGTGAGTACGTGGAACGTGGTGAAGCGTCTACCGGATCCGGAAAGTCAAACGAAGAAAAAGAACGGTGAGTTGCTTCCCGACAGCATCCGCTGTCTGATCGTAGGTCCTTCGGGGTGTGGGAAAACGACACTGCTCGTGGACAATTTTCTCCTTGCACCGAATTGGTTAGATTGGAAGAACAGGCACCTGTACGTGTTCTCGAAAAGTTTGGAGAGTAGAGGAAGCGTGCCGGTTGAGCGTCCTCTATTGAGGCTCAGTGAGGCTCGCCTTAATGGATTTGTCTCGTAAGGCATGAGCCTCATTTGATGGCAGTGTTGCCAGCTGCTTACTCGAAAAAATCACCAAGGTTTTTTTTTGGTCTAACATAGCCTCAAGCAAGGAGCTGGCAATCTTGCTTGAGGCTCGCCTTAATGGATTTTTCTCGTAAGGCATAAGCTTTATTTTCTCGCAGTGTTGCCAATATTTTACTCGAAAAAATCACCAAGGTTTTTTTGGGTCTAACCTAGCCTAAAGCAAGGAGCTGGCAATCTTGCTTGAGGCTCGCTTTACAGTGCATAAAGCAAGAAGCTGGCAACCTTGCTTGAGGCTTGGTTTACAGTGCATAAAGCAAGGTTGCCAACCTACTGGTATTTTTGCCATAATTTTTTACAAAAAAAAAGAGAGGAGAGAGAGAGGGAAGAGTTAAACAACCGACAAGTACTAACACCCATCTACAGCTTTTTTTGGTCTAACCTAACCTAAAGCAAGAAGTTGGCAATTTTACTTAAGACTTGCCTTACAGTGCATAAAGCACTGGTATTTTTGCCATGGCTTTTTACAAAAAAAAGAGAGGAGAGAGAGAGAGAGAAGAGTTAAACAACCGACAGCTGCCAACACCCACCCTAACCTAACCTAACCTAACCTAACCTAACCTAACCTAACCTAACCCACTCTAACCTAACCTAACCTAACCTAACCTAACCTACTCTAACCTAACCTACTCTAACCTAACCTACTCTAACCTAACCTAACCTAACCTACTCTAACCTAACCTACTCTAACCTAACCTAACCTAACCTAACCTAACCTAACCTAACCTACTCTAACCTAACCTAACCTAACCTAACCTAACCTAACCTAAAGCAAGGAGCTGGCAACCTTGCTTGAGGCTTGCGTTACAGTGCATAAAGCAATTTTGCCAACCTACTGGTACTTTTGCCATGGCTTTTTACAAAAAAAAAGAGAGAGGAGAGAGAGAGAGAGAGGGGGGAGTTAAACAACCGACAGCCCACCTACAGTTTTTTTTGTCTAACCTAACCTAAAGCAAGAAGCTGGCAACTTTGCTTGAGGCTTGCGTTACAGTGCATAAAGCAAATTTTGCCAACCTACATATACTAAACAAGAAGATAGGTTAGGTTAGGTTAGGTTAGGCAACAAACATATATACTGCCGTAAAAGAGAGGGAGATATGGGTGGATGGTAATATAGTATGTGTGTGCGTGTGTGCGTATAATATGTAGCATTATTAACTAGAGTGTGTTGGCAATTTACTTCCAACTAAAAAAAATAGAGATGCCAATTTTGCTGTAAGATGAAGAGAGAGAGAGATGTATGGCTGGCAACAGTGGTGAGCGATGTCCTCTTATTGTAAATTGTCCTCTTATTGTCCCAAAAAAAAAGAGAGAGAGGCCAATGTTTATATATTGTGACTTTTGTAAACTTCTCTCGGGGAAACGATGTGCCACACACCCGTGCGCGCTTATGTATTGTGACGCAAACAAACAAACAAAATAATAATTGTTGCTTTTTAGGATACCTGGCCCCTAACCCCGCCAGGGTGCGTGGTGCCCAACCCAAAAAGGTTCTAACGGCTGCGGTTATCTACAACCGCACCTCTGTAGGGTTTCACGTGTTTTTTTTCCCCCCAAACTTCCATGAAACCCTACAGAGGACCTCCGTAATGCATGCAACGTGTACTAACGACTCTAGTGTTATTTGATGTTGTGATATTTTTGGATATAGAGTTTTATTGTGAGATATAGATAAAAATAATTATGTTTATTATAATATTTTCTTGATGAAGATGGAGAATATGTGTGTGTTACAAATAAAGTTGCATGCTTTTTTTTAGTGTGTGTGTATGTGTTTTTGATGTTTCGGCAGCATCTGAAACGATAAAAAAGAAATGTTGTTGTTAATTTTCACGTGTAAAAAACAACAACAAATTTTGTGCAAATTCTGATTGTCTCGTGCTATAGTGCAAAAAAGATATTGTAACTGATAACTAATAAAATTGATATTTGTAACTGATCTGAACTAGTGAAATTCGTATTGTGCTATTGTAACTGATTGTGCTAGTACAAAAAATTTCTTATTGTGCAAGAAAAGATGTTAAAAAACTTGTTAAAACTGCTCTGTGACCCTCTCGTTCTTCACGTCGTAGGCGAAGGACTTCTCTGCAATCAGGATGACACTGCATAGGGTATCCTCGGGCAAGGCATCGTGGAACTCGCAGACGATCTTGATGTTGGTTCGATCGTTGACCACAACCTTCTTTCTCTTAGATGTGTTGATGACGGTCATGGGTCTCCGTGCTTTGAACTCGCTGGGCGTGTAGTACATATCCACGCTTCCCTCGGTCACGCGTTTGTAAGCCGAAAACGCTTCGTAAAGTTTGAGGTAATCGTTTTTGGTCACGTCGATGTTGTAATTCTCGCGCGGGAACACTTCGTTGCGTCCATTCTTCAGATAAACGTTCTTGATCTTGCAGTCGTCGAACTTGCTGGAATCTTTTTCCTGATGCTTGTCCCTCCCGGTCTGAAAAAGCACTACGACGAAATCTGGCATGTCGAACTGTATGTTGTTGAACTGCGTCGTCACGTCGAATTCCATGTGACTCCCCGACGCCATCTTCTGCACGCACTGGTAACCGTGAAAGTGAATCGGCACCTGCGGACTTTTCAAGATCTCCGCTTTGTACTTGAGGGCGTAGTTCGTTTCGTATTCCACCACCGGCATTCTCAATTCCATGCTCCGGATGACGCATTTCGCCGCTTCGGGTGAAGTGTTGGCTATCGGCGTGGTGCCGTCCGGACCCAAAGTAGCGTATCGCATCAGTGCGTCGTTGTCGTTGGCCGCTCTTCGAAACGTGATCCTCAGTCCTCCCTTCCACATGATCTCCTTGTAGTCCGAGAAGAAACCAGGCAGCAGACGCATGGGAAATAGCACAGTGTGACTTCTCGTCGATATTTTGGTCCCGGCTTCGAATCCCCCGGCCTGGTAGTACGCTGCGTCCGTTTTGGATAATTTCAATGTTCCCACTGCCGTCGACGTGATGCCTGGATAATCTATTCTGTCGATGACGGTGTTGTGTTTCCTCACCTCCACCTGCGAGAACAGGTGAGGCACGAAGTTGTCCACGAGTATCAAGTTTGCTGCTGCAGGAAACGCGTCTCCGCTTTCTTTCTTCACCACGTCGAATTGAAGGTAGAGGTCCGCTCTGTGAGGATGAACGAACCCGTCGCCTACGTCCACGTCGTATTCGATCTCCCTGTTCGCTTCGTTCAGATTGGCGAACGTGCGACGGTTGGGAGGGAAAGATTGCAATTCGTAACTTTCGATTTGCTCCATTTTACATGTATGGTTATTTATTATACGTTGATCTCCACGATGGCCGTCGTAGTGGCACCTGCGAAATCCACCACGTCTCCTTTCTCGTTCGTCACCACCAACTCTATGTCGTCTATGCGGTTGCGACATACTGGAAAATAGATCGGCGAAGAGGGCGTGTAGATGATCGGTTCCATGAACTCGGAACTTGGTTTGAAAGTGGATATGATTCCCGTCTGCTTGTGACTTCCTAATAATCCGTCCGAGGATTTCGTGATCATTCCTTCCGCCACGTTACAGTGTACGTTCAGAGTCTCTATGGCCAAGAATTTAGGAATGTTGGTTGCTACGTGCTTGATGCCAGCTTCGAGTTTGGTGTCGTTCTCGAAACCTAAAAGTTCTCCCATGGTGCCCAGGTCCACGGTCTCCGTCGCGGATAGAATTTCCACTCTGTGTGTGGCCGAATTTTGAGAAAGGTATGTGCCTTTGGGTAATTGAGCTTGCAAAGTGGAAAGATTGTATTGGCCTGGAGTGACGACGATGTGTTCGCTTCCAACGCTAATTTTGTTGTTGTGCTGCGTGACGTTAGGTATGAGGTACATGCTGTAGAATGCACGCAGAGCCACGGATTTAGGATAGACGATGTCGTCGTGCAGCGTGAGTTTCAAGATTGAAGATTCGCTCGTGAGATGGAACACGCCCATCCTAGTGATGCTGTTTGAGGTTCCACAATGCTTTCTGGAAATCCTCGATCGTAGGGTTATTTATTTCAGAGAGAAACGCGAGCACGGAGAGGCAGAGATGGCCGCAGTTCACGTCTACGAAATTTTGAATGCGTTCGTCGTTGTAGTATATAGAGGTTTTGCTCGTTTTCAGATAATGAATTAAATTTGTAGGTGGAACACCTCCGAAAGAATCGAAAACAAATGCTTTATCATCATTTTTGTGGTAACATATCCAATGCGTGCCTGGATTTTCTTGACCGTCCAAGTTGACTACTCCGCATTCTTTTTTTTTAACGCTTGAAGGTAACGAGTCGGACATAAAAACTCCTCTGAAGTGTTTGATTTGTAACGGTCCGATCAGAGATTCAATGTCTCGGTTGGTGAGTGCTTCTGTTTCTTTTTTTTAAACTTTCTCATCACGCCCTTCCCCTTTTTCTTCTCCATGGCCAGGTTGTGACGTTTTTGTTCTTTCAATTCCGCTTTGTTCTTCTTCGAGTCGATGACGGTTTTCGCGATGGCGGCACTTCCGCCGGCTAAACTTCCAACGGCCCCCAATGCTGCCAGGATGGGCGGGATGCTGAATATGAAACCTCCGACCTTTTGCTGTTTCCGCGAATGCTGCAAGCGTCTCAATTGAGGTGTGCTGAGAAGTAATTTCATTCCGTGTCCTTTCGACAAGCAAGAACGTTTCTTCTCGCGTTGTTTCTTGGTGAGTAACCCATCGAGAGCACCTAGATTTTTAAGATTGGAGTATGGTATCTGGTACACGACACCCTTGGGCTTCATGTTGATGCTCTATGTGTTATTTTCACGGTATGTTATTTATATATATATTCTGATATTTTTTCTTGTGTAGTTTTTTTTACGGTATGTTATTTATATACCCCACCCCAATTTTTGTTTCGTGTTCATGGCGATGGTGGTACCCAGTGCGGCGACCCGTTCACCCAGCGATGCGTCTCTGCTCACGAACCTTTCGAAAGCTGCGTGCTCCAACTTTCTGTCTGCTTCGTGACGTGCGTCCAGATCCGTCTGCGTGGTGTTGTAGGCGATGTCGTGATCTTTGCATGCCGCGTCCAACGGATTCACACCCTTGTCTGCTCTCTCCAATCTTTTCTCGAGTTTGGTACCCGGTCCGCAGTACTGGTAGCCAGGTAGATGCATCTCGAAAGGTAACTTGTTGATGATGTCGTTCACAAGTCCCTTTCCTTCGGCCACGTTCCAAAATTTCGGAGGCAGCGTGTTGATGATTTTGATCAGGTAACCTATGCCCTTGTCGTCGTTTTCGATGAAGTTGGAAAGTTTCGTGCTGATCATGTCCACGATGCCAACCTTCTCGTTGTAGAAATTACGGTTGCCTGCATTCTCTTCGCCGGCTATCACCAACAATCGGTCCACGAGTTTCCTAACGTCGTCCACCCAAACGAATTCTTTGGGTAACGTGTTGTAGCGTTTGACGCCGCTGCCTGTTTTGACCTGGTTCCAAATCGGTTTGATGAGATTCCTGTACTTCTCGCCGCTGCTCGATTTCACCCTATTCTGCGAGGCGTCGTTGTTCTGGTACAAGGCATCCGTCATGATCAGAATTTCCTTGTAACTTTGGTAATCTTCGTCGGTGTAATCTTTCGGCTGCTTTTTGGCGACGAGTTCCCACAGTCCCACCGTACCCGGATACCTGTTCCAACTATCCTTGTCGCCTAAATTGACTTTAATGTCGTTGCCTTCGAAGGTCACCTTCGATTTCCCAATCTTCCACACCACACCGCCGCCTTCGCTGGTTTCCATGCTGGGATACAATCCGAACACTTCATCCTTGTCGAATTTCCCCGTGCTCAGGTAGTCTCGTGCCAAAGGTCCCAACTCGATTTTATCCGAAGACGTGCTGCCTATGGCTCGACGTCGCTCCGGTGCATCCTTCAGTTCGAACGGCGTCGAAGGAATGCTCGAAATAGGTGTGGGTACGGCGTAACTTTTAGCTGCGAGCGGTACGAGTTCGTTGATCAAATTTTTATTTTGTTCCGTGACACTTTTAATTTCTTTACCTAGACTGCTGATGGCATCGATCACGGGTTGATCCTGACGTTTCTTCTCTTCGTAGAATCCGCGATTCTCGGATTTCCAACCTTTGAAGCGTTTTGCGAGGTAATCGCGAAGCTTGAGATTTTCGTCCTCAATTTTTCGTTTCGCCATGACGTTTATTTATATACATCGTTTCTCACAACGTTGCAACGTTTAGAAAATCGTTGATTTTGTTTCTGTATTTTCCGTCGTTGGGTTTCCTCGTCATGTCGATCGTCGCGAATCCGAAATCGTCACCGTTCCAGCAAGTAGAGCAGCAGCGTTCCGAAAATTGATTGTAGTTCATGTCTCCGCCTACGTAGTCATCGTACGCGTGCTTGAGGTTGGTGTGATCTTGACGAAACAAACATATGAAATTAGCGTTGTCGCGTACTAACTGTTTTGGAATTTTGGAAAAAGTTTGAGCTAGGTAAAAACAATCCATTCCTTTGTGACGACCTTGCGTGAAAAAATTGCGAATTTCATTTTGATTTTCCAGGATGGCGTCGTCGAACACAACGACTGAATTTTCACGACAATCGTCGAGTGGTTTTATTTCCGAGGCGAATGTTGCAATGTCCAGACCATCGTACAGTTTCATCAGTTGCTGGTATTTGGATTGCTCCAAACTTTTCGAGAACACGTACAGGTGCCTGTTCTTCCAATCTAACCAATTCGGTGCGAGGAGAAAATTGTCCACGAGCAGTGTCGTTTTCCCACACCCCGAAGGACCTACGATCAGACAGCGGATGCTGTCGGGAAGCAACTTGCCGTTCTTTTTTTTTCTCGTTTGACTTTCCGGATCCGGTAGACGCTTCACCACGTTCCACGTACTCACAAGATCACTTCGTCCGCGTCGATCCAACTCTTTTCCGGAAGTCCCAGCCATTTGACAAACAGTTTGTCACCTTTCCTACGCAATACTTTCTCGATGAGGTACGTGTCGGGGTGTTTTGTTTTAGAGAGTTCCTCTTGGTAAAATCTTCCTTTCAAAATCTCGCCGCTACTATCTTTTATTATATACGTGTGTCGGTTTCCGGGTAGAACTCGAACCACTGTAAAAAGTTCCGTGCTCCAATTTTTTGTGAATCCCTTCTCGAAGGTGCGTTTGAATTTGCTGATCCTCACCCGGTCTCCAATTTTGTATTTAGCTTTTTTTGTCGTGGGTGTGTACTTTGGACAGTAAACTGTAGAAATTAAACGCTGCTCGTCAGATTTCGTAACGTCAGCTGGCTTCATGCCTATCGTTCTGTGTACCGTATTATTATAGGTGTCGACGAGTTCCGGCAGGATGTCGACCCATTTGTAATTTCCCCGAAGCGTGAATCGTTTCCACATGTGTGTTTTCAAGGTTCGATTGAATCTTTCCACGATGCTGGCTTTGATGTGACTGAAGGTCGAATAATGTCGAATCTTGTGTTTTTGAATAAACTTTTGGAATACGGCGTTGTAAAATTCCTTACCCTTGTCTGTTTGCAGAAACCGTGGTCGTCTGCCGCCGCTTTCGCGAAAAATTAATTTGAATGCTTCCGTGACGCATGTTCCCGTTTTGGCTTTCAAAGGTAGAGCCCATGCGAATTTCGAAAACGTGTCTATGACGGTGAGGAGGTACTTGTTACCCTTGTTCCATTTATGTATGTTTTTCAAATTGCCGCTGCTCATCTCCACGAGGTCACTTTGCCAGAGGTCGTCGATGCCCTTGGTTACCACAGCCAAACGTTCGTAGTTGCGGCGTGCAGGTTTATGCAATTCTTCGACGATGGCTTGCCTGGACATTTTTTTAGAGATTACGTTTCAAGAGAAGCACAAGCGTGATGGGATTCAAAGAGGGTGGCACTTCGCTCGTGTTTTGAATGATCAGCTTATCGCCGGCACTCACGTCGAAAACGGTGAGATCTTCGTCTTAATGTATTTCATATATGTTGCGCGTTTCGTTCCAACGTGCCAGAGGAATGTTTCCTGCTTTCTGGACACCACGATTCGATATCAAAGTCATGGTGGGAACGCTAGCTTTTCTACCGTGAGACCAGTACGAAAATTCGTTTATCTGAATCGTACCATCGAGGAGAAACTTGTAGTACGGATGATAAGGATGCAACATGTACAGTTTGTTACCTTCGACGAACGTGGAGATTCTCTGTTGATTGGGTACGCTGTTGATTTCGATGGCTTGCAGAGAATGCAGTTTAGCGAATTTAGTGTCGACGCCGAGCAGATTACTGTGAACTTGTCCGAGTTTATTTTCGATGGGCAGCAAATGCTCGACTATGGTATCCGTTACGGCAGAAAACGACGGTTTGATTTTCACTTCCACGTTCAACTGCTTGTAGTTTTCGTTGAGTTCTTGCAACTTGGCACCGAAAGAGGTCAGCGTCGATTCCTGCGTGGATTCCAGCACTCCAACTTGATCTCTGATGTTGACGACGATGTTCTGAAGGTTCTCGACTTGATTCAATTTCGAGCTCTTCTCGGTAAGATCGTTCACGATGCTTCGCATTTCTGTAAACTGCGTGTGAAGGTCGGCTACGCTCTGCGAAGTGGGCAGCGTCGACACCAGCGAACTGATTTCGTCTCGAATCTGTTCCACGTTCGCCGTTTCCGTTTCCAGTCGTTTCAGCATACGTGATATGTTTCTTTTCAAAGCGTGCAATTCTTTGGAGGTGGGGAGATTGGCCACCCTACTCTCGAGATCGCTCAACGAATTTTTGATGTCGCTCGAATCGGATAGTGCCGTCACCGCCGTTTTCAATTTTTCCAAATCTTCGCTCGAAGGCACGCTCGTCCGTAACGATTCCAAGTCACCCTGTATGTTGTCCAGTACGTGATGAAAATGAGCGAGATTCGTTTCGACGTTCAAATTTTCTAAATATTCGATCTTCTGCTGAACCGTGCTCAACGTGTCTTGAATGCTCGTCAACGCTCTCGCTTCAGCGTGAATATTTTTAATTTCTTCGTTGATCAATTCCAGAGACGCCTGAAGCGTAGCGATGGTGGTTTGAATGTGTTCGAAATCTCGATACGCCTCCAATTGAATTTTTATGTTCGCGACGCTTTTACCGATGACCTGCAGTTCGTCCGACGATGGTAGGTTCGTCATGGTATCTTCCAAAGTCTGCAACTTGGATTTAATTTCTTCCAACGTTCTGGTGAATTCTTCTTGTAATTTGGAAACAACAACGTGCAAGCGTTCTACATCAATATCGTTCACGACGGTTTGAAGTTCGGAGAAATTCTTTTCTATTGCGGAAGTTCGTTCTTCGATTTCGAGTTTCAATTTTTCCAAATCTTCATTTTTCGATTGAAATTGCTGTAATTTGGCCAAATCATTTTGAAGCGAATCCACGCTCAACTGTATATTTTGAACGCTGTCGTAAGAAGGTACGTCGACATAATTTTTTATCAGCGTCTTCAGTTCGGAATCGATTTTCAGAATGGGGTCGAGACATTGCGTTTGGAGCGTGGCGATTTCCGACTCTAAACTTTTGTTTAAGGTTTCCTGCAAAGCGATCAAATCGGTCCTCAACTTCTTAACTCGAATGTCCAACATGAGAATCTCTTCTGCATGGTCTACACGCTTGGTGTTGCCGAAAATGTCGTTATGCATTTTTGGTTAACGGTTATTTATAATAGTATAGACGATTCGTAATTCTACGAAGAGAGGAATAAGTTTGTCGTAATCTCCGAGGAGTTCCATGTAAAAATAATCTCCTGCAGACACATCTTACGTAATGTTAGAAAGCATCTTGTCGTGCTTAATTCGAAAAATGTTCTTGCCGGTAGAAATTTTGATTTCGCCTGCGTTTTCCGGATTCACGGTGATTTGAAGTTTCCCGTCGATCGGAATTTCGTAGAAATGTAAATTGTTATTAAAAACATAAAACATTTTGCCCACATCGTCATTCAGTTTCGTCCAAATGCTGTTAAGGTGAATGATCAACAGACCGTTGAGTTTAGGTAACACGGAAGGTAAGACTTCATGATCTGGTATGGTTTCCATAATAATCTGTTTTTTGAAACCGAACAAATTCATAGGCATGCTGGTTATTTAAGAATACGGTCAAAGTTTTTTGTAATGACAGTCAAAATGTTTTTTTTTGTTTTGTTTTGTTTTTATGAATCTTCTGTTGAAGATGGACATATGTTGCAGGTTTTGCTTTCTGCTAAGCGATAGTGCCCCCACGACAATGCGTGAATACCACACTCGAGGATGCACTTCTTATTGTCATCAGGATCCAGCGCAATTTTTCTAACTTTGTTTGTGGTCAACACATGGTCGACGCTCTGGATGCGCTGTTCTGCTCTTAGAACCGGCGACCTGGTCTTGAGGCAATCGAAGAAGTCCTCGAATATGAGATCCTCCCGAACCACCTGTCTGCCGACACCCTTGGCCTTCTTGGTAACGCTGCCATCGGCTTTGATGGCATAGGTTTTGGAGCAAAGACCGGCATCCTCGAGAGCCACATCACCTTTCTTCTCGTCTTTGAGTTTGCCGACCACCATCTTGTTGCGAGCCAGGATGCCGTATCGGTTGGGCTGGGGATAGTTTGAGGTGTCGAAGAGGTCAACCAAAGATGGAACCGTGGCCATATCCTTGTACGCGGCGGCTGTGCGAACGTGGTACACCAAGCTGTCCGTGTCCGTGTAGAGTAGGCTAATATTGTCGTTATAGTGCTGGCGTAGTATCCCATAATATATTTGAAACATGTGCAGCTTGCTCAGGTCTAATACTGAGGCGCCAACATAAATTGGCTTGTTGAGCTTCACCTCGCTCTTCCTCATATGCACCAGAGCAAGCTGTTCGTTATAAATGGTCCTCGATTTGAATAACGGGTTTGCTACGAGCCTGCAACATTGTGCTTTGTTTGATATTAGCCTCACATCTACACGATTCCGTACATTCTCCATGGTTTTCCCGAACACCGCATTGTTCATAAGCTTGAAGAAATCCTTATCAAGCTCGGACGTGGCTGCGGTGCGGTGTTTGGTGTTGACTTCAATATATGGACGCAACCATAGAGATTGCTCGAACTTGAGGATGCGGTGAACTGCGTGGACCGCGACCCCTTGCTGCATCAACCACCGGAGATTCTGGTAGTGTAGGACGTAATTCTTCTTGGGCTCGAAATCCATGATGAGCTTCTTCTGGTTGGAATTGGGTGGACACTTGAACTCGGGTGCAGGGGAGAGATCGTTGAATAAATCCTGCAGCTTCTCGGAGAATTGCAGATCAACCTCGGCGAAGAACCCATGTTTTGAATCGTCGAAGCTTTCGATGTTAAAGTTGGAGGGGTCGGCCCACTCGAACCCTCTAAAGGGGATTGGCTGCATCATGGAGTGTCCGTACAAGTTATTCACGTCCGTGTGCATGATGTAGCTGGACGGTTGTGAGGGGTCGTAGCCAGTAGCCATGTGATGGTTGTTGGCGCGTGCGTACCGTTGCGACACCTGGACCATGCCACCCCGGATGCCGCGTTCCACAAACAGCACCATGTCATAATCGGAAAGAAGCTCCAGCTCGATCTTCGTTACCAGAAACATGGCTGACCACGCCAGTCCGGGGAGACTATAGAAGTAGGTGGGGTCCAGCTGGTAGATCTTCATTGCGGTCGCACGGAACGTCTGGAACACGTCGGCGAGGAGCGTCAGATCAAGTCTGAGGTAGGCGTCGTGGTAGTCCCCGAGAGTTCGACAGCCCAGCTCGCGCCACATGGACTGGGCATGGTGATATTCTTCGTCGGTGATGTTCGAGCCTCGTAGCTGACTGTAGAACTTCGCCTGGGGAGGTAGCGACGTCTCCGCGAACTTGGAGGGGTCTGTGATGTATTCGTAGTGATAGACCCCCTTACGCTTGAAGAGGCCGGCGTCCAAGTTCGGAAAGTTTGCTGAGGTGATGAGCATTTGCTCGTCGCTAAGCTTCCCCACGAGAGCATCGAGGCTTGCCGGGAGGAACCTCAGGGAGTCGAGGAAGCGAAGCTCGACGGTAGAGCATGATCCCGGGATCGACACTTGTTTGCTCACACTGATGTAACGCTCCTCGTTCTGGGCGAGAACGTTGATTCTCTTGTTGTCGTATCCAAGATGCTTGATCAGGTGGTGGAAGTCGTATCCCGAGCCATTGTGGAAGAAGATCGGGATAAATCGAGGGTCCCGGGCCATGAGGTTGCATCCGTTGCACCATGGACCAAAGTACCTACCGTTAAAGTGATCGTGGTGTTGGACTTTACGGTTGTTGGCGGTGTACTTCTTGACGCAGACAGGGCAAGCGATGGCCTCGTCGTGTCTACGTTGATCGTCGGGGGACAGTGGGAGCATAGACTTAGGGGCCAACAGTATCTTCCCTATCTCGTTGGCCTCGACAACCATCCTCTCGAGGAAGTGTTTGGCTGCGTCGGGGCCACGGTACACGTAGGGCTCGGGGGCGATGTGCTGGTCACGTCGCACCACAACGTATGCGAAACTGGATGCCTCGTGGAGTTGGTAAGGGGTGGTGGAGGAAACTTCGGGATCTGGATCGCAAGTGGACAGGGGTTTGAGAAAGGCCTCGAAATCCGCGATGATGATAGCGGGGTGCTCCACCATGACACCGTGCATGCGGAAACGCTCCACGGCACCACGTTCGGGCAAGACTGCCACACCCGGCTCGTTGTTACTACAGTAGAACTTGTGGCGAGCGAGCTTCTCTGCAGCGATGTTGGGACCTCTGATGCGCTGGTAATCCTGCTGATTTTGATTGTCAAAAGTGAACAGACACCTGCGACAAACTTCTATGTGGTGTTCGTGTTTGCTCCGTTGGCTCGACACCAACCGGGAGAGGGAAGGGATGAGGGTGTAGTGGTGATGGGTCTCGTCCTTGATGAGCAGAAGGTGAATTTCCTGCGCACCATCGTCCTCTACGTCGCTCACCTGGATGGGGTACACCACATTTTTGTCAGTGAGGCCATAAACGTTGATAGCCAACCGCGCACGAGCCTCGAATTTTTGAATGTCCGGGACCTCTACGGGATAGTCGATCCCAACCATAGCATCTTCCAGTTCCGACTCGTAGGGTAGGTAGTGGTTAACGCGTTTTGGATTATTTTTTGGCTCAACTGGGTGCAACGCTGCCAGAACACACCATACGAAGCACTTGGCGTCACTGTTCTGAATGTTCAGGACAGCCTTCTTTGCCGCGATGGAAGGTGGTAAGGGGACGTAGCTGGAGGCGGAGAGAGGCGTAAACTTGCAAAGTTTGACGCACAGTTCGTGAGGCCCGCCACACAGCGAACCCCCCGAGCCCTCAGCTTCATGTTCTTCTTGTTTTGCCACCAGCTCATCGGCAAACTGGTTGTAGATGACCTCGAGGTTGTCGACATCCGCCAGATGCAGCGTCTTCGCCTTGGTGTTGTGGCAGAAGCTGTAAATTTCATCGGACGGCTTCTTGTACTGGCAACGTAGCGATGCGTAGAATTTGGTGGAGTGCGTTGCAAGCGCATCACCGAGGATGGAAATTATCTCTGCTCGCTTCTCCTCTAAAAAGCTACGCACGTCGCATAAGCCCTCCGAAGTGAGGACAAAGTCCTCTAACAACCGCTAGAAAGCAGTCCGGTTCGCTTTCGCCACAGGCTTGACACGTTTCGTGGGTGGTGCATTGATGGAGGCTGCTTCTGCTTTCCTCTTGGTCGAGCTGGTCGACGGTTGTGGAACAGGTGTTCCGACGACAATTTTGCATGATGTTATATGCCTCTTTAAATTATTAATGGTAATATGTATACCGCACCTGGGACATGGTTCGGTGGCAGCCAAATGCTTGCCTGGCACGCAGGTACGACAATGTCTTGCAAAATTTCTGCTTGATATGTTTATTTTGCACACAGGGCAACTTTTCATGGAGCGCATTTTTTTGGGGGGTATGTTTATTTATATGTGATCTGTTGGTGGTAGAGTGTTTACAAAAAAAATGCCTTACGAGAAAAATTTTGTTTTCCTCAAATATGTGCTTTAATAAACCCTGTAAAAAAATTTAAAAAAAATATATAAGAAAAATATGATTGTAGATAGAAAAAAAAGCACAATAAATAATGTATGCATGTGTAATTCTATTTAGTTTATTTTTTGCTGACACGAATCTTCTTCAGATTTTATTGCCCATTAGTATATTTTTCTACCAATCTAGTAGAGGTATGAAACTATGAAAATGTACTTGTTTATATATATTCTATTGTTTCGGCTGATATAATAGCAAATATATATAGCTATTTTGAAATTCTAAAATTTTCAGGTATACTTATTTTTACATGCAAACATACATCATAAAAAATTACACAATCGTATTTTTCTTTCCATACACACATTTTTTTTTATTTTCAGAAAACAAAATTATTTTCGATTTTTTTAAATCAAACAATAAACATTATTTGTGTTTATAGTATTTGTCGGGCAATAGCAGATAAAACAAGAATGGGTTTTCTACGACCCATAGTTTACGAGTTACAAAA
The DNA here is from genome assembly GCF_977018435.1 of Lepisma saccharinum. NCBI lineage: Eukaryota > Metazoa > Arthropoda > Insecta > Zygentoma > Lepismatidae > Lepisma > Lepisma saccharinum. Next base: position 192,845,136 of record NC_139230.1, on the reverse strand, counting down.
CAACTTAGAAATTACATCTTGAAATTTAAATTTAAAATAACTTGGAAACAGTAAGCACTAATCATTATGTTTCCAATAGGTTGTAGAGTATATTCAATTTTTTATCAAATATCATTAAAATTTTCGAAATAGGGTAAAAACTAAGCCGGCAAATCAAGTTTCTCAAAAAATTAAAAAATTGTCTATATTTTCGAAACTTGAGGGGGTGGAATCGATTTTATTTGCTAGTCGTATAGTTTTCGTCAAATCCTATCCAACAAACCTAAAATTATTATCCTAGCTCAATTAGGAGCCGAGAAAATCAATGTCTTGGAAAACGTCTTAAGATTTTTGTCTTAAGAAAATTTTCTTGACAGACCGGAAGTAACATCTTGACAGACCGGAAGTCGACTTTCTTAAAGATTAAGACAAAAATCTTAAGACGTTTTCCCAAGACATTGATTTTCTTGGTTCCTATGGGGCCTAGAACCACGCAATTTTGGATTATGTATATACCGTTTTTTTTTCCTACATATTCATTAGGGTTCGAAAGTGCGGTGGTTGTGTTGTTGCCTTGTAATCAAGAGGTCCTAGGTTCGAACCCGATAACAGTACATAGTGGTTCGGATCCTATTTTAAAAAAACTAAAAGCCTAGTCCCGATTAGTTTTACTGTACATATGTGAATATAGGAAAATACAATGCAAAATCACCAATATGTGATGTGGTCAGCACCAAATATTTTAATTTTATATGTATATTTAAGTTTCATGCATTAAACATGGCAGTTTTCCTATATGCTTTTATGGTATGGTGCTATGCACAGAGGAGCACTTTATTTAAGCATATTTAACTTCTCTTTCCATCTCTCAATCTATTCATATTTGACACAGTCATTGTAAGTCGGCCATTTTGTTTACGTAGCAATTAGGCTTAAAAAAACTTTGACACACTCATTGCAAGTCAGCCATTTTGTTTACGTAGCAATTACGTTAAAAAACTTTAAACCACATTATTGTTATTTTTTTGTGAATGCTTGTTGTGATAAAAAAAACATAATTAGATATATTTTATTTAATTTTATGTTTAATATTTTTCTGTGTATAAAACTAAATAATAATAAAATTCGAAACACTATGTACCTCCACTAAATATCAAACGCACAAAAAAAAACAGGCTAACACACGCAAAATTATACTGGTCTGCCAGACGCCAGAGCCTCGTTACTCTACAGTCCAGGGTGTACTACGTGGAAGTGAGGTTAACTGTTGGGCGTCTTACCAGAAAGTCGTTCTCTTACACCCCTGCATATTGCTATTTTGCATATGCTTGGTGTATATAGTAATATGTAATAAATATATATATAAAAAAGCAAGAAAAAAAAGGAGAGATACATGCAACACACTTAAAACTCGTATACTCTATCTCTCTTCTTTTTGCGTGCTTTGCGAGTATATATTCCTTCCACAATATGCTTAAGAATTGTTTTGGTTTTTGTAGAGAGTTTTACTTTTTATCTACAATTTCTTTACATTTGTTTGGTTATTACAGAATCAACTCACAGAAGCAACACTACCCTATTTATATAACACAAAGCCAACTCATGCAAGCTAACAAACAAATTTACTCACGTTAGTTAATTTCAATCACAATCACAATATTCTTCTTGCAGCTCACAATAAAAAATAAGACCTGATGCCCCTCGAGCTTCTAGTTTATTAGTCGAGGAGTAATATGTAGGTTAACAACGTGGACTAGTAGAAATCCAGTCTAGAACATTCTTCCCCCTATATTTCAGCCACATCATTTTACGAGTTCGAAAATTCACAAGTTAATACATCGCATCGCATCACTGCTACCAATGCTGTTAACTGACGTCACTATTTCTCAACAGTTGCCAGACCTGATGTTAACAGCTGTTGTAACCTAAGCATCATGTGTATGCTCTAGAAAATAGTTCTATACTTCAATTTTTAGCACTGTCATTTTTCCTATTTTCGTAAATTCATCACGTCACCCCCACCAATGCTGTTACCTGACGTCATTATTTCTCAACAGTTGGCTGAGCTGATGTGAAAATTACATAGCATTATCTGTGCTGAACACGAATTTTTGAACGAAATAAATGCGTCAGCATGAAATTCCATCATTATTGTTAGCTTTTGAAAAAACAGGAAGTACATCCGCCACTGTGAATAGCCATTCTTCCCCCTATATTTCAGCCACATCATTTTACGAGTTCGAAAATTCACAAGTTAATGCATCGCATCGCATCACTGCTACCAATGCTGTTAACTGACGTCACTATTTCTCAACAGTTGCCAGACCTGCTGAAATGCCAGAAATGCTGCCCCCCTCCCAGTCATCCATCTCTCTTACAATAGCGTGTATGTGCTGGCAACTCTCTCTAGTTGCAGGTTTTTTTTTAGTTAACTCGTAATCCTCGTCAAAAACTACAGTAACATCATAATGTCATATTGCACAGAAGAGGGAGGACATCGCTCACCACTGTTGCCAGCCATAAATCTCTCTCTCTCTTCATCTTACAGCAAAATTGGCATCTCTATTTTTTTTTAGTTGGAAGTAAATTGCCAACACACTCTAGTTAATAATGCTACATATTATACGCACACACGCACACACATACTATATTACCATCCACCCATATCTCCCTCTCTTTTACGGCAGTATATATGTTTGTTGCCTAACCTAACCTAACCTAACCTAACCTAACCTATCTTCTTGTTTAGTATATGTAGGTTGGCAAAATTTGCTTTATGCACTGTAACGCAAGCCTCAAGCAAAGTTGCCAGCTTCTTGCTTTAGGTTAGGTTAGACAAAAAAAACTGTAGGTGGGCTGTCGGTTGTTTAACTCCCCTCTCTCTCTCTCTCTCTCTCCTCTCTCTTTTTTTTGTAAAAAGCCATGGCAAAAGTACCAGTAGGTTGGCAAAATTGCTTTATGCACTGTAACGCAAGCCTCAAGCAAGGTTGCCAGCTCCTTGCTTTAGGTTAGGTTAGGTTAGGTTAGGTTAGGTTAGGTTAGGTTAGAGTAGGTTAGGTTAGGTTAGGTTAGGTTAGAGTAGGTTAGGTTAGAGTAGGTTAGGTTAGAGTAGGTTAGGTTAGGTTAGGTTACAGTAGGTTAGGTTAGAGTAGGTTAGGTTAGGTTAGGTTAGGTTAGGTTAGGTTAGGTTAGAGTGGGTTAGGTTAGGTTAGGTTAGGTTAGGTTAGGTTAGGTTAGGTTAGGTTAGGTTAGAGTAGGTTAGGGTGGGTGTTGGCAGCTGTCGGTTGTTTAACTCTTCTCTCTCTCTCTCTCCTCTCTTTTTTTTGTAAAAAGCCATGGCAAAAATACCAGTGCTTTATGCACTGTAAGGCAAGTCTTAAGTAAAATTGCCAGCTTCTTGCTTTCGGTTAGGTTAGACCAAAAAAAGCTGTAGATGGGTGTTAGTACTTGTCGGTTGTTTAACTCTTCCCTCTCTCTCTCCTCTCTTTTTTTTTGTAAAAAATTATGGCAAAAATACCAGTAGGTTGGCAACCTTGCTTTATGCACTATAAACCAAGCCTCAAGCAAGGTTGCCAGCTTCTTGCTTTATGCACTGTAAAGCGAGCCTCAAGCAAGATTGCCAGCTCCTTGCTTTAGGCTAGGTTAGACCCAAAAACACCTTGGTGATTTTTTCGAGTAAAATATTGGCAACACTGCGAGAAAATAAAGCTTATGCCTTACGAGAAAAATCCATTAAGGCGAGCCTCAAGCAAGATTGCCAGCTCCTTGCTTGAGGCTATGTTAGACCCAAAAAAAACCTTGGTGATTTTTTCGAGTAAGCAGCTGGCAACACTGCCATCAAATGAGGCTCATGCCTTACGAGACAAATCCATTAAGGCGAGCCTCACTGAGCCTCAATAGAGGACGCTCAACCGGCACGCTTCCTCTACTTTGGAGCAATCCAAATACCAGCAACTGATGAAACTGTACGATGGTCTGGACATTGCAACGTTCGCCTCGGAAATAAAACCACTCGACGATTGTCGTGAAAATTCAGTCGTTGTGTTCGACGACGCCATCCTGGAAAATCAAAATGAAATTCGCAACTTTTTCACGCAAGGTCGTCACAAAGGAATGGATTGCTTCTACCTAGCTCAAACGTTTTCCAAAATTCCAAAACAGTTAGTACGCGACAACGCTAATTTCATATGTTTGTTTCGTCAAGATCACACCAACCTCAAGCACGCGTACGATGACTACGTAGGCGGAGACATGAACTACAATCAATTTTCGGAACGCTGCTGCTCTACTTGCTGGAACGGTGACGATTTCGGATTCGCGACGATCGACATGACGAGGAAACCCAACGACGGAAAATACAGAAACAAAATCAACGACTTTCTAAACGTTGCAACGTTGTGAGAAACGACGTGTATAAAATAACGTTATGACGAAACGAAAAATCGAAGACGAAAATCTCAAGCTTCGCGATTACCTCGCGAAACGCTTCAAAGGTTGGAAATCCGAGAATCGCGGATTCTACGAAGAGAAGAAACGTCAAGATCAACCTGTGATCGACGCCATCAGCGGTCTAGGTAAAGAAATTAAAAGTGTCACGGAACAAAATAAAAATTTGATCAACGAACTCGTACCGCTCGCAGCTAAAAGTTACGCTGTACCCACGCCCATTTCGAGCATTCCTTCGACGCCGTTCGAACTGAAGGATGCACCGGCACGACGTCGAGCCATAGGTAGCACGTCATCGTCTTCGGATAAGATCGAGTTCGGACCTTTGGCACGAGACTACCTGAGCACGGGGAAATTCGACAAGGATGAAGTGTTCGGATTGTATCCCAGCATGGAAACCAACGAAGGCGGTGGTGTGGTGTGGAAGATTGGGAAATCGAAGGTGACCTTCGAAGGCAACGACATTAAAGTTAATTTAGGCGAGAAGGATAGTTGGACCAGGTATCCGGGTACGGTGGGACTGTGGGAACTCGTTGCCAAAAAGCAGCCGAAAGATTACACCGACGAAGATTACCAGAGTTACAAGGAAATTTTGATCATGACGGATGCCTTGTACCAAAACAACGATGCCTCGCAGAATAGGGTGAAATCGAGCAGCGGCGAGAAGTACAGGAATCTCATCAAACCGATTTGGAACCAGGTCAAAACAGGCAGCGGCGTCAAACGCTACAACACGTTACCCAAAGAATTCGTTTGGGTGGACGACGTGAGGAAGCTCGTGGACCGATTGTTGGTGATAGCCGGCGAAGAGAATGCAGGCAACCGTAATTTCTACAACGAGAAGGTTGGCATCGTGGACATGATCAGCACGAAACTTTCCAACTTCATCGTGAACGACGACAAGGGCATAGGTTACCTGATCAAAATCATCAACACGCTGCCTCCGAGATTCTGGAACGTGGCCGAAGGAAAGGGACTCGTGAACGACATCATCAACAAGTTACCTTTCGAGATGCATGTACCTGGCTACCAGTACTGCGGACCGGGTACCAAACTCGAGAAAAGATTGGAGAGAGGAGACAAGGGTGTGAATCCGTTGGACGCCGCATGCAAAGATCACGACATTGCCTACAACACCACGCAGACGGATCTGGATGCACGTCACGAAGCAGACAGAAAATTAGAGCACGCAGCTTTTGAAAGGTTCGTGAGCAGAGACGCATCTCTGGGTGAACGGGTCGCCGCACTGGGTACCACCATCGCCATGAACACGAAACAAAAATTGGGGTGGGGTATATAAATAACATAGAGTAAAAAATAATAATAATAACAACATGTCTCGTATAACTAATTTGCCGCCCGAGCTACTAAGTAAAATATTTAAACAAGCAGTAAACGGCGATTGTGAGGATGTAGGGAAACTTGTAATCATAGCAAGAACGACGTCGGAATTTCGCATCCCTTGTGAAATGGTTCTCAAGGACCATTTTCGGGAGATCAGCGGCCTGAGGTGCGGTGATCTCAACATTCTGCTTTCGGCTGCAGGGGAAAAATTAAACGATAGGTTAGATGAATTGCACGAGGCAAGGCAGAGAAGAAGACGGTACAGAGTAGATTGACGCAAGTCTAAGCAGGAGACGGAAGATATCATTACGCACATCATCGCGTTTTCCGAAGCACGTATTTTCTTCCTCTGTTAAAAAAATAATAATATATATACGTGTCAAAAAAAAACTTGATATATAAATAACACACATCATAAACAAATAATCTTCGGTATATATAAATAACACACATCGTGAAAAAACAATTAAATTTCTCTCTAACACTCTGAAATTTTTATCTTCGATATGACGACTGAAAAAATGAGTGATCTCCAAGCATTAAAACAAATGCTAATTTGTCAGTCGAGTATGTAAAAATTCAGGAATTGGAAGTCGACAAACCTTACACGATAACTTCCGGTTCAATCGTTTCTACCCAGTATGGTCCCAAGGTACGCCTGTTGCTCAACGCACAATACAGTCTATTTTTACCAGATCGATACGCTAACATGTTATCCGCCGAGAAGCTATCTATTTTAATCGAGAACAAAACTCGAATCGTGTACAAGGGGACAAAGGAACTTCTTGGCAAGAAAAAGAAGCACGTAATAGAATTTGTGTAACGACTGCGAGGCCGTGAAAAAAAATCTCAGAACATTTATATATAAATAACATACCGTAAAAAAAAAGAACTACACGAGAAAAATCTCAGAATATATATATAAATAACATACCGTAAAAATAACACATAGAGCATCAACATGAAGCCCAAGGGTGTCGTGTACCAGATACCATACTCCAATCTTAAAAATCTAGGTGCCCTCGATGGGTTACTCACCAAGAAACAACGCGAGAAGAAACGTTCTTGCTTGAGCAAAGGACACGGAATGAAATTACTTCTCAGCACACCTCAATTGAGACGCTTGCAGCGTTCGCGGAAACAGCAAAAGATCGGAGGTTTCATATTCAGCATCCCGGCCATCCTGGCAGCATTGGGGGCCGTTGGAAGTTTGGCTGGCGGAAGTGCCGCCATCGCGAAAACCGTCATCGACTCGAAGAAGAACAAAGCGGAATTGGAAGAACAGAAACGTCACAACCTGGCCATGGAGAAGAAAGGGGGGAAGGGCGTGATGAAAAGTTTAAAAAAAGAAACAACAGCACTCACCAACCGAGATATTGAATCTCTGATCGAACCGTTACAAATCAAACACTTCAGAGGAGTTTTCATGTCCGACTCGTTACCTTCAAGCGTTAAAAGAAGAGAATGCGGAGTAGTCAACTTGGACGGTCAAGAAAATCCAGGCACGCATTGGATATGTTACCTCAAAAATAATGATAAAGCATTCGTTTTCGATTCTTTCGGAGGTGTTCCACCTACAAATTTAATTCATTATCTGAAAACGAACAAAACCTCTATATACTACAACGACGAACGCATTCAAAATTTCGGAGACGTGAACTGCGGTCATCTCTGCCTCTCCGTGCTCGCGTTTCTCTCTAAAATAAATAACCCTACGATCGAGGATTTCCAGAAAGCATTGTGGAACCTCACACAGCATCACTAGGATGGGCGTGTTCCATCTCACGAGCGAATCTTCAATCTTGAAACTCACGCTGCACGACGACATCGTCTATCCTAAATCCGTGGCTCTGCGTGCATTCTACAGCATGTACCTCATACCTAACGTCACGCAGCACAACAACAAAATTAGCGTCGGAAGCGAACACATCGTCGTCACGCCAGGACAATACAATCTTTCCACTTTGCAAGCTCAATTACCCAAAGGCACGTACTTTTCTCAAAATTCGGTCACGCACAGAGTGGAAATCCTATCCGCGACGGAGACCGTGGACCTGGGCACCATGGGAGAACTTTTAGGTTTCGAGAACAACCACCCAAAACTCGAAGCTGGCATCAAGCACGTAGCAACCAACATTCCTAAATTCTTGGCCATAGAGACTCTGAACGTACACTGCAACGTGGCGGAAGGCATGATCACGAAATCTTCGGACGGATTATTAGGAAGTCACAAGCAGACGGGAATCATAGCCACTTTCAAACCAAGTTCCGAGTTCATGGAACCGATCATCTACACGCCCTCTTCGCCGATCTATTTTCCAGTATGTCGCAACCGCATAGACGACATAGAGTTGGTGGTGACGAACGAGAAAGGAGACGTGGTGGATTTAGCAGGTGCCACTACGACGGCCATCGTGGAGATCAACGTATAATAAATAATCATACATGTAAAATGGAGCAAATCGAAAGTTACGAATTGCAATCTTTCCCTCCCAACCGTCGCACGTTCGCCAATCTGAACGAAGCGAACAGGGAGATCGAATACGACGTGGACGTAGGCGACGGGTTCGTTCATCCTCACAGAGCGGACCTCTACCTTCAATTCGACGTGGTGAAGAAGGAAAGCGGAGACGCGTTTCCCGCAGCAGCAAACTTGATACTCGTGGACAACTTCGTGCCTCACCTGTTCTCGCAGGTGGAGGTGAGGAAACACAACACCGTCATCGACAGAATAGATTATCCAGGCATCACGTCGACGGCAGTGGGAACGTTGAAATTATCCAAAACGGACGCGGCATACTACCAGGCCGGGGGATTCGAAGCCGGGACCAAAATATCGACGACAAGTCACACGGTGCTATTTCCCATGCGTCTGCTGCCTGGTTTCTTCTCGGACTACAAGGAGATCATGTGGAAGGGAGGACTGCGCGTCACATTTCGAAGAGCGGCCAACGACAACGACGCACTGATGCGATACGCTACTTTGGGTCCGGACGGCACCACGCCGATAGCCAACACATTACCCGAAGCGGCCAAGTGCGTCATCCGGAGCATGGAATTGAGAATGCCGGTGGTGGAATACGAGACGAACTACGCTCTCAAGTACAAAGCGGAGATCTTGAAAAGTCCGCAGGTGCCGATTCACTTTCACGGTTACCAGTGCGTGCAGAAGATGGCGTCGGGAAGTCACATGGAATTCGACGTGAGGACGCAGTTCAACAACATACAGTTCGACATGCCAGATTTCGTCGTTGTGCTCTTTCAGACCGGGCGCGATAACAATCAGGAAAAGGATTCCAGCAAGTTCGACGACTGCAAGATCAAGAACGTTTATCTGAAGAACGGTAGGAACGAAGTGTTCCCGCGCGAGAATTACAACCTCGACATGACCAAAAACGATTACCTCAAACTTTACGAAGCTTACACGGCTTACAAACGCGTGACCGAGGGAAGCGTGGACGTGTACAACGCGCCCAGCGAATTCAAAACACGCAGGCCGATGTTCGTCATTAACACATCTAAGGGAAAGCAGGTGGTGGTCAACGATCGCACCAACATCAAGGTCGTGTGCGAGTTCCACGACGCGCTGCCTGCCGATACTCTGTGCAGCGTCATCCTGATTGCAGAGAAGTCTTTTGTGTATGATGTCAAGAATGAAAGAGTGACCGAACAGTTTTAAGTACAAGAAAAAAAATCACATAATTCTCAAAAAATTATACTGACCGTAGGTTCAAATATTAGATTAACCTGCAACGCAATGTTTAGGATGTACTGCGAGGAACACCTTCTTACATTTGTGAGAATAATCTGGATTAAAAAAATAATAACAAAAATAAATAATTTTAATGCATTTTAGAAATAAATCACATTTGAACGCACAAAGGAACTTCCCCTTTGGCCCTGCGTGTGCCCCATATTCACCCCGTAGGGCGCGGCAGGGAGTTAGTCCCGCTAAAAATCCCAAACCTCCACCTGTTTTTTTTTTTTTTTTTTTTTGCATTTGAAGATAAACACTATTGTTCTAATATCTTGGCTATATTAAATTAGAACTTCTGTTACATAAATTGTTTTTTTTTCATACATACATACATACATGCCATTTACCACATTTGAAGCTAATTTTTAGACGATGGTGGCCCCATGGGAGCGTGTGAATCCCACATTTCAGAACGCACCTCTTGTCGTCGCGTGCGTCCAGGGCAACCTTTCTCACCTGGTTGGTTGTCAACACATGGTCGACGCTCTGGATGCGCTGCTCCACTCCTGCAATTGACGTCCTAGTTTGAAGGGTTTTGACGTAATCCTCGAACTTGAGATACTCTTGGACGACCCGCCTGCCCACACCCTTAGCCTTTTTCGTGATGGATTCTTCTGCCCGAATAGCATAGGTTTTGGCGCGAAGACCGGCAATCTTGAGACTCACATCACCGTTCTTCTCGTCTTTGAGTTTGCCGGGCACCTTCTTTTTGCGAGCCGGGATGCCGTATCGGTTCGGCTGGGGATGGCCCGAGGTGTCGAAGAGGTTAACCAAAGATGGAACTGTGGCCATATCCTCGTACGCGTCGGCTGTGCGAACCTGGTATATTAAACTGTCCGTGTCTATGTAGAGAAGCGAGATGTTGTGGTCGTAGTGTGCACGTAATATGTCGTAGTACGTCTCGAACATGTGTAGCTTGCTCAGATCCAGAACCGCGGCTCCAACGTAGATGGGCTTGGTGAGCCTCACCTCACCTCGCTTCATGTGAATCAGAGCCAGCTGCTTATTGTAAATGGTCCTTGATTTGAATAACGGGTTTGCTACGAGCCTGCGACATTGTGCTTTGTTTGATATTAGCCTCACATCTACACGATTTCGCACATTCTCCATAGTTTTCCCGAACACCGCATTGTTCATTAACTTGAAGAAATCGCGATCGAAATCAGAAGTGGCGACTGTGCGATGTTTGGTGTTGAGCTCGATGTATGGCCTCAACCATGGAGAATGCTCGAACATCAAAACTCGATGTACTGTGCGGACGGTAACCCCCTGCTTCATCAACCACCGGAGGTTTTGGTAGTGCAGGACATAACGCTCTTTGGGCTCGAAGTCCATGACGAGCTTTGCTTGGTTCGAGCCAGGCGGGCATTTGAATTCCGGGACTGGTGGAAGATCGCAGAACAAATCCTGCAGCTTCTCGGAGAACTCAAGGTCCACCTCGGCAAAAAATCCGCATTCCACATCGTCGAAACCTTCAACGTCAAATTTGGAGGGATCAGCCCACTCGAAGCCTCTAAAGGGGAGTGGCTGCATCATGGAGTGTCCGTAGAGGTTGTTGACGTCCGTGTGCATGATGTAGGTGGACGGTTGCGAAGGGTCGTAACCGGTGGCCATGTGGTGATTGTTGGCGCGTGCGTACCGTTGCGACACCTGGACCATTCCACCCCGCACGGCACGTTCTACAAACAGCATCATGTCCACGTCCGAAAGAAGCTCAAGCCTGACTTTCGTAACAAGAAGCATGGCCGACCAGGCCAGTCCGGGAAGACTGTAGAAGTATGCAGGGTCCAGCTTGTAGATGGTCTTCGCAGTTGCACGAAACGCCTGGATCACGTCAGCAAGGAGCGTCACATCAAGTTTGAGGTACGCATCGTGGTAGTCCCCAAGATTTTGGCAATCCAGCTCACGCCACATAGACTGAGCATGGTTATAGTCATCCTCAGATATGTCCGAGCCTCGCAGCTTGCTATAGAAGTTTGCTCGAGGAGGTAGCGACGTCTCCGCGAACTTGGTAGGGTCTGTGACGTATTCGTAGGGGTAGACCCCCTTACGCCTGAAGAGACCGGCGTCCAAGTTCGGAAAATTCGCAGAGGTGATGAGTGTTTGCTCGTCGCTAAGCTTCCCCGCGAGAGCATCGAGGCTTGCCGGGAGGAACCTCAGGGAGTCGAGGAAGCGAAGCTCGACGGTAGAGCGTGATCCCGGGATTCGAACCCACTTGCTCAAGCTAATGTAACGCTCCTCGTTCTGCGCCAGGACGTTGATTCGCATGTCGTCGTACCCAAAGTGAGGCACCAGATGGTGGAAGTCGTATCCCGAGCCATTGTGAAAAAACACAGGGATGAAGCGCGGGTCCCGGGCCATGAGGTTGCAATCGTTGCACCAAGGACCAACGTACCTACCGCTAAAGTGATCGTGGTGTTGGACTTTACGGTTGTTGGCGGTGTACTCCTCGACGCAGACAGGGCAAGCGATGGCCTCGTCGTGTCTACATTGATCGTCGGGGGACAGTGGGAGCATAGGCTTGGGGGCCAACAGTACCTTCCCTATCTCGTTGGCTTCCACAACCATCCTGTCTAGAAAATGTTTAACTGCGTCGGGACCACGGTACACGTAGGGCTCGGGGGCGATGTGCTGGTCTCGTCGCACCACAACGTATGCGAAGCTGGATGCCTCGTGGAGTTGGTAAGGGGTAGTGGAGGAAACTTCGGGATCGGGATCGCAAGTGGACAGGGGTTTGAGGAAGGCCTCGAAATCCGCGATGATGATAGCGGGGTGCTCTACCATGGCACCGTGCATGTGGAAACGCTCCACGGTGTCAGGTTTGGGCAAGACTGCCACCCCCGGCTCGTTGGCATTGCAATAAAGTTTGTGGCGAGCGAGCTTCTCGACAGCGATGTTGGAGCCTCTGATGCGCTGGTAATCCTGCTGTTCTCGATTATGAAATATAGACAACACCTGCGACAAACTTCTATGTGGGTTTTGTCTTTGCTCCGTTGGCTCGAAACGAGCCGAGAGAGCGAGCGAATGAGGGTGTAATGGTGATGGGTCTCGTCCTTGATGAGCAGAAGGTGAATTTCTCGAGCATCATCGTCGTCTACGTCGCTCACCCGGATGGGGTACACCACATTTTTGTCAGTGAGGCCATAAACGTTGATGGCCAACCGAGGGTTGTGTGTACGGGCCTCGAACTTGCGAATGTCCGAAAGCGCCACCGGGTACTCGATCCCAGCCATCGCATCTTCCAGTTCCGACTCGTAGGGTAGGTAGTGGTTAACTCGATGTGGATGGTTTTTTGGCTCAACTGGGTGCAAAGCTGCAAGCACCGACCATACGAAGCACTTGGCGTCACCGTTCTGAATGTTCAGGACGGCCTTCTTTGCCGCGATGGTAGGTGGTAAGGGGGCGTAGCTGGAGGCGGAGAGAGGCACGAATTTGCAAAGTTTGATGCACAGTTCGTGAGGATCGCCACACAGCGAACCCCCCGAGCCCTTAGCTTGATGTTCTTCTTGTTTCGCCACCAGCTCCTCGGCAAACTTGTTGTAGATGACCTCTAGGTTTTCGACATCCGCCAGATGCAGCGTCTTCGCCTTGGTGTTGTGGCAGAAGCTGTAAATTTCATCAGACGGCTTCTTGTACTGGCAACGTAGCGATGCGTAGAATTCAGTGGAGGAGTGCGTAGCCAGTGCATTACAAAGAATAGAAACTATCTCTGCTCGCTTCTCCTCTAAAAAGCTACGAACGTCGCATAAGCCCTCCTAAGTGAGGACAAAATCCTCTAACAAACGCTCGAAAGCAGATTGGTTCGCTTTCGCCACAAGCTCGACACGTTTGGCGGATGGTGGCGAGTCGGCTTCCGCTTTCCTCTTGGTCGAGCTGGTCGACGGTTGTGGAACAGGTGCTCCGACGACGGCTTTGCATGATGTTATATGCTTTTTCAAATTATTAATAGTAATATGTTTACCGCACTTGGGACATGATTTTTTAGCGGTCACACGCTTACCAGGTACGCAGGTACGACAGTGCCTTTGGAAATTTTTAGTTGAAACACCAGTTTCACAAGTGGGACAAATTTTTACCGATTGCATCTTGTTGAAAAAAATAATATTTGTGGGGTATGTTATTTTATATATATAGTACAATGCCACAAAATAAATGCTGTGCAATAAAAAAATCTTCGATGGCTAATTCGCTATAATGAAAATATTTGTGGGGGTATGTTATTTTATATATATATAGTAGAGTGCCACAAAAAATGTTGTGCAATAAAAAAAACCTTGGAAGGCTAATTCGCGATGGTGCTGGGTTTGGTGTGTGCTATTTATGTATATGCTACTTCTTGCTTCTTAATCAATCCTGTAAATAATTGAAAAAAAATAATTAAGCTTGTGTATAGAAAACACAAAAATATTATGTGTACATAATTCTACCAAACAAACTTTTTTTTCCTAACCCTCAGCCCTCTTGGCGTATGAAGTATAAATGATAATTTCAGAAAACAGAGTTATTTTAAGGTCGTCATTTTTTTAAATTAAACCATAAGCTTTGTTTATGTTTATAGTATTCGTCGAGCAATAGCAGATAGAGCAAGAATCGTTTTCCTACAACCCATAGTTTATGAATTACAAAACATCTTAGAAATTACATCTTGAAATTTTAATCCAAAATAACTCGAAAACAGCAGGCACTAGTCATCATCCCTCCAATAGGTTGTAGAGAACTTCTAATTTTGTATCGAATGCTGTTAAAATTTTCGAATTAGAGTAAAAACTAAGCCGGCAAATCAAGTTTCTCAAAAAAATAAAAAATTGTCTGTATTTCCGAAACTTGAGGGTTGGAATCGATTTTATTTGCTAGTCGAATAGTTCTCGTCGAATCCTATCCAACAAACCTAAAATCATCATCCTAGCTCAATTAGGAGCCGAGAAAAACAATATCTTGGAAAACGTCTTAAGATTTTTGTCTTAAGAAAATTTTCTTGACAGACCGGAAGTAACATCTTGAGATACCGGAAGTCGACTTTCTTAAAGATTAAGATATTTGTCTTAAGACGTTTTCCATAACATTGATTTTCTCGGCTCCTATGGGACCTAGAACCATGTAACTTTGATCTATGTATATGCCAGTACTTGCCCGACCCTGTGGCCGAGTGGTTAGCACATCGCGCTGCGACGCCAAAGGTCCCGGGTTCGAATCCCGGTCGGGTATGGTTGTTTGTGAATGTCTATTTTCATCCATTTCATCACTCATCCCCAATCTTCGCAAATTAGCCAAGAGGTACAAAACGCGAAGTAAAATAAACTAAATCAATCATTAAGTTCCGTGTTGCAATCATAAAATTAAATTTTAATTAACTTTTTTTTTTCCTATCCATCTCTCAAATCTATATAGCCTGTTCATATTTGGCATGTCGGCCATTTTGTTTACGTAGCAAAAAAAATCTCAAGCCATATTTTTTTGCGAATGCTCGTTGTAGCCATAAGTATAATTGGATATAATTGCCGGATTTTATTTAATTTTAGGTTTAAAATCAATAAGCGTGCATAAAAAAAACAACTAAATATTTTAAATAAATGAGATTCGAATAACTATGTACTTCCACTAGCCTTTGCGATAGCGCAGCGGTAGCCTTGTAATCAAGAGATCCCGGGTTCGATACCCGCACAAGTAGTTCTTGAAATTGTAGGTCCAGTCCCGATTAGCCTTACTGTGCATAAAGAGGACTTAAAACATCAAATCAATCAGTACTTCCACTAGCTTCTGCGATGGCGCAGCGATAGCCTTGTAATCAAGGGTTCGATATCCGCACAAGTAGTTCTTGAAATTGTAGGTCCAGTCCCGATTATCCTTACTGTGCATAAAATGGACTTAAAACATCAAATCAATCAGTACTTCCACTAGATATCAAAAACACGCAACTCTCCTCCATTTTTTCTTGCCTTCCTCTAACTATTTAACACATTTATTTTTTTTGAAATATGCCCCGCACACATATTTCCTACCTACCAACAACGGCACACAGAAGAAAAAAAAGATATTCCAGCTACCAAAATGCATGCTTCAAATATATAAAAGTAGAGAGACATGAAACACCTTCTATATTCTCACTCTTTTTGCATGTTTTGTGAGTATATTTTCTTCCACAAAAGCAATGCCATACTTATAAATCAAAGCCAACTCATGCAAGCTAAGAAACAAAGTTACTTACTTTTGGAAAATCCTGCGGAAATGCTCATTCACTGACGTTCAAAATGAAATAGAACTTTCTACACTAGCGCTTTAAGTTTTTTACGGTTTTCTAATGACGTCAAAAGTGAAATGTTAGCCAACGCAACGTGGACCAATAGAAATCCGATACAATCTTCTCTAGAACATTCTTCCCCCACATTTCAGCCACATCATTTTACGAGTTCGAAAATTCACAAGTTAATGCATCGCATCGCATCACTGCTACCAATGCTGTTAACTGACGTCACTATTGAAAAAAAACAAACAAACAAGGAAGTATGACTTCCGTCGTCCCAAGGCCTACGTATTGTTGAATTTGTGTCATTGTGTTAACGTTGATAGCACACGCAGAGAGAGAGAGGGAACAAAATTGTCGTTACAGGCGCGCGTGTGTGTGTGCGGCACATCGTTCCCGAAAGAGGTTTGCAAAGGTCACGATATACAAACATTTGACCGGGACTTGGAAAATTACGATAAGGTGCATTCATCCTTCAAGAATGAGAAAAAGTACATTATTTGCTCATCACGCTGTGTCAGCGCAACGAATAAAAGCGCGGAACGTGGAGAAAAAATGAGTTTTTGAGGTATTTTTGAACCCCAAATGAGGTTTACAAAGGTCACGATATACAAACATTTGACCGGGACTTGGAAAATTACGATAAGGTGCATTCATCCTTCAAGAATGAGAGAGTGCATTATTTGCTCATCACGCTGTGTCAGCGCAACGAATAAAAGCGTGGAACGTGGAGAGAAAGTGGTCACAATACAAGCGCGCGCGCGCGTGTGTGTGTGGCACATCGTTCCCGAAAGAGGTAGGTTTGCAAAGGTCACGATATACAAACATTTGGTCCCGGAGTTGGAAAATTACGATAAGGTGCATTCATCCTTCAAGGATGAGAGAGAGTACATTATTTACTCATCACGCTGTGTCAGCGCAACGAATAAAAGCGCGGAACGTGGAGAAAAAATAAGGTTTTGAGGTTTTGATGAAATTTTCGTAGGTTTGCAACACTGCGGCTCACTTCAGTGAATTGAAGTGAGTTTTTTGGTGTTTTGGTGCTGTTTTCTTCGCTGCAAACATCATAATCGCAATAAATGAGGCGTAGAACGTCGTGAGAAAGTGAGTTTTTGAGGTTTTTTGATCCTCACTTAAGGGCGCAGGGTCCGGGCGCAACACCTACTATAATGCATTGTAAATTACCAAAGAGGGAGGTAACACTTCGCTTCATTGATATTGTCTCAAATGCATGAACAATTCTTTGGATTTCAAATCTGTCGTTAGATTCCCTCTGCCCGGGATTTTATTTTTTACTAATGGTCTTGCAATCTTAAGGTGAATTTTAGGTGAACTTATGGAATAATTAATCATCCTTTCTCTACAGTTACTACATGATGTACAAAATTTGTCAGTGTGATATGTGACAACATTCGCACACAGAATTGTTAGACAATACTTATTATACAAAAATATCTTAAAATTATTTCATATTATATTGCCTATAAAAATTACATAATTACATAATAATAATTACATCCATGCTCTTTTCCTTTGTCTGTCGACATGCTTCAAAATTCTTGATTTTACTTTAGTTTTCTAATTTGAAGTCAGAAAAGACCTGTTTCTTTCTCTTTACCAGTGAAAGACGAGGATATTTGTTTGAAAGACACTTAAAATTCTCTTCCAGTTCTGTCCACAGCCTTTACAAATTGTTGTAGTGAAGAGGGGAAAGGGGGACAGCATATGCTGTACATTATTTTCTCCCACTTGACAATTTCGTTGCGGCCAATTCCAAAATAGGAAGAATAGCTTACTGTATAGGCGTAACTTGGCGGGGTCAAGGGTCGAACTTGCCCCCCTTAAAAAATTTGAGGCTTGTTAAAATTTACAAGTTAAACAAATCTTTGTTAACATCCTGAGACCTGAGGAACTAAGTAATAATTAATAGTATTGGCGATTTCGCAAATGTAACAGTTATTTAGCAAATAATCCTGGGATGAAAAACTTCTCGACTGTGCCTCCTAAAGTTAAGTTCCAAGTTACTCCCATGGCCTACTTAGTGGCGTAGGGGTACATTATACTTCCCTAAATTTTTGAGGGGGTACAGTCCCCCCCTTAATAGGTAGATCCATGTTGTACTCCTTGCATCCCCCAGATAATTTGACCGACGCAAGGTGCTGCTGTAAGAAGAATGTATTCTAATAGTTTCTGAGGAATATGTTGTAAGTCGTATGATATTCATATTTAACTTTTAAGTACCAACATAAGATTCTGCAACAGCTTGTTGTAGATTTTCCCTACCATATTAGTGTATTATTAGCAGAGATATTTACTATTGCACCACCGAGAAAGCGAATTTAATCAACCTTCTCTTCACACGCATGGGTGTGATACTGATGGTACGTTCGTTCCTACAACATTGCGAGTATTTTTATTATAGTTTCGATATCTTAAAACGATTACGTTTATATTCACCGTAGGGACGATTAATATCTTGTGTAGAATGGCAGAGGTACATAACACCAACAAGAAAAATGAGGAACAGCGTCAGTACGCATGAAAACCAGTTCCCATTTCCAGAACAAAAAAATACTGATTTGCTCTCTAGATGGCATTGCTTATCAGAATTCAAGTGGAATTTTCTTACGAGGTAAATACATAGGTAAGGTCACTGAAATTTCTGAGATAATATAGAGATGTTATTCCCGAATCATGACTGTTTCTTAGAGGACTCGAACACTCGACAATTAGATTATATATTGGTATTTAGAAAATGTAGAGAGAGCTCTAAAAATGACTAAACTGATTATACTGATTCTGAGGGTGGAAAAATGGTTGCAACTGACTGGCTGTTTAAACTCAATGCAGCTATTTGGAAATGTTTTCTCCTAAATGTGAAAGCGTCGATGCTGGGACGTGAACGTTGCCTTGGTTTAACGTCCAATAATAAATTCGAAATGCTGCTTGTATTGCTCATAAAATAAAGTAGAGTATTAGATTTTGAATATCCCAAGGTACAACCGTAGATAAGCGCATTATAATACGCTCATACGCTCATCTGTGATAATACTAACCGTGCGCAGCTCGTGCAGTATTTCCCTGGGGATTCAACATAGCCACGCGACACATTCAGTTGGCGCAAACAAAGCTCCACCAAATAAGGGAGGGAAGAGATACTTAAAATAAGAAGCCTATCCAGAAATTTCCCATAAAGTTTTATAATAGGGACCTAAGAGTATATTTAAGGTACAAATGACAATAAAATTGACTTTTCTGGACATTTTTGGGATCTTTGGAATAATCCCATCAAAGAAGCCAGAAAACAACGGCGATGGGACACGATGGCTGATCACGCATCACCGTGCAAAAAGCCTCTTGTCAGGTGTTGGCGCTGAACGGTCTACTTATTGTCCATTTCGTGCTTACATTATCCTCACCGGGGATCAAACCCTGGTCTCCCGAGTAGCTATTATGGCGGTTTGCGTGTAGGGATACAAACCAAGGGGTTCTAGGTTCGAATAGTGGTGATTGATATTTAATCGAATTCATTATTCATTCTCAATATTCGTTATTCATAAACACAAACACACATATTCACACACACACCCGTGTCCATAATTAAACATCTCAACATGTCAGACGCATACATATCTTTAATATACACAACATTTACATATATGTGGTACTACTGAAAACGTTAACAAAACACAAGAAACAACAATTGTGTTAATTAAATTAATGGTCAAAATTGTCAAGAAGCAAATGTAGAGCCGCACAGTGATTGGAACGTTTTCGCACAGAAGCAAATTTGAATGCTTCACAGAAAAGATACTAAGGCAAGTGATGTGCCCTGATAGAAATGCATGCCTTACTACTATGTGGCATGCTGCGGATAAGAGTACTCAGCTGTTTCTGAGGAATGGTGTCACACTCCTGCAACAATGTTGTACGCAGCTCTGGAGAGGGGCGATACACCCTGAAATGCGTCGCCCGAGCATATCCCGCGCATGTTCTATTGGATTGCGATCGGTGGACCTCGCAGGCCCCTCTCTTCGCCAGATATCCTTCGATTCCAAAGACTCATTGACAAGACCCGCTCTATGGGGACGTATATTGTCACCCATAAACAGGAAAGCAGATCCTATTGCAGCTCTCAAGACACGGACGTATTGTTCAGTAATCACATCCCAGTCACAAAACCCCTAGCGAAGACAGGGAGAGGTGTACAAGACCTTAGCATAATGCCAGCCCTCACAAGGATACCAGCAGTAAATGTTGTTCTCTGGTTATATCTACTTCCACGTGTCCTTCATAAGTTCACACGCCGTCAGTCAATCTTCAGTGATAATCTGGGCTCGTCCGCGAACCAAACCACTGGTTGTCAATCAACGCACTATGTAATACCCTTAACTTGAAAATCTTAATACTAACTAACTAACTCCCTAGCCTTCTTAAACCCGAAGGTTCATGGCTGCAGCAACACAGGCCTTCCATCTTTCCCTATCTTGAGCAAGTTCTGTATGCTCTTTTCCATCCCTACCGATTTCCCTTAGGTCCATCTCAGCGTTGTCCCTCCATCTTCGTATAGGCCTTCCTACAGGTCTCTTACCATCAGGTTTCCCAACAAGAATCCTGTAAACTCCTCTTTCCTCTCCCATTCGTGCCACATGGCCTGCCCACTTTATTTAATTATTCTAATAATATCTGGACATGAATACAAATTATGTAGTTCTAAATTATGTAACCTTCTCCACTCACCTGTCTCCTCATCCCTTTTAGGTCCAAAGATTTTCCTAAGGATCTTATTTTCAAATACTCTCAATTTATGTTCCTCTTTCAATGTAAGGGACCAAGTTTCACATCCATATAATACTAAAACTGGAAATTTGTAGGGAGGGGCGAGTGCCCTCCTTGCCTCCATGTTACGCCTTATGAGCTCACCTGTCTCTCGTTTCAACAACGTTAACCACAGAAGCATTCCCTCAACTATTATTACAATAATCGAGACGACATGAGAACAGGAACTTCGACAGGCATCTGGAAACCGAGGAGAGACTGAGACTTAGTGTTCGAGGGTTTGTATTTCAGGCCAAGTGAAATAAATTCAGGACAAAGGAAGAAAACATAGAAAAGGGGAATCTCCTAACTTGCACCCCCTTAACACGAACAGTGACGCCCTTCCCCACCACCTGCTTCTGTCTGTCTATGTCTGCAATCTTTAGTGCCCAAATCTTCTCATGAGGGTATGAGTTCATAATATTTGTACAGAAAATGTATACATATGTTGTTGTGTTTTAATAATGGTAAAATACATACGTAGAAAATGTCACTGGTTTCATGCTAACCCTCGGTGATATTCGGGCCTCCCCAATGGCGAGTGGTATCGTCATTGCCTTGTAATCAAGCGGTCCCGGTTTCGATTCCCGGTGGGGGCACTTAGTGGTTCGGATCCCAATTTAAACTGTAGGTCCAGTCCCAGTTAGCCTTACTGTGCATAAAGTGCACTTTTAAAAACCAACTTACTCAGTCAGTGACATTCAAATCCTTAATCAACGAATGTGTTCAAATTACTCCAACGGATTGTGTTTCAGGCAAAATAAATTCCCCCTTATCAAAGATATATAGAACGGAATGCACACATTAATTCTGATTTTATAATCTGCGAAAACTATAGAAAAATTATATTTTTTTTAATCAAACTACCGTGCGTTCATTTCGATCTTCAGCCGAGAGATCGGGTGAAGCGTGGCGGGCGGCGCTGACGGAGATGCCGACATTTGCGGCCTGTAATGCCCGCTTATTTTTATGGACATATGCAGACATTTATATAAATATTGCAAAACGAGCACTAACCTGTGTTATAACACGCAAAAGTTCTTCTGTAATACATCCAAGTTCTGCTCTTATATACACAAATAAATACGCTTTAGAAACGATGTTAAGAGCCACAGATAATAAAACATATTAATCATAGTTTTGACCAGTAACGTCCTGCTTAAGTTTATATCCTTGAAAGAGTTTTGTGTGGATGGGGATCGTTTGGAGGTTTCGAATGTGCAACACTGTATCAAGATTACGCTGCAGACGAAACCGTTAAAAGTCAATGGTTTTCGTGAGCTTCCTTGCAATCCGAAATCTCCGAGCTGGAGACAGAGCTGTGAATAAAGTGGCGAGCAGATGTAAACAAAGAGCGTGTTAATTTCGTACTGTGCGCAAGAGTGATATTCTTGGTTACTTGCCGTTACTTGTTTGTGTTATTGCAGTGTGTATGTGTGTTGTGTCAGTGAGACGATTGGAATGCCAGCCGCAAGGTTCACGTTAGAACAAAGATTTCTTATGTATGACACTTACGTGAAAACAGACTCGTGTCGAGACGTGTGTAGGCAATCTGTACAGAAATTCCCAGGGGTTTCACCTCCTCATAGAGATACGGTAAGACATCTTGTCCTTAAATTACGAGAAACTGGATCGATAAATTTTAAAACACCTAAGCAAAAACGACGGATTCTAACCGAAGCAAAACTCGATGAAATTGATGCAGCGGTAGAACGCTCTCCAAACAAACCTGTACGTCGTGTTTCACAGGAGATGAGCGTGTCAAAATCATCAGCACATACAGCCACTAAGCTACTAAAATTAAAACCGTACTCTTATAACACAGGTTAGTGCTTGTTTTGCAATATTTATATAAATGTCTGCATATGTCCATAAAAATAAGCGGGCACAAATTGAAATGACATTTCAAAAATTATTTGCATGTGCCGATACATCCCTGTACTAATTTGATCTCGAGGACGATAAACATAATCGTTGGAACATTTTGCATGATCTAACTGCATAATTTTAATATTCATTATTATTATTATTATCATTATTATTATTATGAAAGAACCATGTGCTTCCTTCTCCAAAAATACTACCAGAAACAGGATCTTTATATCTAAAGGAGAAAATAAAGAGCTATTAGTTATTATGCTTTAAGTTTTCTTGGGGCTCTTTATTATAATTAACCCTCTGTATTTTAACACTGAGAATGTGGATATACAGGGTAAGCACAAAAACAGTCCCTGGTTTGAAAGTGTATAACTTTAATACCAAAAGTAGTATTCTGCGGAAATGTTCACACTAGTTGCATAAACTCATAAAGTTTTTGGTGGTGTTCATTGGAATTACAAATACTCAATGTGCGCGCCCCCTGTTACGCGGGAAACATCGAGACGGTAATCCAGCTCCAACCACACCTTCTCAAGCGTATCCGGTCTGATGAAGTTGACGGCTGCACTGATGCGTTCCTGAAGATCATTCAGGGTTGTGGTTAGTGGAGGTACCGCTAAAGGAAAAATTCACAAACTGTCATGTTCGGTGATCGTTGGGGCCACTTGCATAGATTTTGATCTTTGGGTCCAGCTCGTCCTATCCATCGGTGTGGTAGGTTGTCGTTCAGAAAGCTGCGAACAGATTGATGCCAGTGTGGGGGCGCTCCATCTTGTTGTAGAATGTAGTAAACTCTCATGGAAGGTCGCCTCATCACTAAAAATTATCTTTGTCAGAAAGGTGTCCTCGTCCTTCATTAAAGTGTGGAAAGTCTGGCAAAACTCACATCGCTTTACCTTGTCTTGTGGATATTACGTTTGAATCAAATGTTTTATGCCACTTGAAAATGGATTTGTGCGTTGGTGGATCAACATCAAAATTCCGTTTAAATGCATGCTGTACTTTCACAACACTGCTTTTTTTTGGCAACTTCTAACACGCACCAGCTTCTTTGCTGCGGGGTGAATGCCATTTTCGATGTCACTGCCCTCTAGCTGCCAAAGTCACAACTAGCAATTGTGAAACGAAAGATATGAAAATATTTTGAGTTAACTAAGGTTTGGATATCAATTTTATCAATATACTCAAGTAAGTATTAATTTTATTTCATCTTAAAATCAGGGAGTGTTTTTATGCTCACTCAGTACAATGATTTTATTTTTCGATTTTAGAAAACTAATAAGAGATCAATGTTTAAAAATCGCCTTGCTTTTAATCCAAAAAAAAAAAAAATTAATATATTTTGAACATTACAGCTAGGGATGGAGAACGTAAATTAAAATTAAATAATATTATATTGTGCCATGTATTGTTTAATTAAATAACTAATTTATATCAATGTTCTCAATATTAAAGGTTATACATGCTTGAATTGTTTGTTTGAATTGTTAAGTTCGCTTCGTGCAAAATAGGCTAATCGGGACTGCATCTACAGTGGGTGGGATGCAAATGACTGTGCAATGTGCCTCCACCGGGTAACGAACCCAGTACCGCTTGATTCAAAGGCGACGACATCACAGATACATGAATGCAAAATTCTATATTCACATTTAATGTGTGTGTACTGTCCATCCTTTTAATATAATATATTATGCTACATATTTACATAAGCTTCTCTCAATTTCTTAATTCTTGTAGTTAATCTCGTCGATGAAAATGAATTGATGAAATCGATTAAAGAACAATCACAGTGACATGCCTACCATACTGCGCGGCCTTTCTCCTCAGATTCCATAGACAGAGTATATATTTTGGGGTTATCCGACCCAAGTGTCTTGCATTTAATAATAACATAACAATAGGTAAATTAATTATTATTATTGAATGACCAGATAAAGAAGCATGTACTCATTATCTGTTTTTGTGTGTAGTTAAGATCACTAACATTTGGGTAAAAATGGCTGCCTTACCAAAAAAATTAATGACAATTTCTTAAAATGCATTAAATAACGAAAAGGTTGTTAGGTACGCAATAATTTTCAGATGTGCTGTTCACAAAAAGCTGCAAATCCACAATCGAATCTTTACTTCTGTGAAAATCAATCAACTTCGTATAATACAACAGCAACACGTGCTTTGCTTATTAAATTTTGTAATTGGTTAGCCTTTCAGGAGGCTCCCCTTCCCTAAATAAGCCATTGGCCTTCAATTATCTGGGGGCAGGTATAACATTACATGCTAGTGTAGATCAATTGTTACTAGCATTCAGACAGGTGTGAAGAGAATCTCTGACTGTGACTACTACATTGTGTATGAGGGAGGAGGGGACACAGCAGCCTTACAATGATACAGATTCTGGCTACATGGGGAACAACTGACCAAGGAACTGGTTGTGTAAACAGGATTTTCGAAAGGAAGGGTTATGTACACTTTTTCTGGTAGTCAGCCCTCATTTTGCCATCATTTCCTACATTTAATGTCCTTTTTTAGGAATACTTGGCCAAAGGGAGTGGGGTTATAATTCCCACAAACCGCCCCTTGGGCACGCCACTGCAAGGGACCATAATAATATTTAAGACTTATAGTCTAAAAAAGGCAAGAATATGTGCTAACCACCATTTTTGGACACTACTAAATCCTCCCAATAGGTCTAATGTTCTCAAAGAAATGGTTGCGCACCAGCATGTATAAATAAATCCATGTGTAAATACTTACTGATCAACTATAACACAACAATTTGTAATTAGAATTGATTTTCCATTCCTCAGCGACAAATATTAAGTAAGAACGATTGTACAACCAGCAGCAAAGATAATAGTAGACAATTTGCTATGATAATTTTAATTTACTTCATTTTGAACAATGCAAGGTTAAAAAAGAAACAAAAAGAAAGCCAAATAAACAGTTGACAACTGATGCCCCAGCATTAATTTAATTTCATTCCTTAATATGAAGCTAGAAATAATTGGAAAAATACTTATGAACATTGTTTACTACTATATCTGCCATTACATGTACTATTTTGTAACTGTTCGTACTAATAGGGAAAATCTTGTTCATGATTACTACTTACTGTTGCTAAAAGTAAAAATAATTCAAAGTAACAATCGCATTTTACAATTTCAGTGTATGAAATACAAGCAGTCATTTGGTAAGCTAAGTGAGCACGAATATTGTTATAGGGTCATTTCATGTCAAATCAACAGATAAAAAATATTTTTGAACCTTAAGAATTCAGATTTTTTTTAGATTTTTTGATTATACATTGCACCTATCAAGGGGAGAAAAACTGTCAAATTTCAGATTTTTCCTACTCTTAGTTTTTTGTGTTATTGACTTTCAAAAAAGGCAAAATTCCCAAAATTTGACGATATTTTGAAATCTTTAAACAGTTTTAGATCAAAAACTATTTGACCTAGAGAGTTCAATCTGGTGTCATTCTCTTCTGCTTTTAATTGGCTTTAATTTGAAATGCAATTTGACTGTGGTATTAAAATTTTGCAATTTTTTTAAAAAAAACTTGAAATGTGTTTTTTTAAATCTCAAAAACATCATTTTTAATTTTTTTGAAATAAATGTATCATTTGAAGACATCAGTTGACTATTTGTGTCCAAAATTTCTTAATGGGATGGCAATGGGTTCCTATGGAAATGAAATTTTTGTATTGTAATGTATGCGAAATCACCTCCAGGGAAAACCACCTTAAAGTAGTACTGACCGTGCGGGCGGAGGGTTTTGTGTGCTTTGTTGAGGCTGAGAGCTATGCCAGCGGTAGAATCTACCGGCATGGTCACCCATGATGGACAGGTCTCAGAAGAGAAGCCAGACTAAGGTGTTCTACAACGTCCAATCTGTACCATATGCTATCCTAATATTCCTTCCTAGTCCCAAATACTGCTGCCTTGTAGTCATAGAAGGATCTATAAAGGCTAAGGGAAGAAAACCCTAACAGAAAATTACCTGGTCCTCCAGGTTGGGTGTTGGCGTGAGGCTGACAACCTTATCCGGAAAAAAATCAATCGTTGAGAAACCACAACTTTTGCCTCGGAAAGTGGATAAGCATGATGACGGACCAGCTAAACGGATAACGGACATGAATATGGCCACGTAGAATATAAATACAATGCTAGCCCCAGGAAAAATGCAGGAGGTAGCACAAGAAATAGAAAAAAATGGTATACAGATAGCAGCAGTACAGGAAATTAGATGGGTTGGAACGGGTAGAGTAGACAAAAAAAGACTTCACAATGTTTTATAGTGGAACAGAACAAAGGACAGGGCAGAGAGGTACAGGCTTCATAATAACTAAGGAAGCAAGAAAAAGTATACTGCAGTTTGTGCCAGTATGTGATAGAATAAGCAAGCTCAGAGTTAAAGGATCATTCAGAAACATAACAATTATAACAGTGTATGCACCTACAGAAGACAAAGGTGATCAAGAGAAAGAAGAATTTTATGATAAGCTGGAGGAAACATTAGAAGAAACACCTAGATATGATTCAATTATTATCATGGGAGATTTTAATGCACAAATTGGCAAGGAGGATAGGAGAAAAGGAATAAGTGAAGTCTCTACCTTACATAGAGAAAGCAATAATAATGGCAATCTACTCTATCAGTTTGCAATTAGAAACAAAATGATAATAAAAAGCACGTGTTTCCCACATAAAGATATACATTTGGGGACCTGGAGATCCCCAGATGGAACGACAACAAACCAAATCGACCATGTTTTGGTAGGTCACAGATATTCCTCCTCAATCACATATATTAGAAGTTGCAGAGGACCTAACCGCGACTCTGACCACTTTCTTTTGAAAGTAAAAGTTCGAGAGAGAATAAGAACAACATAATAGACAGAAAAACTAAAAAGAATAAAATGGAATATGCAGAAATGGAAAAAGGAAGAAATCAGACATAGATGCCAAGATGCAATAGCTCAAAAAACACAAAGTTGGACAGCAGAGGAGAAGAGCTCAACCGAAAAACACTGGGAGAAAATACAAGGAACTCTTAAAAGAAGTAGCAGAAGAAATAATAGGAGAATATAAACAAGTAGGGGGAAAATGTGGTTCGATGAGGATTGTGAGAAAGTAATAAAGGAAATGAACGAAGCTAGACAAAAAATGATACAAAGAAAAACGAGAGGAAATGTCGAAAGGTATCGACAAAAAAAGAAATATAGCTAATAAAACATGCAAACAGAAAAAGAAGGAGATAATGAAGAAACAGCTGATGGAGATAGATGACTTGAGGAGACAAAATGAAACAATAAAAGTATATACCGCAATCAAAAAAGTAAATAAAGGATACCAACCAAAGGAAATTGGCTATAAGGATAAAAACTGAGCAGTGATAGGAGATCAGCATAGAGAAATTAGAGAGATGGGCAGAATATTATCAAGAACAACTAGGAAAATTGATTGATTGATTTAGTTTATTTTACTTCGCGTTTTGTGCCTCTTGGCTAATTTGCGAAGATGGGGATGAGTGATGAAATGATGAAATGGATGAAAATGGACATTCACAAACAACCATACCCGACCGGGATTCGAACCCGGGACCCTTGGCGTCGCAGCGCGATGTGCTAACCACACGGCCACAGGGTCGGGCACAACTAGGAAAAGAAGAGGAACTAGTGGGAACAACAGGAATAGATGGATACAATGAGGGAAGCATTGGAGACCCACCAACAATGGAGGAGATAGAAATAGCAATTAAAAAAGCGAAAGATAACAAAGCACCAGGAGAAGACGGTATAATAATAGAAATGCTAAAGATGGCAGGACTGACAATGAAAATTGAAATCCATAAACTCCTGGAACGGATCTGGAAAGAAGAACAAATGCGGGAAGGATGGAAAGTTGGAATAATATGCCCAATACACAAAAAAGGGGATCGAACGGAATGTAGTAACTATAGAAAAATAATACTGCTAAATGTGGTGTACAAAGTCCTTACACGTATTATTAATGAAAGACTGAAGAAATATACTGAAGCTATAGTAGGGGAATATCAATGTGGATTTAGACCAGGCAGGGGTACAACAGATCAATTATTCGTTATAAAACAGATGATTGAAAAACACTATGAATATGCAATGGACCTCCTAATTCTATTCATTGACTACAAAAGAGCATTTGATAGTATAAGCAGACCCGAACTGAGTAGAGCATGCAAGAATTAAAAATCCCCATCAAGTTAATAAATTTAATAGAAATGACAATGAAACAGACCAGAGCAAAAGTGAAAATAGGGAATGAAACAAGTAGATAATTTCCATATTACAGAGGAGTCAAACAAGGAGATGGACTGTCAACCACACTCTTCATACTAGCATCACACGTGGCCGTTCGAAAGGTAGATAAGAGAGGATCAATTTTTACAAAGAGCTCTCAAATATGCGCATATGCAGATGACATTGCAATAATAGCACGAACAGGAAACGATTTAAAGAAAACATACCAGAGATTAGAAGAAACTGCAAATAGGTTAGGACTAGAAACAAATGTCAATAAAACAAAGTACATGATTGTTACCCAAAAACCTGACAAATATAGAGAGGAAAGAAAAGTAATAAATGGGAAGGAATTTGAAAGAGTCAGGTCATTCCAATACTTAGGGTTGATCATAAATGAACAAAATAAAAAAGATAGCATGATAAAGGAAAGGATATACATGGGGAATAGAGCATATTATGCAAACATGCAATTACTAAAGAGCAAACTAATAAAAAGGAATCTCAAAATTACCATATATAAAACGTTAATAAGACCTATAATAACATATGGTTCAGAGACATGGGTAATGAATAAGACAGAAGAGGAAGCATTGCGCAGATTTGAGAGGAGGGTGATACGCAAAATATATGGACCGGTTAATGAAAATAATTTCTGGAGAATAAGAACTAATGAAGAAATTAACCATATACTAGGGAAAGAGGATTTTGTGAGATTTATTAAATCACAAAGAATGCGGTGGCTGGGTCACGTACAGAGAATGGGAAAGGATAGAATGCAAAGGAAAGTGATGCAAGAAAAAATCTATTCAACAAGAAGAAGAGGAAGACCAATGACAAGATGGCTAGATGGTGTCCTGGAAGATTTGCGTCACATGAAGGTGAAAAGATGATGGGAGATTGCAGAGGACAGGAATAGATGGAGGCACATACTTGAGGAGGCCAAAGCCCATGAGGAGCTGTAGCGCCATGTGGTAAGGTAAGGTAATGTATGCGAAATTTGCTATTTTTTTTTTTTACTTCCATGTTACAACCACAACTAGATATGCTGAATGGTTGATGTTGAAGTCTTTTGTAATTCTTGTAGTACATGTAACAATACCTAAAATTTATCACTTTTAATATCGGGTAAGTAAATTGAAAAATGTAGGAGACGAAGGCATTAAATAATACGAATTTTATTCTAAACTTCATGGAGATTTATGCACAATTAAATTTGTGTTTCGGCCCTCTAAAAGGTTCCTTAGCAAAACACGCCATAAAGGTGTCGTTACACTCGAGCAGTATGCGCCTTTGAAGTAGCTCGCACAACATGGCCGCTCCACTAATGACTTGCGGCGTAGAAGAGCCACGAAGTGTTATTCGGTTTTTGTGGTCAGAGGGAGTGAAAACCTTCTGAAATCTACATCAGAATGAAGGTTCAGTACGGAGACAATTGTTTAAGTCAGGGGAAAGCGTACTAAATTAACGGATTCGCTAATCGATCTGCTGTTTCACTGCCTCGGTTACCACGCACACTGGCCTCCCAATCCGATGTTCATGACTGAAATTATTGAAAATCATCATACTTGAGATATAACAAGGTGAAAAATATTTTAAATGTGTAGCGATGAAATATTTTTTTTCTTGAGCACAGGGATTAATTTCTAAAATGAAATTATTTAACATGTGAATTATTGGGTGGGCTCAAACCCCACGTTTCCATATAAGTTGGCACCAATGCAGAGTTTAAATTCTTATGGTGACAGAACTCACTCTCCAATATTAGTTGACTGATCGGTGGTTTTGTCTTATGTTACTTCCCTTTTCTGCTACTGTTGGTTGATCACCAAGATGGGGATGGAGAATGATGAGATGAAATTGATGAAATGTCAGTCACAAACAACATGGATGGGCATAACGGAAGCATCACAGAGGTTTGTACTGGCTGAATCCAGACGCCACAGTCTCATTATACTGGAAAACACCATGCTGTATTACGTGGAAGGGAAGGTGAAATGTGGGTGCTTCTGGGAAAGTTACCACTGTAACTAAATTCTAAGATCGTGAAGCTTAGTATCTGTGAATCCGGCCTCCCCGATGGCGTAGTGGTAAGGGGTCCCGGGTTGGATAGGCCATGGGGATAAATAGTTGCTCGGAACTCACTTTAAACTGTAGGTCGCCCAAAGACCGCAAGGGTCACCCCTGTATATAAAAAAAGTTGGATTGATTGATTTGGTGTTTTGAGTTCACTTTATGCACAGTAAGGCTAATCGGGACTAGACCTATAGTTTTAAAGAGGGATCCGAACCACTATCTGCCTCCACCGGGTATCGAACCCGGGACTCCTTGATTACAAGGCAACGACGCTACCACTGCGCCATCGGGGAGGCATACACAACAAAGGAGTCATTGTACTACGTTAGTGTTTGTTTAGATATACACACAACAAAAATGTTAAATAAAGCCAATGTACTGTCGTCTCTT
This sequence comes from Lepisma saccharinum, assembly GCF_977018435.1. Lineage (NCBI taxonomy): Eukaryota > Metazoa > Arthropoda > Insecta > Zygentoma > Lepismatidae > Lepisma > Lepisma saccharinum. Next base: position 192,813,929 of record NC_139230.1, on the reverse strand, counting down.
GAAGCAGGGCGCACCCTGTTGACAGACAGAAGATATCAAAGCGGGACATGGTGCTCCCTGGCACCGCTGCACCTCTCAACATGTTGGCGTGTTCTTCTGAAAGCGGCAGTGCATGAAAATGCTTGCATAAAAGTGGTCTAAAAATATACAAATAGACAGAATGAGACACAGACAAATAAAAACGTAAAAAAATGGAAGACATAGGAATAAGTAAAATAAAAAGAGGAAGAAACAAGAAGATAGAAACGGAGAAAGAAGAAGAAATTAAAGAGAAAAGCGAAAAGAAAGAAATAGGTAAAGAGGAAATGAAAGAAAAGGAAAAAGGAAGAGAATCACATTGCAGTGTGTTCAGGATGGGCTCTTACGTTTGAGATCATCACCTCAAAAATTAGAGAGTTTTTGTCACAGGGAAAGGTCGTTAACATTCGAAGCAAAAATACTAAATGTGCACTAGGGAATATTGTATTATTACTTTCTATCCTTTCTCCTACAATCCAGATTATCTTACAAAGACGTTTATTCTGTTTTCCACGATTGGGGGTGAGGGGGACAAAACGAACAGCCCGCTAGCTGTTGCAACTCGCTGTATATAGGCTAGACATTTCAGAGCTTATACGAGAAGTATTTTTTAAGTTATTTCTTTGAATGTTATATTATAGCCAAATGTCTGGAATGCCGAAAAGTCTATACCTTACGATTTCGTTTACGTCCAGAGTGGCGGATTTTCCAATATGGGCGCCACCAAATTTTCCTACATGTACCTAGAGCTAATAATTTGGTTTATATCTTCCTTCGTATTTCAAATAAGAAAGATGGTATTCTCGGATAAATTATTACCAATAAAATTGCCTTTCTTGTGAGATACGAATCATTATTGTAGGCTAATTTTCGTCACAGAAGTTGCGAATTTTTTAATCGTGTCATTATTTTGTTTACTTACAATGGATTGCTTTTCAACGTGGGTAAATATCTTCGAGTCTAAGGTTTTACTTTAAACAATTAGCTTAGAAATGAGATACGTTTCACTATTTTACACAAAGGCGTCGCCAATGGAGGGCCCATAATGGGCACTAGAACCTACCTCTTCCTGCTCAACAGAATAGCTTCAAGATGCTTCAAGGACGATTCCTACATTCTGCAATTCTGTCTTATTGTAAGCTTCTCTCTCGAGTTGTGGTATATTGTCTGAAAAGTGTCGTTCCTTGCCAGTCGTGGCTTGTACTATAAATGGTACAGGGAGGGAGGGGGGGTCTTGCTTCTTTCCTCATTTCCATCTTGTTGTTCGTCCTTCTTCTTGTCTACATCGTTGTTCTTCTCTTGGCTTGGTGGGACATCTGTAGGTTGGAGTGGTGGGTGAATCTTTTGTTGTCAGCATCGTATGTCGCTGATTTTTCATCTGTGAAGTGGGGGTTGGAGGGAAGGTCGTTTAACTCTTCTCTTAGGGTTGTACTCGTGTTCTGGGGTCTTCTCGGTACTTGAAGCACTGTAGGTTGGGATAACACAGGGGGCGTTTCAGATATCAAATAAACAGGGCAACTTTTCACTTGATTCACTTGAGGCCTCCGCAAAGAGCATATAGCAAAATGATGGCCCTCAAGGTCACATACATTGCACGTATGCACCTGGAAAAAGTAGGTTACCCAATATCTATCTCCCTGTATTGTTATGAGAGAAGGGTTTCCTTTTTGCAGGACCATTTTAATAATAAAAAGAAAGTTCTGTATTTATGTTCTCAATACTTCTCTTCCTTTACATCGAGAACTTTACCGTATTCACTAATTACACTACGAATCGCATCGTGGCTCAATTCATCTGACACTACATTCACAGTACTAATACACTCCGTTCCACAAAACATGACGATGTGCACTTTGCCCACTATTACCTCTGCCGTCTGCTGTACGTACAGTCACGCACACGTCTGGATTGTATCAATCACATTAACTTTAGCATAAAGTTCTAATTCATTGCCCTCTTGCATTATATCTTTGTATGACCCTCCCCGATGGCTTTGTTGTAAATGTTGTCACCTTGCAATCAAATGGTCACGGGTCCGATCCACGGTAGATCGGATGCCACTTTAAACTCTGGGACCAGTCCTAATTAGCCTATTTGATAATAAACTGAACTTAGAATAAACTTTCCTCTATGATAGATAACTGCAATAGGGAATTAGAAAGATTATCTTTCACTTCAACGTAGAGCATTTCGTCTTGAAGAGGAGAGAGGTATCATATGGCCAAATATTTAGTCCATGATTAATTGATACAATTTTTAACAAAATAGTGAAAAATACACACACACTCCACTGCCTACTTAACGATCAACTTCCCAGTTGGTCGAGCCTCCCCGATGTCGCAGTGGTAGAGTCCATACATTTTAATCAAGGGGTCACGGGTTGGATACCCCGTGGAAGCACATAGTTGTTCGGATCTCACTTTAAACTGTATGTCCAGTCCCGATTACGCTTACTGTGCATAAAGTGGACATTAAAACACCAACTCAATCAATCAACTTTACAGGCGGAAAACAACTTGTTAATGTTTCTCACAAAGTACCATCTTACAAACCGCCTGCGAGGCGTGGTTCGGTCTTCGAACCAAAACTTTAAAAAATATCCATCCACAATCATTTTATGTTATGTTAGCCTTCAATAAAGTGATTAAATAACTTCAACATATTGTGTACCAATGATCGCATTAAACAGCATACGTCATTAACCTCCAAATGGAATCATTACAACCCAGAAGTGTCCGTGATATTGAATTGAATTTCTATTATGATCGAGATCTACTTCTGATGTTTCTCCACCGATAATCACGTCGTGCTAGGGCTCACCAGGCCGACGTCCTGGTTGATGACAATAACAATAATAATTGTAATAATAATTATAATAAAAAATACCATTTTATCAACCACCAATCCAGCGCTTGAAGAAAAGCAACAGACTGCAGAACGAGATGCGAGATGCACTTCCTCCCGCGACATCGTAACTCTCGGCGCCAGCGCTGTTGTCTGGTTGGTCTGCTGTGTATTCCCCCTCTCCACTTCCCTTGCAAGCATGTTAGGTCGCCCACCATAAGACTAGACAAGAGCTATAGTGTTTTATGTCACTCCGATGCAGATTTTAAAACGCCCCGGCACTATTTTTTTTACGACTACGCCACTGATTATATTCATTATTACTATTTATTTATTTGCTTTATTTTACTTCGCATTTTGTGCAACTTTTGGGCTAATTTGTGACAATGGGGATGAGTAATGATATGATGAAATTAATGAATGGACACTCACAAACATCCATGCCCAGGCCAGAATTCGAAATCGGAACTCGTGACCAGGCATTATTATTATTATTATTATTAGTTATAATGATTAATCTGAAGGAACCATTTGGTCCCTTCTCCAAAAAGTTCATGACACCATTATCATGTACCTAGAACGAAAAGAAAAAAGGTATTAGTTACCCATGCCGTAATATTTCTTGGGGTTCGTTACTATAAGACAGTCTCAATATTTTTACAGCGAGAACCTTAAGGAAATTGGACATTCGACCTGTTCTGAATAACTAAAAAGATAGAAATCTTTAAAAATGTTTACGCTTTTACATTCAAATATAAGTCTTTGAAAGTGTTTTGAATTTAACGGCCATAAATGTAAAACATTGTTCTAATTAAATAATTCTGTAGAGCGCCATCTCTTGTCGTAAGATCGTATATAATGAATTCACACAAACGTTCTCTGTTCATCACATTTCTATACTCATATATAATGTATGTGTGAAATGTCCGTCATTCTAATATATTGTTAAAATTTCTATTTTTCTCTCCTATTTCTCTTCAAGGTTAATCGCGTCTATGAGGATGAATTGATAAAATCTATTAATCACAATGATGTATCTTCTTAGCATGCTTCCTTAACTCCATCAGAGTAGACACTCGTGAAACCAGGGTTCGATCCTCGGTGTGGATAATCGCAGGTAAGATTTTTTGTCGATTCCTACATAATAGGTTCTGGGCCCTTGGAGGCCCTGGGTGGTAACGGTGGAGAGAGCGTGGTGCTAATCACATCACTTGGTGAGATCATTCCCTCCCTCTGATCTCTGTTTCTGATGATCAGTTGCGCAACCACAGGGGGGCAGGGTAGCATTGCTCCCCCTAACCTTGGACGGAAATCAGTTCAAGGGGTGCAAGCGGGGGGGCAAACATTCACGGCCAAGGACACCTGCACGGGGCACAGAGGGACAATTGCCCCCTATATTTCAAATTTTATGTAAATAAAAATACATTTTGTAGAATTTTCTTGCTCTCTTCGTTCGCATTCCCTGCATTTGTTAGTCTTATCAAGTTCAGAGGCGTAGCTAGGAGGGGGGGGGGGAGTCGGTCCTGGTCGCCGAACGATCTAAGTGAAATAGTTGTAAAAGAGAGAATGCCATGACACTCCTTGAAACTATTTGCACCCTACTAAATCAATAATATTTTCAGTTTGCAAAAAATTGGATCTAAAAATTTTCTTTCTCGCTTCGCTCGCAATATTATATATATATATATGACTTTGTTTTAAATGCATTAACAATTATTTTGATTTCAAATCTGTGGTTAGATTCTGTCTGCCCGGGATAGTTTACGGGTAATCGTGATTTTATCTTTTACTAATAGTGTTGCAATCTTAAGGTGAATATTAAGTGAACTTATGGAATAATTAATCATCCATTCTCTACACTTACTACATTATGTTTAAAATTTATCAATGTGATATGTGACATAACATTCGCACACAGAATTGTTAGGCAATACTTATTATACAAAAATATATTAAAATTATTTCATATTATATTGCATATAATAATTACATACATGGTCTTTTCTTTTGTCTGTCGACGTGCTTCAAAATTCTTGATTTTGTTGAAATTCTCTAATTTGAAGTCTGAAAAGACTTTACTTTCACTTTGCTAGCGAAAGATGAGGGAATTTGCTTGAAAGACACTTAAAATTCTCTTCCAGTTCTGTCCATAGCCTTTACAAATTGTTGTCGTGAAGAGGGGAAGAGGGGACAGCATATGCTGTACATTTTTTCACCCATTTGCCAATTTCGTTGAGGCCAATTCTTTTCTTCTTTCTGTCACGGGGATAGCATTTGCAGAGGAACCTCGTATAATTTGTGTAGTTCTGCTGCATCCCCAATATCATTACAACTATCCTGAAGTCACCAAATATCTTCCACTTATGGTCATTATATTTAATGGATTTCTTCTAATATCTAAACAAACAAACAAACAAAAAAATCTCAAACGTTTCTATGAGATATTAGAAGAACATATGAGCGTTCATTAAACCACTAAATTCGTTGCAGTGAGTCAATATGCCGTCCGTTTGAAAATTGGCCATAGGAACTGTTACACTTTGCCTAATTTTAGTAAAATTTGCATTTGGGTGCAGAAGATTATATTAATGTAACCTAACACCCAGCAGTTACGCCTTTGTTTACTTATGCCTGATGCAGAGGGTTATTTTTATGAGGAGATGATGGTATAGTTCTTCGTTGCTACTTTCTGTACTCTCCTTGTTGATTTCGTTTGTTTGCCTAGAAGGCACTGGAAGCCTTTCCGAGAGAGGCATTGGTCTTATGCCAGAAGATATGGTAAACTATGTTTCTGTTAGGTTTCCTGTGTCCAAAAAATTAAAAGTATTTGCTTCTTTGGTTCTCCACACACCGTGGTAAAGTATAGAGCCCAAATACCGTCCCCCTAAGCCAATTCTTCAATTCTGAAAATTTGTTTAAAGTTAAAAATAATTCAACAGCTGATTGAAGCAACTCAACTCCATACCTACTAGTGCTGCTGGTCTGATTCTACTAAATATTTTTTCTTAACCAAAAAGGGAAAATAATAATCAAAGGAACGCAAATTTTGATCTTTCAAAAAAGGTGTCCTAATTCCGTCCCCCGTTTCCAGTTCTTATCTACTCATTTATTTTATGGGAAATTTGATTAAACAGTGTTAATATCTCTTGTGATAAATTTATTGAAATGAAAACATGTTTATACATTTATATACATAAGTTACATCTTTTTACCCATCCAGACATAAATCGTAAACAAAGATTTTGACTATTGTTGAAGATGAACACATCTTGTGGCACCACTGGATGTATTTCGAAAACTTTGCTAATTTCTCTCCTCGCTTGTCTTGGTAAAAACGCTTTCCACAAATTGGACATAACACATCTTCATCGCTTGAATTATCCTCGTCATCGATGGACACCAGTGGAACTTGTATAGGCGTATAGAAGGTTTAAACACATTATAAAAATGTCGACAAGTGATCATACATCAATCGAAACTAATCTAAGTGGCCAGGAAAAAAATAAAACATATCACAAGATAGATACATAATGTGGGTCGACTGCCAAACGACTAAAACTACATGGCTGCGACAACTGGGAAGCAATATTCAAGTACTAATCTATAATTATCAATCACTTAATTATCAAAAAAGTACCGCCAGGCGTCAATATAACCGTTTCAAGTTGATTTCACACTGTAGCAAGCCTTCACACAAAATATTTTTGAAAAATTAAAGCGTGAATAAACAGAAAAAAAGCAACTACGTCACTGCCAGTAGGCAACCGAATTGTTCTAAAGATTTTCCTGTTGCTCTCGCAAAATGGCAGCACTTTCTATGGAAGTTAAAGAGTGGGAGGAATTTAGGGAAGGGGGCGGATTTCGGGCACTTTAACCTATATCACGCAACATCGCATTTTTACCTTTCCATCAACTCATCAAATTAACGTAACACTATGCCTAACACATATGTGGTGCACACTCCTTATCCTGGTCTCCAATCACCATTCTAAAGTAATGTTTGTGGAGGTTCTTTATGATAGATTGAATCCTCTTGCAAGGGTGAACTCTCCATAGATGTAGCAGAAGCCGTCTTGTTGATTTCGATAGGCAAAGTATGTCAACTTAAATTCAAGCTGAAAATACAATGCTTAGTATTTTGACTATAACTTTCAGGTTCATCAAGTAGCTTAGTAACAGAACTGCCAACATGTGAAACAAAAGCTCAGAACCACATGTTGCCAACTGCTCGACTGATAATTCCATGCATTTCATACGAACTGTGAATCTGAGTAAAATAAGGCATTATGTCCTTGAAACTAAAACACTGTGCCTAACTGCAAAATTGTAATTACAGATTTGAATTTCCCAGGTGAAAGTACTTCAGAAAAACATATTTTTACATAAGAAAGAAAAACTTTGTAGAACAGTGTTATTAGTACTGTTAGTACCGTACGTAACGCAATGCTAAAACTGCGTAGGGATCGAACCAAGAACCTTGAATCTTCGATTGGGTGATGTTGTTATTCATCATTTGCACCTTGGGTACGATACTGTACAAGTGGGTATTTTAAAACAAGATAACAGTTAAAGTAACAAATTCTCAGTAGATGGCAGACAACAAAACATAGCAAACATTTCAAAAGAATATGATTTTATTTTTACAGTTTTTAAATTATGGAGGCAAAATTAGCAATTCAAGGAATTTACCAACCAGCCTTGTGCTATTAGACTTCTATGTTAGAATTGATTTGGTTCATTTTACTTCGCATTTCTCCCACTTTTAACCTAAAGGGATGACGAGGATGAGTGATGATATGAAGAAACTGATGAAGAGGCACTAAAAGAACAACCATGTCTAGGCCGGGCTTCCAACCAGGGATCTCTGGCGTCATAATGCGCTGTACTAACCACTCCGCCTGGAAGATTGACTTCTGTGTTAGAGACTATCATTCTGATCCAAGGAAATATTTGCAAGAAAACACAGGCAGCCTCTGATACTCAGTCGTGGCTGCTAACTATCGCCACAAACATAGATGCATCTTTCATTCATCCGATTCCAGTCCTTTATCTTAAATTCTGAAATGATGATGAAATCCTTTCTGTTGTTAATATTCCATGACACCACTTTCCACTGGAGATATAGCCGTGTGACAAAGTGCAGTACGCGAACAGATGTTGTGTGCCGATATCCTCAGTGGTAACATGCAGAACTAGAACCTTACAACAATTTCCAAATCTTCCACGACGCTCGATCGCTACATAATTCCTCCATAATCTTTCCATTTCCCGCATAATCCGTCATATTGTTATTATTCTTTCATATCTTTTAGAGCTATAATTAACAATATTTGTATTCCCACTATGGAAACTTGTCCAGCCAACTAAACATTACGCACGGCAAGAGATAGATTGCATGACTGACCGTGACGTATCCGACCAATTGCACGAGTTCTGCACCATAAGTTCGCCGAGATTGCACATCCGCCATTTGTCTTTTGGCTGCAATTTAGGTGTTTTGTTTGCGAGAGAGCGAAGATGAGAAATGTGAAGGCTGCAGTTCATTTGAAGAGAGATCGAAGTCTTTCGGACGCACTTGGAAGCTTATTTATCGATTTATTGCCTGTTGTAGAATGGAGCACTTATTTCCTATGACATGACGGGATGACGTCAGTTAACAGAACATTTATCTGAATATGAATGTTCATATAAAATTATTTATATGCTGTACATGTAGAATGTTCTCGAGCGGAAATAATTATTAGCATGAAGCTTTTGTGAATGGTGCAAAGCTGGATCATGGCTCAATTCCTGGTAGATCTATAGGTAGGTATTGGTCTTTTTGAAAGTGGTGTGATCAAGGATTGCATCCGAGTGTCTTTAGGTGAGGAGGCTGGTTGAGGCCGGGGGTTCCTTTGTGCAGAATGTTTGCGTGGGATCACAACAGTCGGATTCTAATTGATTGTTTTGGTTCATTTGACTTCGCTTTTCTATCACTTTTGGCTAATCGCGAAGATGAAGATGATACTCACTCAGCCTCAGAACAATGGGCACGTGGGGGAACCGTGTGGGGGAGAGGTAAATGCGACCGGAGCGTGGAGCTGAGCACTCCACCTCCAAATTGGCCGAGTCCGAGAATATGTAGGACCCTACACCCACATCCCCTAAATGTGCCTTCATGGCATGGAGCTATTTACACGGGGAACTTTACCTTTTACCTTACACAATATCCTTTCTGGGTGGTATAGGAAACTAGAATCCTGTTTCTGATTGGTATTCGAAGTACCTCAAAATATAATCTTATACAAATTTACCTCAGTATAATAAGGAACACTTGTTCCCTTACATTGAAAGCGGAACATAAATTGAGAGTATTTGAAAATAAGATCCTTAGGAAAATATTTGGCCATAAAAGGGATGCGGAGACAGGTGAGTGGAGAAGGTTACATAATTTGGAACTGCCTAATTTGTATTCATGTCCAGATATTATTAGAATTATTAAATCAAGAAGACTTAGGTGGGCAGGCCATGTGGCACGATTGGAAGAAGTGGGAAGAGTTTACAGGATTCTTTTTGGGAAACCTGATGGTAAGAGACCAGTAGGAAGACCAAGACGAGGATGGAGGCGACAATGTTGAGATGCACATAAAGGAAATTGGTAGGGATGGAATAGAATATATAGATCTTGCTCAGGATAAAGACAGATGGAAGGTCTGTGTTGCTGCAGCCATGAACTTTCGGGTTTTAGAAGGTTAGAGAGTTGATTAGTTAATAAGGCACACACATTAAAAAAATCAAATTTGATAGCTTTCAGAATATATTCCATTTTTAAAGATAGGCCATTTTTGCTAAAATATGTATTTCTCTCTCTTGAAGAAGACACTGCTACAAAACAGGACTATCTCTGGCAGCGAATTTGACCAATCTTATCGATTCTGTGCCAACGCAGGAGCAGAATTCTCTATGGAGTAATCTGTTAGCAGTTCCTATCGCTCAGTACAATCTCGAATTACATGCTTCCACTACATAGGCTATTCTCTGTTTCCACGGAACCTTTCATGATGAGTTAATAGAAAAAAGGCGAAATATTGATAAAAAATAATGGAATTCCCCATTTGCTTGGTTGATTTAATTAAAATTTCAAATTAGGTTAACCGCGACGAATAAGTGAGAGGATGTAATGTGGAAGGAGACCGGCAAGGAATTGAAAGGAAGCGTTCGTGGTCTTCATTATAGGTACCATTCCAGTATTGACCTGCACGCAGAAAATTAAATGCATCATATCGATTGATGCACCAGAACGCATCTATTGATGCACTAAAGTGTGCTTTATAGCCTGTGCAAGGAATCAAGTTCACAGTGTAATGCATCTTTATGCATTTTTGTATATCGTAAAAGAAACACCAAAGTGCATCCTTCATATTATGCAAGGGAGTATATTTTTCAGTAGAGATGCACTTTAATTCATCAGTTGATGCGTTTTGATGCACCTTCCTGCATCTTTTTCGAAGATGCACTTAAACGTTTGGTCTCAGCTACAGACTTAATCCCCTGCGGTAGTACACATTCAACGGAGTTCCCATTTTAAAAATGAAAACTTATCAATTTGCTCTCTAGATGGCAGGGCATATGAGAATTCAAATGGAATTTTCTTACACAGTAAATACGTAGGAACTTGGGGAAAAAACTTTTCGACTCTGCCCCCTAAAGTTGTCCCAAGTTACGACCATGGCCTACTCAGTGACGTAGGGGTATATTGTATTTCTTTATTTTTTTGAGGGGAGTATGTACAGTACCAACCTTTATCGGTAGATCCATGTTGTACTCCTTGTATCCTCCAAAAAATTTACTGACGCAAGGTGCTGCTGTAAAAAGAATGTATTCAAATGGTTTCTGAGGAATATGTTGTCAGTCGTATCACGATTAATTTGATTTGGTTTTTAAGTCCACTTTATGCACAGTAAGGCTAATAAGGACTGGACCTACAGTTTAAAGTGGGATCCGAACCACTATGTGCCTCCACCGGGTCTATGATGACTAATATTTAACTTTTAAGTACCAACATAAGATTCTGCAACAGCTTGTTGTAGATTTTCCCTACCATATTAGTGTATTATCAGCAGAGATATTTATTATTGCACCACCGAGAGAGCGAATTAAATCAATCTTCTCTGGGTGTGACACTGGTGGTACGTTCGTTCCTACAACATTGCGAGTCTTTTATTATAGTTTCGATATCTTAAAACTATTACGTTTATATTCATCGTAGGGACGATTAATACCTTCTGTAGAATGGCAGAGGAATATAACACCAACAAGAAAAATGAGGAACAGCGTCAGTACGCATGAAAAGCAGTTACCATTTCCAAAACAAAATTTTAATAATTTGCTCTCAAGATGGCAGGGCATATCAGAATTTAAGTGGAATTTCTTTACGAAGTAAATACATAGGTAAGTTCACTGAAATTTCTGAGATAATATAGAGATGTTTATCACAAATCACGACTGTTTCTTTCAGGACTCTAACACTAACAATTAGATTATATATTGGTATTTCGAAAATGTAGAGAGAGCTCTAAAAATACTAAACTGATTATACTGATTCTGAGGGTGGAAAAATGGTTGCAACTTACTGGCTGTTTAAACTCAATGCGACTATTTGGAAATGATTTCTCCTAGATGAGAGTGCCTCCCCGATGGCGCAGTGGTAGCGTAGTCGCCTTGTAATCGAACCCTGGTCTCGCGAGTGGCTATTATGGCGGTTTGCGTGTAGGGATACAAAGCCAGGGGTTCTATAACCCTGTCCCAGCTAACTGTGGAGCATGGCCGCAAATAGTGTCAGAGAAGCGAGGGAAATTGAGTGGATGAGCGAATAAGTACACGCTGCTGGGAAGGCAGTCGCTTTCCCCCAACCCACCCCACGCAATTCCGTTCCTCTCACGTGTTCATTGGTGGAGTCGTCTCCCGTCACTACTTGCGCAGAGACTTGATTTCGTTTGCCTGCTCCACAGTTAGCTGGGACAGAGTATGGGTTCGAATCGTGGTACAGCATGGTAGGCATGTCACTGTGATTGTTCTTTAATCGTTTTCATCAATTCATTATTCATTCTCATTATTATTATTATTAAAGTAGGGTTACAATTAAGCTTACAATTGTCTTTGCATTGACTCTGAACTACAAAAACAGCTTTTTGCCCTACATGAATTAATATACAGTTATGCTATTTGTTTATAAGTATACATAAAATGGAATATTATAAATTTATATAATTGAAAAATATAAGAAATAGAATAAAATAAACATTTTTTCAGCTACGTTATATGAAGGAGGCAATGAGGTAGATGAGGCACAGTGTCAGTATTCATAGATTAATGTCTTAATCTCTTGTTTAAATTTGGCCAAATTTCTCTCCTTTCTGCAATATACAGGCAGTTGATTCCACGCTTTACTTGCATGAGATGACAGGGATTTTGATCCGTATCTTGCCTTGTTACATTTTGGTACTCGGATACTGTTGGTGTTGTTGGATCGCAGATTGGGATAATGTATGTTACTAATTTTCATTACCTTGTCCTTTAATAAGTGGTGGTGCGAGTTAATTACCTGGTGAATTTTTAGTAGAAATGCATATTTTCGTCTGGATTCCAGAGCGGGTAATATTTGGAGCTCTTCTCTGCTTGCACGTGAGGTCGTGTGTGCCGTGTTTCTTATGCTACGAATAGCCCAATTTTGCATTTTCTCTAGTTTCGTGGTGTTATTTCTATTAATACCATAAAGTACAGTATGTATATATTCATAAAAACACACACATACACACACACACACACACACACACTCGTGTGACACAAATTAAGGACTTTGGCATGTTAGAAGCATACAGATATTTAATATACACAATATTGTTTACATATGTGTGGTACAACTGAAAACGTTAACAAAACACAAAAACCAACAATTGTGCCTTAAACTTATGGTCAAAATTGTCAAGAAGCAAATGTAGAGCCGCACAGTGATTGGCACGTCTTGGCACAGAAGCAAATTTGAATGCTTCACAGAAATGGTACTAAGGCATGAGATGTCCCCTGACAGAAATGCATGCCTTACTACGATGTGGCATGCTGCGGATAAGAATACTCAGTTGTTTCTGAGTAATCGTGTCCCACTCCTGCAACACTGTTGTACGCAGCTCTGGAGGGGCACGATACGCCGTGCAATACATTGCCCGAGCATATCCCGCGCATGTTCTATTGGATTGCGATCGGGTGACCTCGCAGGCCATTCTCTTCGCCAGATATCCTCCGATTCCAAAGACCATTGACACGTCCCGCTCTATTGGGACGTATATTTTCACCCATAAACAAGAAAGCAGATCCCATTGCAGCCCTCAAGAGACGGACGTATTGTTGGGTAATCACATCGCGGTATATCTGTCCAGTCACAAAACCCCTAGAAAAGACAGGGAGAGATGTACAAGAGCTCAGCATAATGCCAGCCCTCACAAGGATACCAGCAGTAAATGTTGTTCTCTGGTTATATCTACTTCCACGAGTTCTTCATAATATGTTCACACGCCGTCAGTCACTCTTCAGTGATGATCTGGGCTTGTCCGAGGAAAAAACCACTTTTTGTCAATCAACGAACTATGTAACACTTAACTCGGAAATCTTAATAATACTGGAAATTTGGAGGGAAGGACGAGTGCCCTCCTTGCCTCCAAGTTACGTCTTATGACCTCACCTCTCTCTCGTTTCAACCACGCTAACCACAGAAGCATTCCCACAACAATTATTCCAATAATCGAGACGACATGAGAACAGGAACTTCGACAGGCCTCTAGAAATTGAGGAGAGACTGAGACTTAGTGTTCGAGGGTTTGTAATTCAGGCCAACAGAGAGAAATTCACGACAAAGCAAGACAACATAGACGAAAAGGGGAATCTCCTAACTTGCACCCCCTTAACTTCCACCCTGAATTTTACATGAACAGTGACGCCCTTCCCCACCACCTGCTTCTGTCTGTCGCTGTCTACCCTCATCATCTTAAGTGGGTATAAGTGCATAATATTTGTACAGAAAATGCATACATATGTTGTTGTTTTTTAATGCTGGTGAAAGACATGTCACTGGTCTCATGCTAACCGCCAGTGACATTTGGGCCTCCCCGATTGAAGGTGATATCGTCGTTGCCTTGTAATGAGACGGTCCCGAGTTCGATTCCCGGTGGAAGAACTTAGTTGTTCGGATCCCACTTTAAACTGTAGGTCCACTTCCAATTAGCCTTACTGTGCATAAAGTGAACTTTTAAACACCAACTCACTCACTCAGTGACATATAAATCCTTAATATACGAATGTGTTCAAATTACTCCAACGAATTGTGTTTCAAGCAAAATATATTCCCTCTTATGAAAGATACATAGAACGGAATGCACACATTAATTCTGAATTTATAACCTGCAAACAATATAGCATAACGATAAAATTTTTGAATCAAACTACAAGACACAAATTAAAATGACATTTCTTTTAAAATTATTTGCATGTGCCGATACATCCGTATACTAATTTGATCTCGAAGACGATAAACATAATCTTTGGAATATTTTGAATTATCTAACTGCATAGGTTTAATATTCATTATTATTATGAAGGAACCATGTGGTTCCTTCTACAAAAAGATTAACAGCAACAGGATCTTTATATCTAAAGAAGAAAATAAAGAGCTATTAATTTTTATGCTTTAAATTTTCTTGGGGCTCTTTATTGTAATTAACCCTCAATTTCCTATTACTGAGAATGTGGATATACAATGATATTTTTTTCGATTTTGGAAAACTAATAAGAGATCAAAGATAAAAAGTCTCCTTCCATCTTAATCCCCCCCCCAAAAAAAAATGAAAATATATTGAACTTTACAGCTAGGGATGGAGAACGTAAATTACAATTAAATAATATTATATTGTGCCATCCATTGTTTAATTACATAACTAATTTATATCAATGTTCTCAATATTAAAGGTTAAGTTCGCATCGAGCAAAATAGGCAAATCGGGACTGCATCTATAGTGGGTGGGATGCGAACGACTGTGCAATGTGCCTCCACCGGGTAATGAACCCAGGACCGCTTGATTAAAAGGCGACGACGTCACACATGCATGAACGCAAGATGTTATACTCACATTTAATGTGTGTGTACTGTCCATCCTTCTAATACAATATATTATTCTCTACATTTAATTAAGTTTTTCGCAATTTATTAATTATATTAATTAATTGCGTCGACGATAATAAATAATGAATTGATGAAATCGATTAAAGAATAAACACAGTGACATGTCTACCATGCTGCGCGGACTTTTTCCTCCGATTCCGTAGACAGAGTATATAGTATTTTGGGGGTATCCGACCCAGCGTCTCGCATTAAATAATAACATAACAATAGGTAAATTAATTATTATTATTGAATGACCAGATAAAAAGAAGCATGTACTCATTATCCGTTTTTGTGTGTATTTAAGATCACTAACATTTGGGTAAAAATGACAGCCTTACCAAAAAAATTAATGTCAAATTTTTTAAAAGGCATTGAATAACGAAAATGTTTTTAGGTACGCAATAATTTTCCCAGGTGCTGTTCACACAAAGCTGTAAATCCACAATCGAATCCTTGCTTCTGTGAAAATCAATCAACTTCGTATAATACAACAGCAACAAGTGCTTTGCTTATTAAATTTTGTAATTGGTTAGTCTCTCGGGAGGTTCCCCTTCCCTAAATAAGCCATTGGCCGGCAATTATCTGGGCGCAGGTATAACATTGCATGCTAGCGTAAATCAATTGTTACTAGCATTCAGACAGGTGTGAAGAGAATCTCTGGCTGTGACTACTACAATGTGTATGAGGGAGGAGGGGACACAGCAGCCTTACAATGATACAGATTCTAGCTACATGGAGAACAACTGACCAAGGGAACATAATAATGTTAAAGACTCTTAGTCCAAGAAATGCAAGAATAGGTGCTAATCAGCATTTTAGGCCACTTCAAAATACCCCCAATAGGTCTAATTTTTATAGTATACTCAAGAAAATGGTTGCACACTAACATGTATACACAAATAACATGTGCACATATTTCCTTTTCAACTATCACATAATAATTTGTAATCAAAAGTGATTTTCTATTCCTTAGCAAGAAATATTAAATCAGAAAGATTGTACAACCAGCAGCAAAGATAATAGTAGACCACTTGCTGATCATGATTTTCATTTGTTTCATTTTGAACAACGCAAGGTTGAAAAGGAAAGAAAAAAGAAATAAACATAGGGCAAGTAATGCCCCAGCATCAATGCAATTTCATTCCTTAAAATAAATCAAGAAATAACTGGAAAAATACTTATGAACATTATTTACTAGTATATTTGCCATTACGTTTACTATTTTGTAACAGTTTGTACTAATACGGAAAATATTGTTCATGGTTACTACTTACATGTTGCTGTTGCCTTTCATGGAGGCATATCTTAGCATGTTCTTGCTCTGGAGTGCTAGTGATTTGTGGGAAGCTGGATGGTATCCAATCTGTTGCTGTGGGTCATCCGAAAGTCGCCCTTAGAGTAAACAGATGATTTATGGTAAGATACATGTGTTTGTTTCTTTCAGTTTTGTTTACAAATAAAAATAAATCAAAATAACAATCATTTTCAGAGAGGTCCAAATATTTCATAATTGAAGATTAAAATTGGTAAACGCTGTAAGTTAAACAATAATTCAAACACTGTTTTCTACGTTAAACTGTGAAATGTGCCATGCTTTATAATGTGGTAAGCGTGACTTGTGGCTGGTAGCCATCTAAGTAGTTCAAAGGGCGTGTAAAGAGGTCACTATTGTGAACGGTCTTACGGGCTGATGTGCTATTTCCCAACAATTTTGCTATTGGCACTTACAACGTTTACCACTTGTAGTCCTCAATTTCAGTGCATGAACTACAACCAGTCACATGGTAAGCTAAGTTAGCACGAATATGATTATAATCACGTAATTTTACGTGACATTGCCAAGGTTCAACATGTTCAGTGCCACTTCATGTTCAAAATAGGTCCGTGTCCAAAATGATTGATAGTTCCAAAATTGAGTTTTCAATCAAAAATATTTACATTAGTTGGTTAGGCAGTTTATGCTAGATTTGGACACTATATCTTCGCCTTGTAATTTAACTGTGTACTTTTCTAAGCCTAAAAATTACAAATTTTATGCAATAATTACCTTTTAATTCGAAATTCCCACACAGAGTGTTTAGGTACAATCACCAACCCACAAACAAGTGTGTTCCATGAAGACAGATAACATTCATGCTGGTAAACAGTTACATTTGAAATTTGTTATGTGAACATATGAAGTTGTAATTTATTCTTGTTCTTTTCGTTAAACAGTTATAATTTTAAAACGCGTAAAATGTCTTAGCTTTGTTCACTTACTGCCGACTGCAGCACCTAATCCTTCGTCTTGTTTCCAAGTAGTCTCGCTTTACAGCTTGAACCCACTGATATTTTCGTATCGAATCTGTCGGCAAACGATACGTGAAAGTTTGAGAATAATTATTCGTTCCCGATCACATGTTCCACAGGAAGTAAAGTTGAATTTCACGCCAAAGACTAACGAAAATGCAAACATTCGGTGAATAGCCTCTAGGCTGAGCCCCATCAACTCCATTTAAGTACGCCAGTGCTTGACACTGACCAACTCAGCACGGAGTCTTCCACAAATTGAATGTGTCCTTGTTGTTTCGTGCAAGTAATGCAGCTCGAATTGTCAAGTTCGGTAAAGCAATTTGTACTTTCACAATACTCAAATTGGACCAATATGGCAACTCTTACTTAATTTCAATGTCATATACAACCTTCACCTACGCCTTTATATACTGACTATACATATATATATACAGGGTGTTTCGTAAGTTCGTTTACAATCCTTGGGAGATGATTGTTTGAAATGTACTAGTGTTAACGGCCATAAACACTTGTAGCCCGGTGTAAGGGATGGCTGCATACACGTCCCAAGAGTGGCGGACATGCATCTGATTTATGGGGAGGCTGGAGGTAATAGCCGTGCTGCAAGGCGTCTGTATGGGGCACGTTTTCCAAATAGGGTGTTACCATCGCACAACTTATTTCAAACTGTAGACACTCGACTTCTGGAAACAGGATCAGTGTTGCCACCTCGTCGAGAAGTTGGACGACCGCGAAGTGTGCGAACACGACGGTTTGTGGAAGATGTGCTAACAGCAGTGATGGATCATCCAGTACGCGCGCACTAGCCCACGAAAGAAACACCTCCCATGTGAATGTGTGGCGAGTCCTGGCAGAAGAGGGGATGCACCCGTACAAATTGAAGAAAGTGCAAGACCTTTTACCTCGGAACTTTGAAACACGTGAGGACTTTTGCCAATGGTTTGTTCATCAAATTGAAACTATCCCCAATTTTCAGAATACGGTACTATGGACTGATGAGGTTATCTTCACGAAAACTGGTGTGTTCAATAGTAAAAACAGTCATGTGTGGGAACATGAAAATCCACATGCACTGCCAGTGGCACAGCATCAGCACAGATTTGCTGTGAATGTGTGGTGTGGGATACTGCATGACAATTTGATTGGACCGTACATTCTCCCTGTTCGCCTATGTGGACCCTCTTATCAAGCATTTCTCACTAAGGTTTTGCTTGAACTTCTAGAGGACGTGCCCTTGGCACTGAGAAAAAGACTGTGGTTTCAACATGACGGTGCACCCCCACATTTCGGTCGGAATGTGCGCCATTGGCAGGGGAGGGCCTGTGCCATGGCCACCTCGATCGCCTGATATTACGCCCTTGGATTTCTTCCTCTGGGGAGAGATGAAACGCCTCGTTTACGAAACACCTGTCGTGTCAGCCGAGGACCTCGTTGCCCGTATCAATGTAGCTGCAGCATCGATAGCAGAAACGCCGGGGTTATTGGGTCGCACTAGACAATCCTTGATTCGCCGTTGTCGCCTCTGCTTGGAAGTACATGGTGGACACTTTGCAAACCGTCTGTGATGAGGTTCCCGTCACATCTCCATTAAGCATACTGTGTGCCCTTCAGGGTATGCAACCTATGACAGTTAATTTTTTTCGTTTTTACGTCATGGTGCCTTTCGCTCAGGAAATGTTCATTGTCTTTTGGTGCCATTCAACACATGCCAAATTTCGTCGATACCAGCTCACGCAGAACGCACACCCACCCCATTCCCGTCAACATCTTCGTTCGCGTCCTTTGGAGAATTCCTTGCGCCGACATTGCACAACATTTTTTGGGCTCTAATTTAGGTGTTTTGTGTGTGACGGAACAGAGATGAGAAATGTGAAGGTCGTATAAAATAATTATTATTTCATAATAAAAAAGAGAAAACGGGCGAACAGTAAGATTCCGCGAATATGACGCCCTGGTTTATTTTAAAGGCTCAGGACACTAAGTGCATACCCCTGAATTGAATGTAGGCGGGTGGAGGATGGGCTACTTCGGGGGTTCCCCTCTTTCCTTCTTCATACCTACATTATTAATAATAATGATAACCCATGGCTCGACAGCACTCGCATTCCTGTTCCTGGAGCCGAAATAGGAACAAATGACTTTTTCCCAGTTAACTCCAAGTGTAATACTTGTGTCCATGCTCAATGTGGAGTAATGACGTCATCCAGTCATTTCTCACAGGAACGTAGCACTCAATCCTACAACAACCAATATAACGATAAATAAGCTTCAAAGTGCGTGCAAAAGAGTTTGGTCGCTTTCCAAATGAACTCAACCGTCCACATTTGTCATCTCTGTTCCATCACACACAAAACATCTAAATTAGAGCCCAAAGAAATGATATCGGAAGTGCAATCGGCGCAAAGGTGGTATATGTAGTTGGCCACATTCGTCACGGACAGTTGTTCATGTACCACTTGCCGACCCGTGGCGTTTAGCTGGTTGGAGGCTGTAAGAAAAGCAGGTATTGCGAACTAAGGGAGAAACAACATTTTATGAAACGAATTTTTCTTGCATAAAATTTGAAATCGAAGGGGTGTGGAATTGTCCCTTTGTGCCCATGCCCTGCAGAGACTCTTGGCTGTTTGGAAGAAAAATACAAGAAATGTATGAAAACTAATTTCATCTTAAGTATAATTTTGTCATGCTTCTACTAGATTTTTCTAGCCTTGATTTTCTTTACTTCAATGTTTCCTCCCCTATTCCCCCCACTAGAATTGGTTTTCGTCCAAGGTCGGAAATACGGAACCCCATGCCTGCACTGTGGTGACGCCACTGCACACATTACACTAAATTCAGAGAGCTACAGATCTTGTAAAAACAATTGAAATGAATGTTTACATATTCTGATGACAGATGGCGCTGAATATTGTTGTAATATAATGCACTTTCTCTATCTCTAGTTGATACAAGTTGAAATACAAACAATTTTCGGTGACATTTATTTCCAAATAGTAATGAAAAATACTCTTAGACATTACCAATGAATTAAGTTTCCAAAACAATGAAAAAGTTAAACTTAAATAAGTTTGTCACTGTAAAAAAGTTGAGAGGGTGCTATAACAAACAGCTCAAGAAATGTTGCATGACTACCAATAAGATTTCCTTTTCAGGGATAATAATCATGAGCAATTGGATATTTTTGGGAAAGGGACCAAATGTCCCCTTCATAATAATACAAATGAAAACAATGCATACACACACACACGTTTATATATATAATATGTTTTGATTGATTGATTGATTTAGTTTATTTTACTTCGCGTTTTGTGCTTCTTGGCTAATTTGCGAAGATTGGGATGAGTGATGAAATGATGAAATTGATGAATGGACATTCACAAACAAGCAAGCCCGACCGGGATTCGAACCCAGGACCCTTGGTATATATAATATGTGTGTGTGTGTGTTCCAAGGATGACGATTTTCGGCCGGATATCACATTATTATATCGATTCATCAGGAAACATTGAACTTTAATAGAAATTATATTTCTAAATGTAGTCTGTAGTTTCGTTGGTTAAGAGAAATGATAGTGTTTGGAAAGTTTCTATGTACGAGTAACCAAATGTCAAATATACTTCACCCCAAAATATATAGGTTACAGTTACTCATTTGAAATAAAGTAACTCATAGCTACCGTTACTTTTACCAAGATGAAATATTTGTATTGTTTGCTTCTCATCACCCCTTGAGTAATCATGACGATGAGGATGAGTGATGATTAGATGAAATTGATGAAGAGGCAATCACAGATAACATCCATGCTCGAGCCGGGATTTGATCCCGGGTACTTGGATTGCTGGATCGAAACTAGACCACTCAGCTGACTCCGCCTTATATCCTATAATGTAAAACAAAATGTACTTATAGATGACACTGCTACGAGACGACTTGATAAGTAGAGGGTTATCCAGAAAGCAGGTGCAGAGTGCAAATCCTTATCTTGAACACGTGTAAAAAATACAAACATGTGCCATTTGTCACCGGAGAAAGTAAAAATCAAAGTTTTCATAACCTAGGAAGATTTTACATTTGATGCCGTACGGTGGTGAATGCAATGTGCCGACTTCCAAAGGGATGTCCTTCTACGTTCCGGGATGTTGGATTGGAAGAGGTGGGCACCGTGAACTTGTGAATATCTGGCGGTCGCTCAGGTCTCCCGACATACAGCCCTGCGTCTCTTATCTATCGTGGTACGAAAATACACTGTTTACTTCCCACCTCTACCTGCAAATTCTCATTGAGCTACAGCGCCTAATTGTTGCGGCTGTAGAGTCCATCCTTACCGGGCTGCTTCTGGCAGGGAAAACCCAAATAACTAACTAAATAGGCTCCTTAGTCCTGGGTCCCCATCCCGTTCCTCACCGAGCGCTCGGAACAAAATAATCAATCACAGGCAAGAGCTTACTGACTTAATGTTGCACGGTGATTGCTGAAAACTCGCAGAAATGGGCTTTATACATTTATTTACAATTCAACAAAACAAGGGTCGGATTCTTCCAATAATTCTCTAATTTACAATTTAACATTTCTCTAACTTGAGCCCCACGGCAGAACTGCCAAGTGGAACCGGCGGAACCGCCTTGGGATGCTCTTTCTCATGGGAGGCCACTGGAGACCGAAGATCACTCTCCCTTCTTTTTTCCAGTTCATAAACACTCTCTGTCCTGTCCTCTGTCAGAGACCATATTTACACTTCCTCCCTCGACGCATGGGATAGGGCTGAAAGTTCAAATCTTATTGGCTCTTTTAAACTACACAGAACCATGGAAGAAACCGAAGCATACAGAATCATACACAAACACAAAAAAGAAACAAAAAAACAAATACTGTTTGTAACAGTATTATACTCCCCTCACCGAAAAAAAAGGGCTTACCCAAGGTAAGTCTGTGTGTCCAATGTCCTGGTGAGGTTTGCTTGAATGAAAAAAACACTAACAACGTCCACTTCACTTCACTCGACACTTTCCGGAATATGTCTGTCCGAATGTTCCTCACTGCATCCTGTGATCTCTGGAACAAGTGACATCCTAATTAATCGTCGTGAAGTCCATTTCCAGGTGTGGACGGTTTGACATCCATGGCAAGGACGTCCTCTTCCAGGCTGCTTCCTTCTTGTGAGGTTCTGGGATCGAACCTCTTCCCATCCACTCCTAGGGTAGGAGTAATATCCAGCACCTGAATTCACGGTACATCTCTGCTTAATTACTACAGAAAGGGAAAACACTCGCGAGTAAATATGTCTCCGAATAAAAAGAAACTTTAAAGAAACTATTTTCTAACTGGTTTGTTATGGTCTACCCAGCTGTTCTCCCCGAAGCTCCATGGGGTGTCTCTGGGTCAGCTGACCATTCTTGCTGGCGCCTGTCGTTTCTACCTGAAACCGTACGTCACACTTCGGGCATCTTTTGACCTGGTCAACGTTAGCAAAAATCTGTCGCCCAGTTTTCTCGTCAAGAAGAATCATGTTTGTCTCTGTTGTGAATTTATGAATTAATAACGGAAAACTATATTTTGGAAAAGTGCCTCTGAAAGTGTGTTTGGGGCTGAAGACTCTTTGTGGGACCGCAAAAGAACATGCTCCCCCTACCTTAATGAAACTGGTCTCCTTTTTCTATTGTAATATTTGGCCGATTTTTGACGATTCTTCAATTAATTCTCTTGTGCCAATTCAATTGCTTTCTCCAATTTCTCCTGAAGATCAATTGCATACTGCGTCCTGTCTTCCTTCGTGGCGTCCCTCTCTCCCTCTTTTCCTTTGAAGGGCATCTTCCGGATTTCATTGGTCCCTGCAATTCACGACCGAAAAACGGACGACTCGGATTCATTCCTGTTGATGAATTCACCTGGTTGTTCACTGCGAATGCGATCGAATCTAAGTTTTCTGACCACTTACTGTGTTCCGTGCAAAACTTGGCTATCGCTCTCTTTACTGTCTTAATTGATGCTTCTGCGAGATCTGCTTGTGCGCGGTATGGAGTAATGTACACAGGTTTGCAGTTGATGGTTTTCAGTACTTGACGAAAAAGACGGCTACGATACACACTTTGATTGTCACTGGTAAAAATCGATGGGAAGCCGTAAAGGTGACAATATTTCAATAAAACGTTGGAAATGGTCCTACCTGTCACTGTAGTCAAAGGTGCCAAAAATATGTCTTGTGAAAGTATCTTCAATTAGAAATACGTAGCGATAACGCCCCCTAGAACTGGTCGGAAATGCTCCAAACAAATCTCCATACAATATTACGCCTGGGCGTGGCTGATTGCGACTTCTCATGAATCCCATCTTTTTAGAAGAATCTGGATTGTATGTCAAACAGGTGAGGCATGATCTGCAGTAATCTCTAACATCAGAGTAAACATTTTTCCACGTAAACTGTTCCAAAATCTTGAACAGAGTCTTTGCTGCCCCTGGATGTGCGGCGTGAACTTCGTCATGGGATATTCGCAGCACTTCCGGGTTCAACGAATCCGGTGTCCAAATCTTTTGCTGCTGTCCAAACTGGGGAAACATACCCTTCCTTTCTTCTATGTTTCTGTAGAGAATCCCATCTTGATCCAGGTAAGAAGTGCTTAGATGAAAATCGAAAACTTTCATGTTCAATTTCTCATCCAATTGAACTTCCCTTTCCTTAAGGCACGGAATTAATAAAGACAAATATGGGTCCTTCTGTTGTTTTCTTGCCCATAATCTATTACCTTTCAAGTTTATATTGCCGGTTGTTATTTCGTTTACTTCCAACTTCTTTGCATTAGGTTCTATTGCTGATTGAGTGCAATTGTTGATTGCCCCGAGGCTCGGGTGTTATATCTCCAAGGAGTTCAACAGAAGCGATGTTAGGGTTGAATATTGTTATAATCAGGTAATTTTACGTGATATTATCAAAATTCAACATGTATCTTCACACTCTTCTTGTGCTCCCATACGTCTTGTGAAAATAATCTATTATTCGGAAGTCAGACCATATATGCATCTCCTTGAACTGACCATGAGATTCAATCATTACAAGATCCATTTCTACCTACTCTGCATTTCCATGAACTCATTAATTGTACGCATGGGATCATAAGGTTTCAGAGCAATATCTCCGTAATTTATGATTTCCATGAGATGAAAATGGTAATTAATATAAAACACTTGGTGCGAGTACGAGTAGTTGTATTTTATTTTCAAATTATGGATATTTCAGGCAGAGTTTCTTGATGTCAAGTTCCATGGCGTTAGCATTTCTGCATTTCTAAAGGTTTATTTGTATGTATGATAGCTGATTTGTAATCTCAGGAAAAAAAAAAGGATTTTCCACTGATGCAATTGGTTTGAGGATTCTGCATTTTGACATGATATGAGATTAGGTATAAACATTGAAATACTACGATCACACCAGATGTTGTGATGTTGTGGCCTTCAATATAACCACCTTAATTTTATAGCTTTGAGCCCTTAAGTATAATTTCTATGCTACAACCAAGTGTGTTCATTCCATCACGGCAAATGACATGCATGGTGGCAAACAGTTACATCTGAAATTTATAGTCAACATATGTAATTATATTTTTTCATGTTCTGTAATTTAAACAATTATAATTTTAAGACGTGTAAAATATTTTAATTGGGTCTACTTAGCAGTGATGAAGCGCCGACTGCAGCCCTTATCCCTCCTGTGTTGGTTTCCAATCTTTTCGTTTTACTACCTGAATCCACTGATTTTTCCGTATCGAATCTGTCGGCAAATGATGCGTGGATGTTTGGGAATAACCATTCGTTCCAGATCACATGTTCTACCGGAAGCAAAGTTGAATTCCACGCCAAAGACTCACGAAAATGCAAACATTTTGTGAATTGCCTCTAGGCTGAGTTACATCTACTCCATTTCAGTACGCCACTGCTTGACACTGACCAACTCAGCACGGAGACCCCCACAAATTGAATGTGTCCTTGTTGTTTCGTGTAACACCCGCTTTAGAAAGCATGGCAGTTCCTCCCTCTAAAATCCGTAAATTACTTTACTTTTGGCCATTAGTAGAAAACAGCCAGTCCGCCATTTTGAAATCCGTTATTCAGTTTCTTTCCCTGCTCCGATTTTGTCTGATTTTGTATATGTTATAAAGCAATGCTTTCTGAGCTAGAAACTGTTTATAAACCTTCTGAAGCAATTTTGCCCAGGTCAAAGTGTAAATTCCCTGGACTAGTACCGAATCTGTCGGAAAACGATACGTGAATATTTGAGAATAATCATTCGTTACCGATCACATGCTTCACCGGAAGTAATGTTCAATCCAGCGCCAAAAGACTCACGAAGATATAAACATTCGGTGAATAGCTTCTAGGATGAGCCCCATCAGCTCCATCTAAGTACGCCAGTGCTCGACAATGACCACTGCACACCACTACACGTGGAATTATCCTTGTTTGCGTAACATAATTTGCAACGTGAAGTTGTGAAATTCAATAGGGTGATTTGTACATTCGTCCCACTAGGTAGATCCTGCAGTCTGTTTCTTTGTACAGCATATTTGCAGAAGATACAATTCAATCTACATTTGTATCAAAATACGCTGTAAATAGCAGACCTTGTTACTAACATCGTTGACTATACTATTACAAAAATTAAAATGGCGTCAATGTGGCAATCTTTACTTCATTTGAATTTCATATACAACCTTCACCAACGCCTTTATACACAGACTATATGGGCTTTAACCCCCCTCCCCCCGACTTCTCTTCTACAAACATAAAGATGGAAAGACTTTGTTTCCCTTGACCATTCCCGAACAACGTTTGTGTAACGCACGTCAGTAGAGAGGCAGCACTTCGTTCCAACGCGTCAGCAAAAATTCGATGCGACTGGTGTTATGTTACATCCGGTGTAGCGGGGTACGAGCGATTTTATTGTTGAGTCAGCAGAACGTGTCTGATCACGTTGAAGGCATCGGAAGCGGTGGGGAGGGGGGTCAATGGATTTGTCACGTTGTTTCTTGATGTATGCTAACCTAACACGTGCGTATGTTTGTGTGTGTGTGTGTGTGTGTGTGTGTGTGTGTCTGTGGAGGAAATGCGCGCGCAACCATTGCGTATGATGCAAACACATGAAGAAATGATTTAAAGATGGGGCCGAATTTCGCTGTACCGCGAAAGCTTAGCGGCTAAGGTTATTGCTCTGTAAAACAACAGGCGTCGAGGGTTCGATTCCTGGTAGAGTCAATATTGATTGATTGATAGATTGATTTAGTTTTTTTAAGTCCATTTTATGCACGGTAAAACTAATCAGGATTGGACCTACAGTTGAAAAGTGGTGATTCGGACCACTATGTGCCTCCACCGAGTATCGAACCTGGGATCCTTTGATTACAAGGCGACGATGTCAATATTGAATTGTCTCGATTAGCCTGTGTGTACATAAAGCCAACAAAATGGTTGAGTTCGAAAATCGAGTTGGGTTAGTGGTTAATGTTGTCAGATGGCAATGAAGAGGTCGCGGGTTCGATTCTCTAGGTAGTTAAATTAGGCCAATTGCTTAGTCCCGCCATTATAGGTCCCCGATTAGTCCATCTGTGCATAAATAGTGTTTGAATAAAATCAATATGGCGGCCTTGGGTTAGTGGTTAATGTTGTCGCCTGGTAATGAAGAGGTCGCGGGTTCTATTTTCTAGGTAGTTAAATGAGGCCAATTGTTTTGTCCCGCCATTATAGGTCCAGATTAGTCCATCTGTGCATAAATAGTATTTGAATAAAATCAATATGGCGGCCGCGTTTTGTGTTCAGCGGCGGCGGTGGCGGCGGAGCGGGGCGGCGCGGCGCGGGGGGTGTTTTAACCAAGTGGTTGAGGGTTCGATTCCCAATGTTGGTGAAAATTGAATATTCAATTGTATTTGTTTAAAAGTTCCGATTAGCTTTTTGTGCACAACGAGAAAATGAACTAATTGGAAATAGGATGTTTATGCTGTAATGAAAAGGTCCCGGGTTCGATTCACAATGTCAAATTGGCTGATAATGATGTTGTTTTTAAAATAAAAAAAAAGAAGTGTGTTGAGTCCCCATTAGTATTTATGCAGGAACAGATATTAAAAATTAAAACAAAATGCCTTTTGGTTACAACGCAAAGCTTTACCGCTAATGTATAAACATAAATTAGAATCTGTTGTTTTGCCGTGTGGGGCTTCCAGTACCGATTAGCTTAAATGCATAAAGAATAGGTAAAATAAGCAAGATGGCCGTCACTATTGTTTTGTGATCAAAGAGGAGTCACAGGTTCGATTCAATCAAAGGAGGCAACATTCTATGTTTCAATTCCATGTAAAAGTCTAAAATTATGTTTCGATTAACCTCAATGCATAAAAAAGAATTAAACAAAAAACAAGCAAAATGGCGACAGATGTGATAAAGAAAATTGAATTAGTTTTTTTATAGTGACAAGAAAAAATAGCGAATCACTGTTAGAAATAGAATAAAAATAAAGATACTTGCCTTTGCGTGTCCAGCGCTGTGCAGAAAAGCTCTCATGCTTTATTTCCGACAAGTCCACAATACACACTTTTTCATTATATAGTTAATTATTAATGTTGTTATTAACACCGATTTTTACCAGTGTGAAGAAAAGCTCTCATGCTTTATCTTCGACAAGTCCACAATACACACTTTTTCATTATATAGTTAATTATTAATGTTGTTATTAACGATTGTTACCAGTAAAAATATAAACCATGAGGATTTT
The DNA here is from genome assembly GCF_977018435.1 of Lepisma saccharinum. Lineage (NCBI taxonomy): Eukaryota > Metazoa > Arthropoda > Insecta > Zygentoma > Lepismatidae > Lepisma > Lepisma saccharinum. The sequence continues at coordinate 192,785,829 of NC_139230.1, read as the reverse complement.
TAAAGGGGTGATAAGTGAAAAAAAAAGCCAAGACATATATTTTATCCCTGTTTATTACCAATATTTACAAAATTCAAAAGAGCCGCACACACACACATACATATGTAAAATGTTTATATTGTGTCACCAGTTTATCAGCATGTTATTTAACAAGTTTTTATTCTTCAAGTTTGTTCACTCACCCACATAAGGAATTGTGTCACTATCATATCCATTTTCTGCTGCAACCACTGAATTAAAATGTTTCACTATTTTTTCCACAAGCATGTTCTCGCAAAAAACAAACACTTCTTTGGAAAGTCTTTTTCCGTCGATGTGTTGTATAGACAAAGGCTCAGGTTTTGTACATCCATGTAGATGGGAAAGCACAAACTTCTCCTTATTACATGCATGGACAGGGGAAATATCTGTGCAACCGAAACATTGTTCGCGAAGGTCGAGAATGCAAGATTCCACACAGTTTCCAAAATATGATTTTAGATACGGCGACACTGTTTCACACATAACTTTCGCATGCTCGATGCACACAAATATCTTCATAAAGTTCCGCCACGAACTTTCTGCGATGAACACTATCTCCAGGGAACCGTAAGCTGGTTTCTTCCTTATAATGATCTGACGGCGATTGTACAGTGGGGTTATCAGCAATTCATGTTGCTCACTTAGTGGGTAGAAAACACGAGGCTGCTCACCTGGAATAGCGATGTAATTGTCGATTACTGGAAACAATTCCTGAAGAGCGTGCCACTCCTGCAACTGTAGTTCAACACCGGCCGCCCCGCTTCTGTGTAGCCTGACCACAGGTTGGAAATCCAGATGAGAGGAAAGTCCGATTGAAATAACCTTTGTTTTCGAAGCATTCAAATAGTAGACGTGATCAAATAATATCGACTGTCGTATAAGACTAGTTGCTTGATTTTGTTCTTCAGGTAAATGCTGATCGCTCCCTTTCTGAAGAACCCCCTTGAAATTAGTGTACGGTTGAAATCTTTTTTTCAGCGGCATCGAAATAGAGGATTCCATGACTAAGAACTGCGAGATACTGCATGTCGCAGCGTGCAGGTATACATTTGAAGTAATGCGTGGTTGTGTTTCTGAGAAGCATGCCCGCGTAGCAAACCAAGCATGTGCTGGACAAAAAAGGTGGAGGGGGGCGGGGCTTTACAAAGATCAATGGTGAGAGAAAAATCAGCAGAATATCATAAACGTCATATTGAGGAAATATTGAATAACAAATATTAATTAATTTAATTAAAGCATCAACCGCATTGTCGATCTGAAATTAGGTTTATAGACAGGGGCAAAATGGAAAATATCGACGATGTTCTAGTATTGGATTGTTTCTGTATTTCCATCGGTATAATCCTCCACCACATTTGAAGCATACTGTTTTATCCTCTTTTTGAATGTAAAATAATCCTGCTTCGGACAGAGCTTCAACAAACGGGAATTCTTTTGATTGCCAGTTTCTGAAAGAGGACAATCTAGCATTGAAAGATCCCATCTCTGGATATTGCGTCATTGTTCTGTAAAGACACAAAACAAGATAAATATTATAAGTAAGCTGTTGTAAACTGTAACGCTACAAAATTATTAATATACTATTAGGACTATGTGTAACTTGTATAAAATTTCAAACAGTATTTACTGTCAATATTTTCTAGTATACGTACCGAGTATTATAAATTTAATTTACGAGTCAGCAAATAAGTTGTTATAATATTGTCGTCTTTTATCGGTGCTGGGAATAAAATTTGAAATTTATGCATTGGTTTACCAGAGGCTCTATGGAATAAATACAGAAAACAGTAATGCCCACAGTACACAGACCCGTAACTTTGTATCTGATGAGTGTTGTACGTATAGAATTTAGAGTTACTTTCCAAAAATCGCAAATGGTTATGCACATGTGGAGGTTTTCCGTAACTATCAAAAAATTCCCCCCGGGAGTTACTGTCTATGTAAATTGCTACCCAGTGCTTCCCGGGTCTATCTTTGGGATCTGTATTTACAATCAACGCTGCTGGTAGTTCCACATGTACAGGTAATTCATTAGCTGCGAAAACCCCAACATGATGATTGTCAAAGGCTCTATTTGATATTAACCCGTGAAGTAAATTTAAAGTCGACAGCATTGCTGGACACTAAATAGTAATATTGTGCAACTCACCTTTTTATACTTCAAAGTAGACGGTACACGTCACAGTAGATTCCAGAACCAATTTGATCTGGACCACCAAGCTGTTTATCGTCGTTGAAACAATGGAGAGCTATCTAACACAACGCTGATGCTCGGAATATGTAGGCGGGTTTTACAAACGCGCATGCGTACAGTGTTAATGCTACCTGGCATTTGTTGTGCTGTTGTAAAGTGAATTTTGTACTATAAGAAAATTGTCTGTATGTGTGTGTTTGTGTGTGTGTATATATATATATATATATATATATATATATATATATATATATATATATATATACAGACACACACACATATTTATTTATTGATGAAGTATAAAAAAATATATATATAATACAATACAATATAATATATATATATATGTAATTTGAAGATACAACATATCAGTAAAATCTAACAACTAGAAAAATATTCATAACATTCAACTTTTATATTATATGTAATTTAAAACATTCTTCACAGTTTGAGAAATGGAGTGCTTGTGGAAACACCCGTTCTCTGCAATATTGGCTGGTCCATCAGGATGCGAAAAGACATATTTTGTGAAGCATTTTCTCCAGTGTTTACCCCAAATGGTAAATGTAAAATTCAACAATATTTTGGTGTGCTACGGGGAATGGCAATCTGCATACAATGATTTCCCTGGTTTTATACAATTTCGGGAAGGAATGCCTAATATTGACCAATTTGTGCCAAATTCTGGACCTCACCTTATTATTATCGATGATCAGATGAGGGAATGCGATCAAAGAGTCACAGATTTATTCACAAAAGGGTGTCATCATCGTGATATTAGTCTTTTCTTTATCACTCAAAATGTATTCCATCAGGGAAAAGGGAATAGGGATATATCTTTAAATAGTCATTATATTGTATGCTTCAAAAATCCAAGAGACAGAGCCCAAATTAATTATTTATCTAGACAAGTATACCCGGAGAATCCAAATTTTATAAAAGATGCATATTACAATGCCACCGCTGAACCCCATGGATATTTGCTGTTTGATCTGAAGCAGAACACTCCGGAAGAAGTACGTTTTCGGTCGGGGATATTTCCCGACGATGATATCAATTATGTATATATTCCTACAAAGAAAGCAAGCATAATCACTAGTCGTTTATTCTGTCATCATGGCTCCAAGAGTGAAACACGCTAAAGTGCTCCAAGTTTTGTCGGATGCTAAACCAGCTCTTCGCACAGCGATATTACAAGCTGCTGATTCTTCCTTAATTAATTCAATCTGTGAGTATTGTTACAATGTTCTAAAAGGGAATGTTCCTGTTTCAACACCTCAGAAAACAAGATTGAGCCGGTACAAGAAGGTGATACGTAATCTCTCTGCCAAAGGACACTCTACAAAGCAGAAGAAACAGATACTAGTGCAACACGGAGGATTTCTACCTGCGTTATTAGCCCCTTTAATAGGAGGTGTGTTATCAAGTTTATTTAAGTGAAAAAAAATCTGAACATGGAGCATGCCAAAAAAATGGTTATAATATATCAAGAATTTATGGATAACATGAGACATCCTGTTATGTCTGCACCGTCTACATCCTTATCGCAATTGGATCAGGATATGCAAGTAATTTTGAATCTCAAAGGTCTTTCGGATGATGAAAAATGGAATCGTTACAGCATTGTGCTCCAAAAATTTCTGTCTATTACTCGAAAACAAAGAGAACCTGTGTCGCTACCGATTACAGAATCTACTGAGAAGTTGACTGATATGAAAGAAGAAATTCTAGCTGCTACACCTAGCATGTATCGTAGAAAAGCCGAACTGTTGTATGAACGTCTTTTACATAATAGTAATATTGATTGGGATAAATATGGGGCAGTTTTTATTAACAATAATAAAATTGAAGGCTCAAATATTGTCGATCTAGTATCGGATATAATTCGACCACGAAAAACAAGCAATCCTGTTGGGTGGCAACTGTTCAATAGAGCTCTGGCGTTATCTAATATTCCTCAAGAATATATTGGAAACCCCCGGAGACAGGAGTTTATTCAACAGATTGTTTTTGGCAACCCCGGACGCCATGTTCCGCTGTCCGGAGCTAACCAAGAAGAGGCACAAGAATTAACAGAAGCAGAAGAAGAAGAAAAGGAAGCAATTTCTTTTGTATCATCATTTCCAGGGCACAAACGTAAACGTACTGTTCCAGTTTGGTCAAGATACAAACCATGAGCGAAAAAATATTAGAGAATATCTGATACAATCCATCTCATCCAGCATCCTATTCTACAGCTTCAACACTATGGAAAGCTGTAAAAAAAATCCATACCATTGTCAACAATCAAACATTGGTTGACAAAGCAAACTGCATACACTTTGCATAGACCTGTAAAGCGTCGATTTCCGAGAAACTTTTATTTTGTGCATAATATCGATGACCAATGGCAGGCTGACTTGAATGACATGCAGAGTTTGCGGAATCACAACAAAGGGTACAGATATATACTCACAGTTATCGATATTTTTAGCAGGCATGCTTGGGCTGTCCCTGTAAAAAATAAAACTGGTGTATGTATAAAAAAGGCTTTCCAGCAAATTTTCAAACAAAGCAAAAGAAAACCTTTGAAATTACAAACTGACAAAGGGCGTGAGTTTACCAACAGTATTATGCAGGAATATCTCAAAAAACAAAATGTAATTTATTTTACAACAAAGAATCTTGATATTAAAGCTAGTATTGTTGAAAGATTCAACAGAACTTTAAAGGAACGCACGTGGAAGTATTTTACTAAGCAAAGAACCAGCTGTTATGTTAATGTACTCCCAAAGCTTTTGAAAGCTTATAATCATAAAATTCACTCGAGTATTAAAATGGCACCAGCAGATGTTACTCCTTAGAAGGTTTTGAAAGTATGGCACAATATGTATGACAAAAAACTCAAATCTGATTCATCTCCACTATTATCATTGAAGATGCCATTCAAAATAGGAGATACAGTGAGAAATAACAAAAACCAAAAAAACGCTTTGACAAAGGTTACATGGAAAATTGGACAAGAGAAATATTTGTGGTGGAACGTATTTTGAAAAGAAATCCTCAAGTGTATGAATTAAAAGATCTACAAAGACATAAAATCGATGGAACATTTTATACGGTAGTGTTGCAACTGGTCCGCTTACCGGATATGCATGAAATTGATAAAATCCTTGCGACCAAAGGTAAAGGAGCCAGTAAAAAGTTGTTAGTTCATTGGAAAGGTTACTCCAGATTATTTGACAGTTGGATTAGCGCATCGTCCTTGGAGTCAAACAGAGAGAGAGAGAGGCATAAATTTTTGTAGGTATTCTCATCAGTGGTACAAATAACCTTCATAACACATCATGAGAACAGCAAACGCTTTCTACCTTACTTTGCCTAGTAACAGTTCCATGAAATATTTCCCAAGTAATACTCTAACTAATTACACCACAAAGCTTTAGAACCGTGTGGAGTTGGACACCAACAAATGGGAGATGGCATTGGTAGAAGTGCATTATCCTTATTCAATACTAAACATTACAAGATTTAACAACTATATTCAATATAAATCTATGGATGATGTCAAATGGAACGAACTTCGAATATCCGAAGGCTATTACGCATCTATAAACAGCATTGTTGCAGAAATCAATAAATATTCTGAAACATTAAATTTTAGTCTCCGAAATCATCCTGCGTACAAACATGTGACTGTTGATATATCTACCAAGCAGAGAAACATAAATGTACGATTGTCACCTCAACTGGCACGGATATTAGGTTTTAAACCGACCGATGATCTATCAGAAGTAAAAATTGGACGCTCGCCTCCAAATGTTGTGAGAGACATTCCTTCCCAGATGTATATTTACACAGATATTGCGGAATCACATATGGTGGGAGATGCTGTCGCCCCTCTATTACGTATTATAAACATTAATCCTATGGAACATACTTTTGGAAGTGATGGTGTGCAAATTTTCGATTCACCACATTACATCACAGTGCAGAAACATAATTTCGAACAAATAGAAATTGACTTAAGGGATAGCACTGGTGCACACATCCCATTCTCCTTCGGACTAGTGTGTTTGAAACTTCATTTTAGACGTTGTGGTGAAAAGCTCTGATTATGAATGACCCATATTTTCAATACTACCATCAACAAGCTGGAGCTGGTGTGGGTAACATATATTACGGTGCTGCCTATCAAAAAGGACATGGCATTGGAAGTTTTCTTGGAGGACTTTTTCGGTCAGCTTTGCCTCTTATCAAGAAAGGAGCGAAAGCTGGAGGGAAAGAAATGTTATAAACAGGGGTAAATGTGTTAGGTGATGTTGTAGATAAAACACCCCTAAAACAGTCACTACAATCCAAAATTTCGGATGCCAGACCAAATCTTAAAGGAAAAGCTTGAAAGAAAGCTAAAGGAAATGATTGGTTCAGGTTATCAGGGGCATAAACATTTCAAAAGGAATCACTCTGCTTCGGGACAGCGAACTGGAAGGACCGCTCAGAGAAAGAAGAGATCCAGTGCCAATACAAACACCAAGAAAACAACAAAACGCAACCGTAAGAAAATTCAAATAACATCAGATATTTTTGATTAGATATGGCGCTAATTAGGGAGAAATCATGTGAGTGTTTTAAAAGTGAATTGGATATTTTCTCGGTAAAACCTACTCAGACAAGCATCTTAGAACACCACACCATCGGATACAAACCTGTTAGTTCTCTGGTAGATAATGCCCCCACCGAGTTTGTAATACCTGGACATGGTGATGATTATATGGATTTAGCACACACAATGTTGAATATAGATGCCAGAATTGTAAAAGCGAATGGTCAGTTATTGCTACCCACAGATAAAACAATTGGGCCTGTCAATGATTTTCTCAATGCAATGTTCAGCGAAGTACAAATCTACTTAAATAACAAACTCATCTCGTTTCCATCTCACATGCACCCATACAGGTCTTATTTTGAAAAAGCACTGAACTATGACATATCTGCAAAATCATCTCATCTCCAAAGTGCATTGTGGTACAAGGATACAGCAGGCGCTTATGATAACGTTTCGGAAGACAACAAAGGCTTTACAAAACGTAACCAACTAACAAAACAGAGTAAAACATTTGATATGTTTGGTTACTTGCATTCTGATATTTTCAATCAAGAGAAATTTTTGATCAATGGAGTGGAAATGCGAATAAAACTGATTCCTTCGAAAAACACTTTCTGCTTGATGGGATTAGATGACAGTGAAGGCAAAGTGGAAATTCTGGATGCTACACTATATGTGAGAAAAGTATCGGTCAGTTCATCCATCAAACTTAGTCACAATCGCATATTGCAAAAACATACAGCAAAATACCCTCTAACAAGAGTACAACTTAAAGCTGTAACTATTCCAAAAGATATTGTTTCAAAAACAATTGACAATGTGATACTTGGACGTCTTCCGAAACGATTAGTTGTGGGGTTTGTTACCAACGATGCATTCAACGGCACTCTGTCTACAAACCCATTCAATTTTCAACATTTCAATTACAACTTCTTTACTTTATATGTTGATGGAGTCCAAATTCCCGGCAAACCACTTCAACCAGACTTTGAAAACAACAAGTACATAACAGCATATCACACATTATTCTCTGGAACAGGGATACACTATATGGATAAAGGAAACAATGTATCGCGTGAGGAATACCCCCAGGGATACGCATTACTTGTTTTCGATATAACACCAGACGCAGCTGCAAGTGCCATATCCCACTGCAGTCTTCAACGGCAAGGGGCTGTTAGCTTGGAAGTCCACTTCAAATCGGCTTTGGAATCTACTGTGACTTGTGTTATCTACTCTGAATTTGACGCTCTCATGGAAATTAATAATCAAAGAGATATTCATCTGGATTAATTGAATAACAAGGTGAGTTGCACAATATTACTATTTAGTGTCCAGCAATGCTGTCGACTTTAAATTTGCTTCACGGGTTAATATCAAATAGAGCCTTTGACAATCATCATGTGGGTTTTCGCAGCTAATGAATTACCTGTACATGTGGAACTACCAGCAGCGTTGATTGTAAATACAGATCCCAAAGATAGACCCGGGAAGCACTGGGTAGCAATTTACATAGACAGTAACTCCCGGGGGGAATTTTTTGATAGTTACGGAAAACCTCCACATGTGCATAACCATTTGCGATTTTTGGAAAGTAACTCTAAATTCTATACGTACAACACTCATCAGATACAAAGTTACGGGTCTGTGTACTGTGGGCATTACTGTTTTCTGTATTTATTCCATAGAGCCTTTGGTAAACCAATGCATAAATTTCAAATTTTATTCCCAGCACCGATAAAAAACGACAATATTATAACAACTTATTTGCTGACTCGTAAATTAAATTTATAATACTCGGTACGTATACTAGAAAATATTGACAGTAAATACTGTTTGAAATTTTATACAAATTACATATAGTCCTAATAGTATATTAATAATTTTGTAGCGTTACAGTTTACAACAGCTTACTTATAATATTTATCTTGTTTTGTGTCTTTACAGAACAATGACGCAATATCCAGAGATGGGATCTTTCAATGCTAGATTGTCCTCTTTCAGAAACTGGCAATCAAAAGAATTCCCTTTTGTAGAAGCTCTGTCCGAAGCAGGATTATTTTACATTCAAAAAGAGGATAAAACAGTATGCTTCAAATGTGGTGGAGGATTATACCGATGGAAATACAGAAACAATCCAATACTAGAACATCGTCGATATTTTCCATTTTGCCCCTGTCTATAAACCTAATTTCAGATCGACAATGCGGTTGATGCTTTAATTAAATTAATTAATATTTGTTATCCAATATTTCCTCAATATGACGTTTATGATATTCTGCTGATTTTTCTCTCACCATTGATCTTTGTAAAGCCCCGCCCCCCTCCAACTTTTTTGTCCAGCACATGCTTGGTTTGCTACGCGGGCATGCGTCTCAAAAAACACACCCACGCATTATTTCAAATTTATACCTGCACGCTGCGACATGCAGTATCTCGCAGTTCTTAGTCACGGAATCTTCTATTTCGATGCCGCTGAAAAAAAGATTTCAACCGTACACTAATTTCAAGGGGGTTCTTCAGAAAGGGAGCGATCAGCATTTACCTGAAGAACAAAAACAAGTAACTAGTCTTATACGCCAGTCGATATTATTTCATCACGTCTACTATTTGAATGCTTCGAAAACAAAGGTTATTTCAATCGGACTTTCCTCTCATCTGGATTTCCAACCTGTGGTCAGGCTACACAGAAGCGGGGCGGCCGGTGTTGAACTACAGTTGCAGGAGTGGCACGCTCTTCAGGAATTGTTTCCAGTAATCGACAATTACATCGCTAGTCCAGGTGAGCAGCCTCGTGTTTCCTACCCACTAAGTGAGCAACATGAATTGCTGATAACCACACTGTACAATCGCCGTCAGATCATTATAAGGAAGAAACCAGCTTACGGTTCCCTGGAGATATTGTTCATCGCAGAAAGTTCGTGGCGGAACTTTATGAAGATATTTGTGTGCATCGAGCATGCGAAAGTTATGTGTGAAACAGTGTCGCCGTATCTAAAATCATATTTTGGAAACTGTGTGGAATCTTGCATTCTCGACCTTCGCGAACAATGTTTCGGTTGCACAGATATTTCCCCTGTCCATGCATGTAATAAGGAGAAGTTTGTGCTTTCCCATCTACATGGATGTACAAAACCTGAGCCTTTGTCTATACAACACATCGACGGAAAAAGACTTTCCAAAGAAGTGTTTGTTTTTTGCGAGAACATGCTTGTGGAAAAAATAGTGAAACTTTTTAATTCAGTGGTTGCAGCAGAAAATGGATATGATAGTGACACAATTCCTTATGTGGGTGAGTGAACAAACTTGAGGAATAAAAACTTGTTAAATAACATGCTGATAAACTGGTGACACAATATAAACATTTTACATATGTATGTGTGTGTGTGCGGCTTTTTTGAATTTTGTAAATATTGGTAATAAACAGGGATAAAATATATGTCTTGGCTTTTTTTCACTTATCACCCCTTTAAAAATCCTCATGGTTTATATTTTTACTGGTAACAATCGTTAATAACAACATTAATAATTAACTATATAATGAAAAGGTGTGTATTGTGGACTTGTCGGAGATAAAGCATGAGAGCTTTTATGCACAGCGCTGGACACGCAAAGGCAAGTATCTTTATTTTTATTCTATTTCTAACAGTGATTCGCTATTTTTTCTTGTCACTATAAAAAAACTAATTCAATTTTTTTTATCACATCTGTCGCCATTTTGCTTGTTTTTTGTTTAATTCTTTTTTATGCATTGAGGTTAATCGAAACATAATTTTAGACTTTTACATGGAATTGAAACATAGAATGTTGCCTCCTTTGATTGAATCGAACCTGTGACTCCTCTTTGATCACAAAACAATAGTGACGGCCATCTTGCTTATTTTACCTATTCTTTATGCATTTAAGCTAATCGGTACTGGGGGCCCCACACGGCAAAACAACAGATTCTAATTTATGTTTATACATTAGCGGTAAAGCTTTGCGTTGTAACCAAAAGAGTAGTATCAAAAATGTGACTCCCACCACAACTCTGATTTCTTGACCAAACGACCACAAAAACCTGAAAAACTCACTTTCTCTCCACGTTCCGCGCCTCATTTATTGCGCTAAGGATGTTTCACAGCGTAGAAAAGCAGTGATGAGTGAAATTCACTCTCTCACCCTCTCACCCTTTGAAGGATGAGTGCACCTTATCGTAATTTTCCAAGTCCCGAGGACCAAAAATGGTTATATATCGTGACCTTTGTAAACCTCTCTCTCTCTCGGGGGAAACGATGCGCCTCTCATTATTTCCGTATTGTGTGACGCAAACAAACAAACAAATAATAATTGTTTTTTAGGATTCCCTGGCCCCTAAATAACCTCGCCAGGGGTGCGTGGTGCCCAACCAAAAAAGTAAAGGTTCTCTAACGGCTGCGGTTATAGATTACCACACCTCAGTAGAGTTTCACGTGTTTGTTGTGTTTTTTTTCTCTCAAACTTCCATGAAACTCTACAGAGGACCTCCGTAAATGCATGCAACGTGTACTAACGACTCTAGTGTTATTTGATGTTGTAATATTTTTGGATATAGAGTTTTATTGTGAGATAGATAAAAATAATTATGTTTATTATAATATTTTCTTGATGAAGATGGAGAATATATGTGTGTGTTACAAATAAAGTTGCATGCTTTTTTTTTTTCTAGTGTGTGTATATGTGTATATGTTTTTGATGTTCGACAGCATCTGAAACGATAAAAAAAAGAATTTTATTGTTAATTTTTTCGTGTAAAAAAAATAACAAAAATTTTTGTGCAAATTCTGATTGTCTCGCGCTATAGTGATGAAAAAAAGATATTGTAACTGATAACTGATGAAATTGACATTGTAACTAATCTGAACTAGTGAAATTCGTATTGTGCCATTGTAACTGATTGTGCTAGTACAAAAATTCCTTATTGTGCAAGAAAAGATGTTAAAAACCTGTTAAAACTGCTCCGTGACGATCTCGTTCTTTACGTCGTAGGCGAAGGACTTCTCTGCGACCAGGATGACACTGCATAGAGTATCCTCGTGCAATGGAATGTTGAACTCGCAGACGACCTTGATGTTGGTTCGATCGTTGACCACCACCTGCTTTCTCTTAGATGTGTTGATGACGGTCATGGGTCTGTGGGTTTTGAATTCGCTGGGCGTCTAATACATGTCCACGCTTCCCTCGGTCACGCGTTTGTAAGCCGAGAACGCTTCGTAAAGTTTTAGGTAATCGTCTTTGGTCATGTCGAGGTTGTAATTCTCGCGCGGGAACACTTCGTTCCTACCGTTCTTGAGATAAACGTTCTTTATCTTGCAGTCGTCGAACTTGCTGGAATCTTTTTCCTGATTGTTGTCCCTCCCGGTCTGAAAGAGCACTACGACGAAATCTGGCATGTCGAACTGTATGTTGTTGAACTGCGTCGTCACGTCGAATTCCATGTGACTTCCCGACGCCATCTTCTGCACGCACTGGTAACCGTGAAAGTGAATCGGCACCTGCGGACTCTTCAAGATCTCCGCTTTGTACTTGAGGGCGTAGTTCGTTTCGTATTCCACCACCGGCATTCTCAATTCCATGCTCCGGATGACGCATTTCGCCGCTTCGGGTAAAGTGTTGGCTATCGGCGTGCCGTCTGCGTTCAAGTTGGTGTATCGCATCAGTGCGTCGTTGTCGTTGGCAGCTCTTCGAAACGTGATCCTCAGTCCTCCCTTCCACATGATCTCCTTGTAGTCCGAGAAGAAACCGGGCAGCAGACGCATGGGAAAGAGCACCGTGTGACTTCTCGTCGATATTTTCGTTCCCGCTTCGAATCCTCCCGCCTGATAGTATGCCGCGTCCGTTTTGGATAATTTCAATGTTCCCACTGCCGTCGACGTGATGCCTGGATAATCGATTCTGTCGATGACGGTACCGTGTTTCCTCACCTCCACCTGCGAGAAAAGGTGAGGCACGAAGTTGTCCACGAGTATCAAATTTGCTGCTGCGGGAAACGCGTCTCCGCTTTCCTTCTTCACCACGTCGAATTGAAGGTAGAGGTCCGCTCTGTGAGGATGAACGAACCCGTCCCCTACGTCCACGTCGTATTCGATCTCCCTGTTCGCTTCGTTCAAATTGGCGAACGTGCGACGGTTCGGAGGAAAAGATTGCAATTCGTAACTTTCGATTTGCTCCATTTTCACTATGTGTGTTATTTATTATACGTTGATCTCCACGATGGCAGTGGTCGTTGCACCTGCGAAATCCACAACGTCTCCTTTCTCGTTCGTCACCACCAACTCTATGTCGTCTATGCGGTTGCGACATACTGGAAAATAGATCGGCGAAGAGGGTGTGTAGATGATCGGTTCCATGAATTCGGAACTGGGTTTGAAAGTGGCTATGATTCCCGTCTGCTTGTGACTTCCCAGCAACCCCCCGTCCGAGGATTTCGTGATCATGCCTTCCGCCACGTTGCAGTGTACGTTCAGAGTCTCTATGGCCAAGAATTTAGGAATGTTTGCTGCCGTGTGCTTGATGCCAGCTTCGAGTTTTGTGTCGTTCTCGAAACCTAAAAGTTCTCCCATGATGCCCAGGTCCACGGTCTCCGTCGCCGACACGATTTCCACTCTGTGCGTGACCGAATTTTGAGAAAGGTACGTGCCTTTGGGTAACTGAGCTTGCAAAGTAGAAAGATTGTATTGACCTGGCGTGACGACGATATGTTCGCTTCCGACGCTAATTTTGTTGTTGTGCTGCGTGACGTTAGGTATGAGGTACATGCTGTAGAATGCACGCAGAGCTACGGATTTAGGATAGACGATGTCGTCGTGCAGCGTGAGTTTCAAGATCGAAGATTCGCTCGTGAGATGGAACACGCCCATCCTGGTGATGCTGTTTCAGATTCCACAATGCTTTCTGGAAGTCTTCGATCGTAGGCTTATTTATTTTAGAGAGAAACGCGAGCACGGAGAGGCAGAGATGACCGCAGTTCTCGTCTCCGAAATTTTGAATTCGTTCGTCGTTGTAGTATATAGAAGTTTTGTTCGTTTTCAGGTATTGGACTAAATTTGTAGGTGGAACGCCTCCGAAAGAATCGAAAACAAATGCTTTGTTATCGTCGTTTTTGTGGTAACATATCCAATGCGTGCCTGGATTTTCTTGACTGTCCAAGTTGACTACGCCGCATTCTCTTCTTTTAACGGTTGAAGGTAACGAGTCGGACATGAAAACTCCTCTGAAGTGTTTGATTCGTAATGGTTCGATCAGAGATTCAATGTCTCAGGTGGTGAGTGCTGTTGTTTCTTTTTTTAAATTTTTTCATCACACCCTTCCCCCCTTTCTTCTCCATGGCCAGGTTGTGACGTTTCTGGTCTTCCAATTCCGCCTTGTTCTTCTTCGAGTCGATGACGGTTTTCGCGATGGCGGCGCTTCCGCCGGCCAAACTTCCAACGACCCCCAATGCTGCCAGGATGGCCGGGATGCTGAATATGAAACCTCCGATCTTTTGCTGTTTCCGCGAACGCTGCAAGCGTCTCAATTGAGGTGTGCTGAGAAGTAATTTCATTCCGTGTCCTTTCGACAAGCAAGAACGTTTCTTCTCGCGTTGTTTCTTGGTGAGTAACCCATCGAGGGCACCTAGATTTTTTAGATTCGAATATGGTATCTGGTACACGACACCCTTGGGCTTCATGTTGATGCTCTATATGTTATTTTCACGGTATGTTATTTATATATATATGTTCTGAGATTTTTTTTTGTTTCGTGTAATTTTTTTTTCAAGGTATGTTATTTATATATATAAATATGTTTCGAGATTTTTTTTTGTTCCGTGTAATTTTTTTTCAAGGTATGTTATTTATATATATATGTTCCGAGATTTTTTTTTGTCTCGTGTAATTTTTTTTTCTGTATGTTATTTATATATAAATGTTCTGAGATTTTTTTTTGTTTCGTGTAATTATTTTTTTTTTCAAGGTATATACTCCCCGCAGTCGTTACACAAATTCTATTACGTGCTTCGTTTTCTTACCAAGAAGTTCCTTTGTTCCCTTGTACACGATTCGAGTTTTGTTCTCGATTAAAATACATAGCTTCTCGTCGGATAACATGTTAGCGTATCGATCTGGTAAAAATAGACTGTATTGTCCGTCGAGCAACAGACGCACCTTGGGACCATACTGGGTAGAAACGATTGAACCGGAAGTTATCGTGTAGGGTTTGTCGACTTCCAATTCCTGAATTTTTACATACTCGACTGACAAATTTAGCATTTGTTTCAATACTTGAAGATCAGTCATTTTTTTTCACTCATATCGAAGGAGAAAAATTTTCAGAGTGTTATAGAGAGAAATTTAATTGTTTTTTCACGATGTGTGTTATTTATATATACTTTTTTTCACCATGTGTGTTATTTATATATTAAGTTTTCTTTGACACGTATATATTATTATTTTTTTACAGAGGAAGAAAGTCCGTGCTTCGGAAAACGCGATGATGTGCGTAATGATATCTTCCGTCTCCTGCTTAGACTTGCACCAATTATCTGTGTACCGTCTTCTCCCCTGCCTCGCCTCGTGCAGTTCGTCCATTCTCTTGTTTAATTTTTCCCCTGCGGCAGAAAGAAGAGTGTCGAGATCACCGCACCTCATTCCACTGATCTCCCGAAGACGGTCCTTGACGGCCATTTCAAACGGAAGTCGAAATGCTGGCGTCGTTCTTGCTATGATCAAAAGTTTTCCTATATCTCCGTTTACTACCTTTTTGAATATTTTAGATAGTAGCTCCGGTGGCAAGTCGGTTATACGAGACATGTTGTTTTTTTTTACTGTATGTTATTTATACACCCCACCCAAATTTTTGTTTCGCGTTCATGGTGATGGTGGTGCCCAGTGCTGCAACTCTTTCTCCCAACGAAGCGTCTCTGCTGACGAATCTTTCGAAAGCTGCGTGCTCTAACTTTCTGTCTGCTTCGTGACGTGCATCCAGATCCGTCTGCGTTGTGTTGTAGGCGATGTCGTGATCTTTGCATGCCGCGTCCAACGGATTCACACCCTTGTCTCCTCTCTCCAATCTTTTCTCGAGTTTGGTACCCGGTCCGCAATACTGGTAGCCAGGTAAATGCATCTCGAAAGGTAACTTGTTGATGATGTCGTTTACGAGTCCCTTTCCTTCGGCCACGTTCCAGAATCTCGGAGGCAGCGTGTTGATGATTTTGATGAGGTAACCTTGTCGTCGTTCACGATGAAGTTGGAAAGTTTGGTGCTGATCATGTCCACGATGCCAACCTTCTCGTTGTAGAAATTACGATTGCCTGCATTTTCTTCGCCGGCTATCACCAACAATCGGTCCACGAGCTTCCTAACGTCGTCCACCCAAACGAATTCTTTGGGTAACGTGTTGTAGCGTTTGACGCCGCTGCCTGTTTTTACCTGGTTCCAAATCGGTTTGATGAGATTCCTGTACTTCTCACCGCTGCTCGATTTCACCCTATTCTGCGAGGCGTCGTTGTTCTGGTACAAGGCATCCGTCATGATCAGAATTTCCTTGTAACTCTGGTAATCTTCGTCGGTGTAATCTTTCGGCTGCTTTTTTGCGACGAGTTCCCACAGTCCCACCGTATCCGGATACCTGGTCCAACTATCCTTCTCGCCTAAATTAACTTTAATGTCGTTGCCTTCGAAGGTCACCTTCGATTTCCCAATCTTCCACACCACACCGCCGCCTTCGTTGCTCTCCATGCTGGGATACAATCCGAACACTTCGTCCTTGTCGAACTTCCCCGTGCTCAGGTAGTCTCGTGCCAAAGGTCCCAACTCGATCTTATCCGAAGACGACGTGCTACCTATGGCTCGACGTCGTGCCGGTACGTCCTTCAGTTCGAACGGCGTCGAAGGAATGCTCGAAATGGGCGTGGGTACGGCGTAACTTTTAGCTGCCAGGGGTACGAGTTCGTTGATCAAATTTTTATTTTGTTCCGTGACACTTTTAATTTCTTTACCTAGACCGCTGATGGCATCGATCACAGGTTGATCCTGACGTTTCTTCTCTTCGTAGGATCCGCGATTCTCGGATTTCCAACCTTTGAATCGCTTCACTAGATATTTTCGCAACTTGAGATTTTCGTCTTCTTGAAATTGACGTTTTGACATTTTGCTATATACGTTGAAACGTTTTTGAAACGTCGAATTCTCAGCCTATACGTTCGGTTCTCGTAGTTTTCTGCTGTCACCCTCTTGAGACTATCCACTTTTTCTAACACTCACTTTTTGTTGTAATGGTTATTTTATATATGCTTGTCAGACGTTTGAAAAAAAATAACGTTTTATTTCAAATTTTATTTTTTAGATTCTCGACTTTTGATTTTTTTTTGGATTTTTTTCTTCTTGTTGCAAATCTGAAATCGTCCTCTTGTTAGCCTTTGAGACGTCTAGATAAACGTTTATTTTATTTCTATATTTTCCATGGTTTGCTTTTCGAGTCATGTCGATGGTCACGAATCCGAAACCGTCACTGTTCCAACAGTGGGAGCAGAATTTAGAAAATAGATTGTAATTTATGTCAGCCCCTACGTAATCATCGTGTGCGTGTTTTAAATTGGTGTTGTCTTGTCGAAACAAACATATGAAATTAGCGTTGTCGCGTAGCAGTTGTTTCGGAACCTTGGAAAAAGTTTATGCCAGGTAGAAACAATCCAATCCTTTGTGACGTCCTCGAGTGAAAAAATTACGAATCTGGTTTTGATTTTCCAAGATCATGTCGTCGAACACCACAACGGAATTCTCGAGACAATCGTCCAGTGGAATGATTTCAGTTGCGAAAGTTGCAATGCCCAGTCCCTCGTACAGTTTCATAAGTTGCTGGTATTTCGCTTGTTCGAGACTTTTCGAAAATACGTAGAGGTGTCTGTTTTCCCAGTCTAACCAATTGGGTGAGAGGAGAAAATTATCAATGAGCAGTGTCGTCTTTCCGCACCCCGAAGGTCCTACGATCAGACACCGCATGCTGTCGGGGAGCAATTCGCCGTTCCTTTTCTTCGTTCGACTTTCCGAATCAGGTAGACGTTTCACGACATTCCACGCACTCATAGAATCACTTCGTTCGAATCGATCCAACTCGTGTCCGGAAGTCCCAGCCATTTCACCAAAAGTTTGTCACCTCTCTTACGCAAAACTTTCTCGATGAGGTACGTGTCGGGGTATTTAGTTTTAGAGAGTTCCTCCTCGTAGAAGCGCCCCAATAAAATTTCACCGCCACTGTCCTTTATTATATACGTGTGACGGTTTCCGGGTAGAACTCGAACCACGGTAAAAAGTTCCGTGCTCCAGTTTCGTGTGAAACCCCTGTCAAACGTTCGCTTCAATTTACTGAACCTCACCTGGTCACCAATTTTGTATTTAGCTTTCTTTGTCGTGGGCGTGTACTTTGGACAGTTAACGCTTGAAATTAAACGCTGCTCGTCAGATTTTGTAACGTCAGCTGGCTTCATGCCTATCGTTCCGTGCACCGTGTGATTATAGTCGTTAACGAGTTCCGGAAGAATGGCGACCCACTTGTAGCTTCCCTGAAGCGTGAAGCGTGACCACATGCGCGATTTCAGAGTGCGATTAAATCTTTCCACGATGCTGGCCTTGACGTCACTGAAGGTCGAGTAATGTTGAATGTCATGTTTTTGAATAAACTTTTGGAATACGGCATTGTAAAATTCCTTCCCCTTGTCCGTGTGCAGAAATCGAGGTCGTCTGCCGCCGCTTTTCCGAAAAATTAATTTGAATGCTTCCGTGATGCATGTTCCCGTTTTCGCCTTCAAAGGTAGAGCCCATGCGAATTTCGAAAATGTGTCTATGACGGTGAGGAGGTACTTGTTGCCCTTGTTCAATTTATGTACATTTTTTAGGTTTCCGCTACTCATCTCGACGAGGTCGCTTTCCCAGAGGTCGTCGATGCCCTTGGTTACCACCGCCAAACGTTCGTAGTTGCGGCGTGCAGGTTTATGCAATTCTTGGACGATGGCTTGCCTAGACATTTTTAGAGATTACGTTTGAAGAGAAGCACCAGCGTGATGGGATTCAAAGAGGGTGGTGGCATTTCGCTCGTGTTTTGAACGATCAGCTTATCGCCGGCACTCACGTCGAAAACGGTAAGATCTTCGTCTTCGTGTATTTCATATATGTTGCGCGTTTCGTTCCAACGTGCCAGAGGAATGTTTCCTGCTTTCTGGACACCACGATTCGATATCAAGGTCATGGTGGGAACGCTAGCTTTTCTGCCGTGAGACCAGTACGAAAATTCGTTTATCTGAATCGTGCCATCGAGGAGAAACTTGTAGTACGGATGATAAGGATGTAACATGTACAGTTTGTTACCTTCGACGAACGTGGAGATTCTCTGTTGATTGGGTACGCTGTTGATTTCGATGGCTTGCAAGGTGAACAATTTGACGAATTTAGTGTCGACGCCGAGCAGATTACTGTGAACGTGTCCGAGTTCATTTTCGATGGGCAGCAAATGCTCGACTATGGTATCCGTTACTGTAGAAAATGACGGTTTGATTTTCACTTCCACGTTCAACTGCTTGTAGTTTTCGTTGAGTTCTTGCAACTTGGCACCGAAAGAGGCCAGCGTCGATTCCTGCGTGGATTCCTGCACTCCAACTTGATCTCTGACGTTGACGACGATGTTCTGAAGGTTCTCGACTTGATTTAATTTCGAGCTTTTCTCGGTAAGATCGTTCACGATGCTTCGCATCTCTGTAAACTGCGTGTGAAGGTCGGCGACGCTCTGCGAAGTGGGCAGCGTCGACACCAGCGAACTGATTTCTTCTCGAATCTGTTCCACGTTTGCCGTTTCCGTTTCCAGTCGTTTCAGCATACGTGATATGTTTCTTTTCAAAGCGTGCAATTCTTTGGAGGTGGGGAGATTGGCCACCCTACTCTCGAGATCGCTCAACGAACTTTTGACGTCGCTCGAATCAGATAGTGCCGTCACCGCCGTTTTCAATTTTTCCAAATCTTCGCTCGAAGGTACGCTCGTCCGTAACGATTCCAAGTCACCCTGTATGTTGTCCAGTACGTGATGAAAATGAGCAAGATTGGATTCGACGTTCAAATTTTCTAAATATTCGATCTTCTGCTGAACCGTGCTCAACGTGTCTTGTATGCTCGTCA
Organism: Lepisma saccharinum; assembly: GCF_977018435.1. Classification (NCBI taxonomy): domain Eukaryota; kingdom Metazoa; phylum Arthropoda; class Insecta; order Zygentoma; family Lepismatidae; genus Lepisma; species Lepisma saccharinum. The sequence goes on along the minus strand of NC_139230.1, from coordinate 192,765,869 downwards.
ACGCTCTCGCTTCAGCGTGAATATTTTTAATTTCTTCGTTGATCAACTCAAGAGACGCCTGAAGCGTGGCGATGGTGGTTTGAATGTGTTCGAAATCTTGATAAGCCTCCAATTGAATTTTTATGTTCGCGACGCTTTTACCGATGACCTGCAGTTCGTCTGACGATGGTAGGTTCGTCAAGGTATCTTCCAAAGTCTGCAACTTGGATTTAATTTCTTCCAACGTGCCGGTGAATTCTTCTTGTAATTTGGAAACGACGACGTGCAAGCGTTCTGCATCAATATCGTTCACGACGGTTTGAAGTTCAGAGAAATTCTTTTCGATTGCGGAAGTTCGTTCTTCGATTTCGAGTTTCAATTTTTCCAAATCTTCATTTTTCGATTGAAATTGCTGTAATTTGGCCAAATCATTTTGAAGCGAATCCACGCTCAACTGTATATTTAGAACGTTGTCGTAAGAAGGTACGTCGACGTAATTTTTTATGAGCGTTTTCAGTTCGGAATCGATTTTCAGAATGGGGTCGAGACATTGCGTTTGGAGCGTAGCGATCTCCGACTCTAAACTTTTGTTTAAGGTCTCCTGCAAAGCGATCAAATCGCTCCTCAACTTCTTAACACGAACGTCCAACATGAGAATCTCTTCTGCGTGGTCTACACGCTTGGTGTTGCCGAAAATGTCGTTAGGCATTTTTTGGTTAACGGTTATTTATAATAGGATAGACGATTCGTAATTCTACGAAGAGAGGAACGAGTATGTCGTAATCTCCTAGGAGTTCCACGTAAAGTAAATCTCCTGCAGAAACATCGTACGTAATGTTAGAAACCACCTTGTCGTGCTTCATTCGAAAAATGTTCTTGCCGCTAGAAATTTTGATTTTTCGCCCTTCGTTCTCCGGATTCACGGTGATTTGAAGTTTCCCACTAATCGGAATTTAGTAAAAATGTAAATTGTTGTTGAAGACGTAAAACATCTTGCCCACATCGTCATCCACTTCGTCCAAATGCTGTTGAGGTGTACAATTAGTAGACCATTGAGTTTAGATAACACGGAAGGTAAGAGGTTATTGGTATTTGGTAGTGCAGTGTCCATATTGATCTCTTTGCGGAAGCCAAAGAGATTCATTGTCCTTGTTAATTATTTAAATTTCTACACACTGTGCCTTTTGTAGATCGAATAAAAAGAAAAAAAGAAGATTTTATCTGCGGCGATGCAATTCAAAAGGCTCTAACCTGTAATTATGTCATTAAATCACGATGAATAAGAAAAAAGTAAGAGTTGAATTTAATGAGCCTCGTGATTGGAACGGGCTTAACGACATAATAACAACTTGCAACTTTTCATCGCCCGAGGGCCCCTCTTTTCCTCCGTATATTTTGAAGAATGGCAAAAGACACAGCGGACTTCTTGGCTATGGGGTTACAGTTAACACACGTCACATTTATCGCTTCCATTGCAGTGGCCCCACTCTCTCGTGTGAATTTCACACTCGAGAACGCGTACCTTGTTGTCTCGGCCATCGAGTGCTACTTTGGTTACACGGGTCGTGTACAAATCATGCAATTTATTTGCAATGCGATGATCGGTGCTGAGTTTTCTTTTACCATGAAAAAGGCATTCTTTATAGTCTTTCATGGTGAATTTGCTGGTACTTATTTTTCCCACCCCTTCGCTTTCTTGATCTCTTTTTCTTCTGCAATCTTTACCCAGTACATTTTGGCACGAAGCCCCGCAAATTCGCTGATGTACTTCCCGCCAACTTCATCTTTGAACTTTCCAATCGTCATTTTATTTTCTGTCGAATGCAAATAATAGCCTGATGGTAAGTTGCTAAAATCAAAAAGATGCTTCATCTTAGTCAGATCATGTTCGAGGCTTGGTGTTTGGATTAGAAATATAAAGCAATCCGTGTCAATGTAACATATTTGGATGTCATCTCCGTAAAAGGGTTGAAACTGATCGTAGTACGATTGGTACATGTGCAATTTTGATAGTTCAAGGACGGTGGCACCTATGCCAATCGGCTTGTTGAGCATCACTTGCTTCTTGTTCTTCTCGACGAATACGAGATTCTCGTCGAAAATGGTGAAGTTTTTGAAGTAGGGGGACGCGACGATCTTCTCGAATTTCTTTTCGTCCGTGACCAACGTTGCGTCGATGTAATTACGCACGTTTTCCATCGTCTTGCCGTAGATGGCGTTGTTAAACAGTTTGTACAGATCCTTGTCTGCAGGCGATGTCGATTGCGTTCTGCGTCGCGTGTTCTCGGCTATGTAGGGTTCCAGCCACCTACTCTGCCTAAATTTCAATCCTCTATGAACTTTCTTCAGCTGCAAACCGTGACTCACGTAGAATTGGAGGAGTCGGTAGTGCAGAACGTAATTCCTCTTGTTCTCCATGCTTAGTATGAGTTTTGGCTCCGATGATCCTCCAGGTGGCTTCTCTTTGGTGGGGGCCAGAGCCAATCCGTGATGTTTCTCGTGAAGCGTTTCGGGATAATCGAGATCCACTTCCAAGAAACAGCCCCATTCGTTATCTTCGCTCCAGTGGAGAAAAAATCCTCGCAGGAGAGTTCCTCTTCGGTCATCCACGCGTAGTCGCCGATGGGAAGACATTGGGACATGGAGTGGCCATACAGGTTGTTGACATCCCAGTAGACGATGTAGGTGCTGGGCTTCGATGCATCGTAACCAGGCGTATGAGGATTGTTTGCCTGAGCATGGCGTCGAGGACATTGGTCGATGCCACCGCGTATCGCACTCTCCATGAAGGCATACTGTTCCTTCTCTGCGATGAGTCCCAGTTCCACGTTGGTGTATTTCATCATCGATTCCCAAGTCAATCCCGGCGTCGTGAAGAAATACGCAGGATCCAACTTGTAGATCGAGATGCATCTCTTGCGAAACGACTCGAAAATGTCCATGAGGAGAGTCACGTCTAATTTAAGATAGAGATCGTGATAGTCGCGAAAAGTTTGGCAATTGAAGGCCGTCCACACACTACGAGCGTGTTCGTAGTCCTCTTCGGAACAGACGTCCTCCGTGAGATGAGAATAAAAAACCTCCCGGGGTGGAAGTTCCGTCTCGTCAAATTTGTCGAAATCGTTGACGTACTCGTAGGGGTAGACGCCCTTGCGACGCAACAGATTCAAATTCTCATCTCTCCCCGAAAAACACATTTGCTTGGTGGCCACAAGATCTTCGTCGCCAAGTTGAGCTGCAAGGGTGGCGAGGATGGAGGACAGGAAATTGTACGAGTCCAGGATTCGCACTTCCACACTTCCTCCTCCTTCTTCAGGGATCCATACCCTCAGAGCGATGTACTTCTCGCTCGTTCTCGGAATGATCCTGATTCGAGAAGTTATGTTGTACAGCTCTTTGACGAACAGATGCGTGTCGTACTTCTCCGTGTAGTGCAGAAACACGACAACAAAATGCGACTCCTTAATCTTGAGATTGAACGAATTACAGATGGTGCTCAGAAATAATCCATTCTGGTGGTCATGGTGGACGACCTTGTGATTTTCGGCGGTGAAAGCCTGGTTACACTCCGCGCATCTTGTCGCCGTGTCATGTCTCCGCTGTTGTTCCGTCGTGAGAGCAGGTGGAGAAACGTAAGAGCCTTTCAGGCTGGGTGCAAGTTCTCTCGCGCATTCCGCTATCTTCTTAACAAAATGTTTTGCCGCATCAGGTCCGCAATACAAGATGACATCATTTAATTTTTCTCCGTAGATGGAGAAACTGCAAGGCTCGTGGTGAAAAATTTGTATCGTGCTTGAGGTAGAGGGGTCAGGGTTACAAGACGTCATGGGAACTTGGAAGCTTTCAAAGTCGGCATAAAGGACAACGGGATGGTGGAGAAGAGCCTGGTGTTTCTGAAATTTCATCTTGGTTCCGGGTTCCGGCATGACATCTTCGGGTTCTGCATTCACGGGGCCAAAACACTTGTGCTGTTCTCTCATCTTCTTTCCCACGCGAAAAATTCTCAAGCATCGATCGCAAATTTCGATCTTATCGCGATTCTTGCTCATCTGTCTTCCGAGTAGGCGAGAAAAATTGCGAATCAAACTGTAACGGCCATCTACAAGCAAGAGTCGAATTACATTATTCTGGCTTCTCGCAGGTCTTAACACACGAATATTGCCGGAATCGTCAACCCCAAACACAGAAATATCGATATCTTCTCCTTTTTCCTCTCTATAGTTTTTTTCAAATTGATTGATCTTATTCAGAGGCACAGGATAGGAAATTCCTCTCATCATATTCTCGTATCTCCCCTCGTATCCTCTGTAATTGGACAGACGTTGGGGGTTATCATTATTTGCTGGGTGTAATGCGGCGATGACAGACCATAGGAAACTCTTCTGATCATTACTTTGTATGTTCAACACTGCATTTTGCTTTTTTTTTGTTTTTGTTTTTTTTGAGCGCTGCGTAATGGTTTGAAATTGCAGACTCGAAGCTCTAACATGTGGCTGCGACCGCAAAGACTCCATCCACTTCCTCTACCTTCAAACGCTTCTTGTTTTTCTCCCAGATGCTCAAACAGCCGTGTCACAATTTCCTCCAGATCGTCGTGATTGCCCTCATGTAAGCCTTCGCACCCTACGTAAAAGCTGAAAGTGCTTGTCTTGGACGAGACAACTTTCTCATACAGCAGGGCCAAGACGAGATGAATTTTAATTGCAACATTGATGAGGCAATCACGTAATTGATCTACTAACATAGATTTCACATTGTCGAGGAAGGTGCTCGAGTCACATTTTTCGTCGCTTCCAGATTTATACGTCATGATGCGTGCACTTTTATTCAAAGTACCGCCTTCATGCGCATCAGTGCGAGATTTCTTTGCCGGGGGGACTACGACATCATGTTCCGGTAGACGACATTTTTCAAATGCCTAGCAATATGAGGTTTCGAAATTAATTTTCCACAGTTACGACATGCCACTTTCCCGCAAAGACCGGAGGGACCTGGTTGCGATTCCATTTTTTCTCTGTTATTTATATATATACAGAGAAATTTTTGGGGGGGTTTGTTGTGGTGGTGGTAGGGGAAAGCACACTGAAACAGAAGGAAAAAAAAAGTTGAAAAATGCTAGACATTTTTTTCCTTCCACATGTGCATATATATATTAGACGCGAACAGTATGTGCACTGTTGTAGGAGGTAAAAAAAATATGCGACATGTAAGTGTGTGTCAATTTTTATGACTCCTCTGAATATGTGTGTGTGTCAGACGCAAAACAAAAATAAATATATATATATATATCATGAAAAAAGAACTTACCTTTTAAGAGAGAGACAGACTTCAAAAAAACTTGTAGCTCACTAAAACTTCCACGATGATATATATGTATACTATCAGACACACAATTAAGAATAGTGAACTGGCACGATTGACGTTCACTATGATAATGATGTACAAAAGAAAAAACTGGTACATTATATAGGAACCCCCACCCCCACTCGACCCCCTTTGGTGAAAACACAATGAGCGCTATAGTCAATGTCCTAGCAATAAACCACTTTGACCGATTCACTCGTGCTATACTTTTTTTTTCAACAAAAGACTTTTCGATGCGCACAATATCCTGTGGGGGACAAATAACAATGAACGGGCGTTGACAGTTCCACCCATGCATGTATTGTCGATCATTTCCCCTCGGCCTCTATTCCACGCCCCGTCAGGGTGTGTGGTGTGTGAAACGGGTGACCCCAGTAGTGGTATTTACGGTGGGATAAACCCACGAAAGGAAGAGCTCTCCTCAAGCAGCTTTGCTACACTTAAAACTTGCTCAACATGCCCATATGAGTTTTTTGCTCTAGTGTAGCACCCCGTCTAATCCAAGATTTTTGTAAAAATGCCCTCGGGAATTTTTCAGAAAAGAAGAGCTCCCTCAGATTGATTTGCGCATACTTACAAAAGTTGCATCAGCCAGATTTTTGTCCATAAACTTGTCAAAAATTGATATTTTTTTGGCCACACCAGAAATTAAGCAAAAACCCATACATACACACACATATTTACTTCCAGTTTAAGTTCAATTGGATACCAGGTTCAATTTGCTTATCTAATATTAAAACAATGCAATATGCAGAGCCCCTCTAGAATTGCTCCGTGTTTGCATGTTTCCCCCCCCCCTCTGTGTCAGTGTGTGTAATTCCCGAGACGGTAGTATTGATTTTTGTTTTGCATGTTTCTCCTCAGCGCCAGTACTTACAGAAATTCCCGAGCATTGCATCAGCCAGTATTGTGAGAGTGACTGAGGAGAACAGATGTGTTGATACAGTGCTTCTCATACTTACAGGCCTGTTTGCTTTAATTGAACAATATAAAATCTGATATTTGTTGTAATCCACTCATATTTAGAGTCAGTGTGAATGAATATTTATTTTTTTTCTCTACTTGTGGGCTATTGGCTTTACAACCTGTCATAAGATAAGCATAGAGATTAGATTTAAAACCCAGGAAATTTTATATAAATACCAAAGCCAAAAATATTAAGTGTATACACACCTACACACATACACACACACACAAATCACACAGCTGAACCCAACTGATATTTTTTATTCAGTATAAAGTTTTGAATTGAAACCCAGAAAATTGTATATAATAAACAACAGCAAAAATGCCGAATCAAAAATATTGTAATCAATGCAATAAAAATATATTTAGCTCTAATTGGGCCAGACACCAAAAGATTTGTAACCCAGACAAATACAGAACTCCCACAAAAATTTGCCCCAAATGCAATACAAAATACAGCATGCAATACTTCACATATACACATAAAGATACTTGCTCTGCACAATCATCAACACAACCATCTACATCTGGTCTGAAAAGAAAGCACGAAGCACCTGTTAATGCTAGAGCAGCAAAGCAGCCACGCTATACACCACCCATCCATAGCAGTTTTAACGGCCAATTAAGGGATCACCGGTTTGTATCAGAGCCAAGATGTGGCATTGAGAATTTTTTGAACAGTATAAATTCTGGTCTGCAGGCAATTCTAAATGCACAAAATGGCTCTTATAAGCTCTCCCTCAAATTGTTTGCACAATATAAGAAACCAAATGGCACAAAATTTACACAGCCCCACATAACAGAAACTGTACCTGTATATTCAAATGCAGACAAAATAATAAGCAGCTTGATGGATCAACTGAACATCAAACACTCTGAATTTGCAGCAAAAGAGTCTGGATGGAGCCTATGCGGCTCTCCACACAAGTTATATGTTAATATTTCTGAATTCAGCCCATTAAAAGGTTCTACATATCTGCCATTACCTGCCAATATTAAAAACAAAAGAGCCGTGGTTAATATTGAAAATACCGACCAGAAATGCTTTTTGTGGTGTATTTTAGCTGCTTTGTATCCAGTTTCAAGGCATCCTGAGCGAATAAGTTATTACAAACAGCATGAACATGATTTTGACAATGCAATGGAGGGTTTAGAATATCCAATGTCTGTTCAGAATATTGATAAATTTGAAAAAAAGGCCAGGCACATCAATGGCAAACAATTATCTATTAATGTATTTATTTGTTCCACTGGCCATTGCTTGATAGCACCTCTCAGAATCAGTACACTTGATGATGAATCTGCTATTCCAATTGATTTGCTCTTAATTGAAGGGGATGGCACATATCATTATACTCTGATAAAAAATCTTGAAGCTTTAGTCAGAACACAACTAGACAAAACTCATACAATATTCAAGTTGTGTAGAAGATGTTTATCTGTATTTTATGGTCAAAAAATGGTAAAAGGGGTTCGGGAAGAGAGTGCAGAAATTGCAAAAAACAAGTTAATTGAGCATCTGAAATACTGTGGCAACCATAAACCTGTTCATATGGTGATGCCTAATCCAAGTGAAAATTGCAAATTCAAAAAGTTTGAAGCCTTGTTGGAACACCCAGCATATATTGTCTGTGATTTTGAATCAAACCTCAAACCTCTTGCATTCTGCAATCCAGATCCCGAAGAATCTGCAATTACACCATACCAGCTACATGAACCTTCCAGTTTTTGTTATATAGTTATACGGGATGGTGTTGTTATTAAAGAATATTCATACATGGGACCAGATGCCATCAAAATATTTGCACATATAATAGAAAATGAGTGCCGTGACATAGCATCTAATTTCTTATTAAAATCAAAACCCATGTTGCCTTTAACAGAGGAACAGATTGAAGATTTCAACAATGTAGAAAAATGCCCGGTATGTGATTGTGAATTTTCAGACACAAATATCAAGGTGAAACACCATTCTCATACAGATGGTAAATTCTTAATGGCCCTGTGTAATAGCTGTAATATTCAGATCAAGAGACCAAAATTTATCCCCATATTTTGCCATGGAGCATCCAATTATGATTTCCATCATTTGATCAGGTACGAGGGGTTTGACAAGCAGAATTTAAACATTTTAGCTGAAAATGATGAAAAATATATATCTATTAGCAAGATAATTAAAGTTAATGGTGTTCCTATTCACATAAGATTTCTTGATTCTTACAGAATTTTATCGGCTAGCCTGCCTACACTGGCAAATCAATTATCTGATGATAAATTCAAAATCACACGTGCATTGTTTCCAAATCAGGACCTGAAATTAATTAGGCGGAAGGGTGTATATCCATATGACTATGTTACAGATTTTTCTAAATTTGATGAGTGTTCCCTGCCACCACAACAAGAGTTTTACAGCAGAATCAGAGGATCTGGAATCACTGATGAAGATTATCACCATGCCCAATTGATGTGGGACAATTTAAATTGCCAGACACTTGGTGATTATCACAATGCATATTTAAAACTTGATGTGACCCTTTTAGCTGATATATTGCAGGCATTCAGAAAATCTTCCATGCAAAATTATAAGCTGGATCCAATGTATTTTTACAGTGCCCCGGGCCTAGCATGGGCCGCAACGTTTTTGAACACTAAGATGCATTTGGATCTGATCCACGATCAAGATAAGTATCTGTTTATGGAGAAATGTATAAGAGGGGGGATGGTGCAATGTTCCCAGAGATATGCCAGAGCAAATAACAAATATATGCCTGATTATGATCCAGCATGGCCATCAAATTATATACTGTATGTAGATGCCAACAGCCTCTATGGTCATGCTATGATGCAAAAACTGCCATATGCAGGGCTTGAATGGGTTGAAAATTTCAATATTGAAGATCTTCAGGATTTTGATGACAGTGACTATGGCCTGTTCTTAGAGGCTGATCTGATAATTCCTGATGATTTGCACAATAAATTTTCTGATCTGTCCCCAATTTCCGAGGTTCAGTGCTCACCTGGCTCTAAACAGAAGAAGCTCATGATGACCCTGGAGCCGAAACAGGGTTATGCCATATATTACAAAAACCTCCAGTTCCTGATGAAACATGGTGTTCAAGTGACCAAAGTTGGCAAAGTTTTGAGGTTCAGGCACTCAAAATGGTTGAAACCATACATTGATACAAATACAGAGCTTCGAACATCTGCAAAGAGCCAATTTGATAAGGGCTTGTTTAAATTGATGGTGAATTCAGTGTATGGCAAAACAATTGAAAATGTCAGAAAACATACCGAAGTTAAAATAATTACTGACCCCAGCCTGAGCAAAAAATTGGTTGCAAAGCCTAATTTCAATTATAGAAGAATTTATGATGAGCACATGGCACTTTTCAACATGAAGAAAACAAAGATCAAATTTGATAAACCTATTTATGTAGGGGCTGTGATATTGGAATTGACCAAATTACATATGTTAACATTGTATTATGATGTGTTGAAACCTTTTTATGGTGATCGTGTAAAATTGATGTACATGGACACGGATAGTTTTATTCTTGATATTAAAACAGAAGATGTTTATCAAGATATTGCACAGCCTGAATTGTTTCAATACTTTGATACCAGTGAACATACAATAATTCAACCCCACAACAAAAAGGTGCCTGGCAAGTTAAAAGATGAGACACTTGGTGATGTTATTGTGAAATTTGCTGGGTTAAGTGCCAAGGTGTATAGTTTTAAAACATGTAGTGCTGTTGTCAAAAAGGCCAAGGGCATTGGCAAAGTAACTGTTGAAAAAGACCTCCAATTTGAAGATTATGAAAATTGCCTCAAATCCCAGAATTTAATCAAAACATCAGAAAATAGAATTCAGAGTGAGGATCACTTATTGACTTCAAATATTGTAAGAAAAGTGGCCCTGGACCCACATGATGATAAGAGATGTATTTTATCATGTGGCATACATACTCTACCATGGGGGCATTGTGATTTGAAAAATGGAAATCAATGCCCAATTACAGAGCATGATTTGAAATAAATAAACATGCCTATGAACTTATTTGGGTTCAAAAAACAGGCTATTATGGAGCTGCCAACACCACAACCCTCTCCTGATATGCTGTCTAAACTGAGTGGCTTGTTAATTATTCATCTGAACAGCATACTTACAGATGTTGATGATGAAACAGGTAAAATATTGTACATATTTAACAATAATTTAAATCATTACCAATTACCTGTAGGTGGTCAATTGCAATTTATTACAACCCCTGAGGGCGATGTCAAGATTTCAATAGGGAGAAATATTTATAGAATTAAGCACTCAAACATGGTTTCTGGCACTGTTTATACTGTTTCTGCTGGTGACTGCTTATATATTGAGGTCCCTAGATCATATGACAAGCTTATACCTTTTTTTATAGAATTAAGAATCAGATACTCTATAATAAATAACCATTAAAACAAAAATGCCTAATGATATATTTGGCCATACAAGGCATGAAGATCACAGTGATGAGATTCTGATGCTTGATGTCAGAGTCAAGAAATTAAGAAGTGATTTACAAGCTTTACAAACCACACTCAATGCCAGTCTTCAATTAGAAATTACAAATTTACAATCACAAATGCATGGACCCTCTTCTTAAAATTGATTCTGAACTCAAATTATTGCTTCAGAAATATACTGACCTGGCCACATTAGATAATTTTCAAAGTTTGGAAGAAGCTGTAGCAGCTCTTCAAGCCAAATTTAAGACCCAGGCTAACAACTCTGAGCAATTGAAACAACAATTAGAGGAACAAATAAATAATGTCCAGACACAGCTCCAAACAATTGTCAAAAGCATAAAATCACAGGAAGATTTTGATCTAGTGATTTCTACTCTAAAAGAACAGATTCAGTCACTCCAAATACCTAATCTGGACCCCCTCAACAATGCCATAGCCGAGGTTAAAGAAAAAATTGAGACACTTGAAAATTTTATGAACAACTTGCCATCTTCTGATGCTTTGAATGCAATAACTCGGAGTGTTGCCAATATTAAGCTGCAACTTGAAACATATGAAGATTTTGGAAAAATTCAAAGTACCATAACCCATCTTGAAGGTACAATAGCAGCAGTGCAAAATGATTTGGCAAATGTACTAGAATCTCGCCTGCCTGGGATTGTAGATACTCTTGTCAGTGTCCAGCACCAAATCACAAAGCTTGAAAACCTCAACACTGAATCTGAACTATCTCATTTTCATCACTTGATCGATGATATCCAAACAAAACTTGAAATTTTACAACAATCCACACCCACTCAGGCAGATATAGCCCTGCTCCAAAATGCTATGCAAAATGTGGCTGATGCTTCTGAATTAAACAATGTGAAATTGGCACTTGAATTTTTGCAAAATACAGTATCAAATCTTCCCACATCACAGGAACTTAAAAATATAAAGAGGGCAGTGAATAGGATATTGAAATCAGAAGATATCAAGAATATCCAGACAGAGATCAAACAACTCACTCAGACAGTGGCCACTCTACCAACCAATCAACATATTAATGAACTGCATGCCCTGTTTGAGGATATCAGAAGACAGGTCCATGATCTTACTGCTCAAAATTCAAAATTGGCAGTTGTTGAAAATTTGCAACAAATTGTAGCTAATATCAAGCAACAGCTAGGGACCATGGAATCCAATCAAGCAAATGCTCTGTCTGTTTTTGCCACCCAGCTTCAAGAGATTGTGCAACAATACAAGAAACTTGTTGTGGACATAAAAATCAAGCCAGGCCATGATGATGTTGTTAGGACCATCAATGAGCACCTTGAATCTGTAACAAGCAGATTGCTTACAGCAGAAAAGGAAATAACAGGCATAATCGAGAATCCAAAACATACAGTAATTCTTGAATTGTACAGCATCCCCAACAAAGAATATGATTCTCCATTTACACCAGGTGGCAAAATATATATGCTGTCCCCTGCACAATTTTATTACCAGTTTTTTGTTGGGGGCAGATTGAGACCAATCAAGATCAAATATTGGCTTCAACCACAGGCACACCACTACCCTACCTTATCAATAACAAATGCTGACAACAAAGTGAAAATCACCAGTGTGGAGTTAGAGGATTTTACAGACCCCAATACATTAGAAACAGCCTATACTGAAGATGATGGCACTTTGGAATTTAAAATACATATTGGAGACAAATTATATTTAGAAAATCCTGTAGTATCAGCTGCTAAACACCCCATAGTTGCAATATTCTTGTTTACATATTATGTCTAGAGAAATTATTGTTGATGAATTACACAGACAAGCCAGACATAATTTTAAGAGGCTCCCAGTAGTCACAAAAGGCATAGATGATTTATGGCAGAGCGACTTGATTGAAATGGCAAGTGGGCAGTTGAAAAACTTAGACAAAATCAACAAGGGCTACAAGTATCTACTCACTGTAATAGACACATTTTCAAAATTTGCCTGGGCTGTGCCACTCAAATCCAAGACTGGAACATGTGTTACCGAAGCCATCAGGACAATCATCAATCAGAGTGGAAGATCACCGCGCTATTTGCAAACAGATAATGGCAAAGAATTTTATAATTCAGTGTTTCAACAATTTATTAAAAGCCAGGCAATAAAACATTACTCGAGTTACAGTGACCTCAAGGCCTCAATTGTAGAGAGATTCAACAGAACCTTAAAAAATCTTATGTATAAACAATTTACCCTGCAAGGTAATTATAAATGGCTTAATATTCTTCCAGAACTTCTACATAAATATAACAACTCGGTCCATTCCACAATCAACATGAAACCCTCTGAAGTAACTTCATCTGATGAGCAAAAATTGATCAGCACTGTTTATTATCCTAGATACCAGCCAACAACAAGAAAGGCCAAATACAGGGTGGGCGATCAAGTAAGAATCAGCAAATATAAGCACTTATTCAAAAGAGGCTTTACAAGAAACTGGAGCACTGAATTATTTACAGTGGTTCAAGTTAAACCCGGGACCCTTAACACATATATAATAAAAGATCATCGAGGAGAAATTCTCAAAGGCCGATTCTATGAACAAGAGCTCAGCAAAACTAAACAGCCTGACACATATCTCATAGAAAAAATCATCCGCAGAAAAGGCAACAAGTTATTTGTCAAATGGCTAGGACTCCCAGAACACAGCTGGATCGATGCAGACAAAGTGATACTATGAACACCTGGGATGTTATAAAAAGGCTGCCAGAACCTGAACAGCAGATTAAGAGAAATGGCAAGTTGCTGCCTGAAAATATTAGGTGTCTTATTGTTGGGCCATCTGCTTGTGGTAAAACTACACTAATGGTTGATAATTTTTTATTGGTACCCAACTGGTTAGACTGGAAAAACAGGCACTTGTATATCTTCTCTAAGAGCTTGGAACAATTAAAATATCAGCAGCTGATGAAGCTATATGATGGATTGGATATTGCCACTTTTGAACCAGATGTTAAGCCACTTCATGAATGTCTCGATAATTCTGTTGTTGTGTTTGATGACATTATACCGGATAATCAAAACAAGGTTAGAAATTTCTTTACACAGGGCCGACACAAAAACATTGATTGTTTCTACCTTGCACAGACTTTTTCAAAAATACCGAAGCAGCTGATCCGAGACAACAGCAATTTTATATGTGTGTTTCATCAAGATCATACCAACCTCAAACACATACATGATGAATATGTAGGAGGGGACTTGAGCTACAATGATTTTTCTAAATTTTGCAGCAGGTGCTGGAACCAGGACAGTTATGGGTTTGTCACAATTGATATGACAAGAAAACCCAATAGTGGAAAATACAGAAATAAAATCAACAATTTTCTAGACATTGAAACATAAATAAATAACCATGAAAAGGCCAATCATTGATGATCTTAAGTTAAGAGATTATCTTGTAAAAAGATTTAAGGGATGGAAATCACAGAACCGGGGAATTTATGAAAAACACAAACAAGCAGAACAGCCTGTAATTGATGCTATTAGTGAATTAGGTAAGAATATCAAAACTGTTACAGAGCAAAATCAAAATTTGATCACAGAACTTGTACCTGTAGCTGCCAGGAACATATTAGATTATCCATTCACCCCACTTTCCAGTATTCATACACCTAGTCCTGTTGCTCCTAGAAGAATTGAAGCTACTCAGGATCCTATTGAATTGGGTCTTCTTGCTCAAAAATATTTAACCACACCTAAAGACAACAAAGATGAGGTCTTTGGCTTATATGCTGACACAGAGCTTGATGGCAGTATCATACATAGAATTGGCAATTTCAGAGTAACATTTATGGGAGATGATATAATTGTTTATTCAGAATCTCATCTTGGACAAAGAGGTGGTTTTGTTAAGTACCCCGGCACACCTGGGTTGTGGGAACTGATGACTAGGAAAAGGCCTGGCAGCTATACAGATCAAGATTATGAACATTACAAAGAAATATTAATAAAATCAGATGCTCTATACCAGAACAATGATCCCACACAAAAAAGAGTCAAGTCTAGCAGTGGAGCAAAATACAATAATTTAACCAAGCCCATATGGTCACAGATCAAGACTGGCAGTGGAATCAAACAATACAACACCCTGCCTAAAGAATTTGTCTGGGTTGATGATGTCAGGAAACTTGTAGATAGGTTATTGGTGATAGCTGGGGAGGAAAATGCTGGGAACCACAATTTTTACAATGAAAAAGTTGGAATTATGGACATGATAAGCACAAAATTGTCTAATTTTATAGTGAATGACCCTAAGGGGATTGGATATCTCATAAAAATTATTAATACTCTACCCCCCAAATTTTGGAATATCTCTGAGGGCCGGGGGTTGGTTAATGACATTATAAACAAGCTACCATTTGAACTACACATTCCAGGCTATCAGTATTGTGGTCCAGGCACAAAATTGGAGCATAGATTAAACAGAGGTGATCCTGGTGTTAATCCCCTAGATGCTGCTTGTAGAGACCATGACATAGCATACAACACACATTCTGATCTTGACAAGAGACATGTTGCAGACAAGAAATTAGAAGAGGCTGCATTTGGTAGATTTGTAAGCAAAGATGCTTCTTTGAGTGAGAGAATAGCAGCATTGGGAACCACCATAGCTATGAATACCAAACAAAAACTGGGGTGGGGGTTGTGAATATGTATATAATAAACCTAGGATGAAGGCCAAGGGTGTTATGTATCAAATACCTTATGCAGGTCTCAAATCTCTTAAAACTATTGATAGTCTTTTGACCAAAAAGCAGCGCAAGAAAAAAAGCTCTTGTCTTGCAAAGGGGCATGGTATGAAATTGTTGCTTAGTACCCCCCAATTAAAAAAATTACAGCAATCAAGAAAAAAATCACATGTGGGGGGTTTCATATTTACTATCCCGGCCATCTTAGCAGCACTTGGGGCTGTGGGGAGCTTGGCTGGGGGATCAGCTGCCATAGCAAAAACCGTAATAGATGCCAAGAAAAATAGGGCAGAATTAGATGAGCAGAGGCGTCATAACCTGGCCATGGAGAAAAAAGGCAAAGGTGTTAAGAGAGCCATGAATAAGTTTAAAAAAAACAAGAGCCGCTTACAAACCAAGATATTGAAGCTTTAATCAAGCCACTGGGCATCAAACATTTTAGAGGTGTGTACATGTCTGATTCTTTACCGGAACAACCACTCAACAAAGAGTGTGGCATTGTTAATTTGGTTGAGTTCAAAAATCAGGGCACTCACTGGATCTGTTATCTTAAATATTTAAACAATGAGGCATTTGTGTTTGATTCATTTGGAGGTGTTCCACCTGAAAATTTAGTAAAATATCTAAATTCAGCTAATCTTTATTACAATAATGCCCGTGTTCAAAACTTCAAAGATGTTAATTGCGGACATTTGTGTTTATCTGTTCTCAGATACATGTCTCAAATAAATAAACCAACAATTGAAAATTTTCAAAAAGCCTTGTGGTATCTGAAACATCATGGGGGTATTCCATCTCACCAGCCAAAATTCAATATTGAAACTCAAATTGCATGATGACATAGTGTATCCCAAAACAATAGCTCTCAGAGCATTTTACGGCATGTACTTGATCCCCAATATTACGCACCACAACAACACAATTGCAGTAGGGGATCAAAAAATTGTCATCACTCCAGGGCAGTATAATCTGTCCACTCTAAATGCTCAATTACCCAGAGGTATAGTTTTAAGTCAAAATTCTGTCACTCACAGAGTAGAGATTGTATCTGCCACGGAGACAGTACATCTGGGTACTATAGGAGAGCTGTTAGGCTTTGAGAACAACACAAAACTTGAAGCTGGCATCAAACACACTGCTATGAATATACCCAAATTCTTAGCCATAGAGACTCTGAATATTCACTGTAATGTGGCTGAGGGTATGATCACCAAATCGAATGGCATAGGCACTCACAAACAAACTGGGATCATTGCAACATTCAAACCTAATTCCGAATTCATGGAGCCAATCATCTACAATCCATCCCCAACATTATATTTTCCTGTGTGCCATAATAGAATAGATTATATTGAATTGATGGTCACTAATGAAAAAGAAGAATTAGTTGATTTTGCTGGAGCCACAACAACTGCAATCATAGAGATTAACATTTAAATAAAAATACATACAATGGAAAATATTGAGAGTTATGAGCTACATTCATTCCCCCCAAACAGGAGGACATTTGCAAATTTAAATCAACCCAACACAGAGATTGAGGTTGATCTTGATGTAGGGGATGGCTTTATACACCCCCACAGAGCAGATCTATACATCAAATTTGATGTTGTAAAGCTCGATGGAACAGATTATCCTGCAAATTCAAATATAAGATTGGTAGACAATTTTGTGCCGCATCTGTTCTCTGAAATTGAGATCAGAAAGCATGGTGTTGTTATAAACAGAATAGATTATCCCGGCATTACCTCCACAGCTTTGGCCACATTAAAATTATCCAAAACAGAGGCTTCATACTACAAAATCGGTGGATTTGAGGCTGGTGAAAAAATATTATCTAAAAACCACACAGTGCTGTTCCCGATGCGCCTGTTGCCAGGATGCTTCTCAGATTACAAAGATATCATGTGGAAGGGTGGTTTAAGAATTACATTTAGAAGAGCTGCAAATGATAATAATGCTTTGATGAGGTACAGTACAATAAACTCTACCGGGGAAGCTCTGCCTAATACCTTACCAGATGCAGGCAAATGCATTATTCAGACTATGGAGCTAAGAATCCCAGTTGTTGAATATGAGGCCAGCTATGCTCTTAAATACAAAGCTGATATCCTAAAAAATCCACAGGTTCCTCTGCAATTTTATACATATCAATCTGTACAGAAGCCCGCATCTGGCACATATTATGAGTTTGATGCTACAAATTCATTCTCCAGTATACAATACGACATGCCGGATTTTGTAGTGGTATTGTTTCAGACTGGAAGACACAACAATCAGGAAAAAAATTCAAGTAAATTTGATAACTGCAACATCAAGAACATATATCTTAAAAATGGCAGAAATGAGGTATTTCCTAGAGAAAATTACAATTTAGACATTTCCAAGGATGATTTCCTCAAATTATATGAGGCATTTTCGGCTTTCAAACGTGTCACTACTGGCAATACTGACATGTATTACACACCAGATGAATTCAAAGCACAGAGACCCATGTTTGTAATCAACACTTCAAAAAGGAAACAGGTTGTGGTGAATGACAGGACAAATATTAAAATTATCTGTGAATTCCATGAGGCTTTACCTGATGACACCATTTGTAGTGTTATTCTCATAGGTGAAAAATCATATGTTTATGATGTAAGAAATGAGAGAGTCACAGAACAATTCTAGAGGTCCGATTCAAACACAGAGGCCCCTTGATTATAAAACAACACTTTGCTGTCAGAGAGGCCCCAGACACTCTACCAGCTTTGAAACCTCAACTGTATTATCAGCTAGCAGTAAATATCTTATGTGTGGGCAGTTGTATATATTTCAATCTTATATCAGGACTCGAACCCAAAGCTCCTGATTACAATGCAGCAATATTAACACTTCTCCATATGGAATATATCTACATTTTACTGGGTTCTGAGACCTTAATACAGACAAAATTGGATTTTGAACTGCCATAATATTTTCTAAGTCTTTGCCTAGGCTCATATTATCAGAATAGAATTACTTTCAGCATGAAGGGGGGCAGTTCATCGCCACTGTGTGAAAATATGTATTTTTATCTCAATAATCTTTGTTACACTTTTACATGTTGCAGACATGTTACACTTTTTCCCCTGTCGCACAGAAAGATTAATGGCCCCTTCAGTGAATCGTACAGAAAAATCATTAATGCTCCCTTCTAGCGTGTAGATTTTATCTCTTGCGTGCCGGCAAAACATGCAAACAATTAATTATGCTTACCCGCTCTTCTCCTATTGTATGGCTGAGCGGGTGGTTATAAAACATGAAAAAATAAGAAAACTGAGAAATTCAGTTTTTATACAATATATTGTTGTAAAACACTTTTTACCAGGTTTTCAGATCTGGGAGCTATCAACTAGCAGTAATTATTCTCAAAATCTCACGTATGGAATGCCACACATATTTCAATCTATCAGGACTCGAACCCAGAACCCCTTGTTTATCAATTAAACTTAAACTGGAAGTGAATATGTGTATATATGGGTGGGTGTGTATGTATGTGTGTGTATGTATGGGTTTTTGCTTAATTTCTGGTGTGGCCAAAAAAATATCAATTTTTGACAAGTTTATGGACAAAAATCTGGCTGATGCAACTTTTGTAAGTATGCGCAAATCAATCTGAGGGAGCTCTTCTTTTCTGAAAAATTCCCGAGGGCATTTTTACAAAAATCTTGGATTAGACGGGGTGCTACACTAGAGGAAAAAACTCATATGGGCATGTTGAGCAAGTTTTAAGTGTAGCAAAGCTGCTTGAGGAGAGCTCTTCCTTTCCGGCGCTGTCCCTACCGTAAATACCACTACTGACCCCACACAGCACAAAAACTCAACCATGCCTGAAACAAAACATGTGGACGCCTCGTTTCCTGCTTGTGATTCAATTGTTATCGGGGATGTGGCGGATTCTTTATTCATGACCGTGGAGGCGGAAAGGACGTGAATTCTACGATCGTCTGCAGAGGTTCCAACGGACGGGGCCGGGTTGCCGCATTCGCTAATTTGATCAAACTTTTCACGTCGATGCGGCGAGATGAAAAAGCGTCGTCTACCAATTCGAAAATATATTTATATACGGTTGAGGTTGGTAATATGTATGACCAGTAAATCGCAACGCCAGATGAATAAATCGACCAAATTGTTGATGACCGAAAAAATAGATGCGAATAAACGATCTATCTGACAGGCCCGGGTTCGTGCGTTCGCAGATGTTTGCGAGTGGAGGATTGCCCAGATGAAAATTATAAATCGTGTGGAATTTAATATCAAGTGAGGTCTTTCGAATTCTTCCAAGAGAATTATTCTCGCGTTTGGGTTCTTCGTACTCTCAACGGTAAAAAGGATTGATTGCTATTCTTAAATTATTTTTATCGGACCACACTCTCTCCGCTCGCGTTATATCATTTTTACGAAACAGCGGTGGTAATTTTTTTCTTGGATCGTTTTGTGGTCGATATCGGCCAAAAACGGCCTAATTCAAACAACATCATCAAACGCGGTATCCATTCACGTACAGGAAATTGATACGAACTTAAAGCGTCGTACCATCTACGCAACGGACGAACGTGAAATTCTAAAACGATACGGCGACCCAAAACATTGAAATTGGGAAGTAGATGAGGCTGGAAATTGAAAGTTAAATTGTGCAAGCTCGAAAAGAGTGCTGACAAATTTTCGATTCGAGCCAAATCCGTTTTCACGAGCGTTTCGAAATGAATTCGATATTCTCTTGGAACACTATCATTTATTATTTTTTCGTTTGAATGTGTCGCTTCCAGACAATCTAAATTGAAATGATCCGAAATTACATTTCTGAGTAGCACGGGTGAATTTTTGAACGGCATAACTTTAGTGAGGAAGAAACGCAGCCGTTAGAGAACCTTTACTTTTTTGGTTGGGCACCACGCACCCCTGGCGAGGTTATATAGGGGCCAGGGAATCCTAAAAAACAATTATTATTTGTTTGTTTGTTTGCGTCACACAATACGGAAATAATGAGAGGCACATCGTTTCCCCCGAGAGAGAGAGAGGATTACAAAGGTCACGATATATAAACATTTTTGGTCCTCGGGACTTGGAAAATTACGATAAGGGTGAGAGGGTGAGAGAGTGAATTTCACTCATCACTGCTTTTCTACGCTGTGAAACATCCTTAGCGCAATAAATGAGGCGCGGAACGTGGAGAGAAAGTGAGTTTTTCAGGTTTTTGTGGTCGTTTGGTCAAGAAATCAGAGTTGTGGTGGGAGTCACATTTTTGATACTACTCAAAAGGCATTTTGTTTTGATTTTTAATATCTGTTCCTGCATAAATACTAATGGGGACTCAACACACTTCTTTTTTTTTATTTTAAAAACAACATCATTATCAGCCAATTTGACATTGTGAATCGAACCCGGGACCTTTTCATTACAGCATAAACATCCTATTTCCAATTAGTTCATTTTCTCTTTGTGCACAAAAAGCTAATCGGAACTTTTAAACAAATACAATTGAATATTCAATTTTCACCAACATTGGGAATCGAACCCTCAACCACTTGGTTAAAACATCTCGCGGAATAAAAAACACCCCCCGCGCCGCGCCGCCCCGCTCCGCCGCCGCCGCCGCCGCCGCCGCTGAACACAAAACGCGGCCGCCATATTGATTTTATTCAAATACTATTTATGCACAGATGGACTAATCGGGACCTATAATGGCGGGACAAAACAATTGGCCTCATTTAACTACCTAGAAAATAGAACCCGCGACCTCTTCATTACCAGGCGACAACATTAACCACTAACCCAAGGCCGCCATATTGATTTTATTCAAACACTATTTATGCACAGATGGACTAATCGGGGACCTATAATGGCGGGACTAAACAATTGGCCTAATTTAACTACCTAGAGAATCGAACCCGCGACCTCTTCATTGCCATCTGACAACATTAACCACTAACCCAACTCGATTTTCGAACTCAACCATTTTGTTGGCTTTATGTACACACAGGCTAATCGAAACAATTCAATATTGACATCGTCGCCTTGTAATCAAAGGATCCCAGGTTCGATACTCGGTGGAGGCACATAGTGGTCCGAATCACCACTTTTCAACTGTAGGTCCAATCCTGATTAGTTTTACCGTGCATAAAATGGACTTAAAAAACTAAATCAATCTATCAATCAATCAATATTGACTCTACCAGGAATCGAACCCTCGACGCCTGTTGTTTTACAGAGCAATAACCTTAGCCGCTAAGCTTTCGCGGTACAGCGAAATTCGGCGCCATCTTTAAATCATTTCTTCATGTGTTTGCATCATACGCAATGGTTGCGCGCGCATTTCCTCCACAGACACACACACACACACACAAATATACGCACGTGTTAGGTTAGCATACATCAAGAAACAACGTGACAAATCCATTGACCCCCTCCCCCCCCGCTTCCGATGCCTTCAACGTGATCAGACCCGTTCTGCTGACTCAACAATAAAATCGCTCGTACCCCGCTACACCGGATGTAACATAACACCAGTCGCATCGAATTTTTGCTGACGCGTAGGAACGAAGTGCTGCCTCTCTACTCACGTCTAAAGCAGTGTGTAGACATTGACTCGTGTTGGGTTTGTAGTCGCAAAGTTGTACACAGCCAAACGAGATTTGTACCGCGAGGAAAGTAGTACTAAAGCTACTTACCCTGATGAGCATGTGTCGCTGAATTTTACCGCGAACCGAGAATATCAAGGTTTTTGAAGCCTTGGAGCAAAATGACGTTGGATACCTCCCAGCGTCGCCATGTTTATATTTCTATAAGTACCTGCTGCACCAGAAAGTGTCGTATGAACACATTTTCTCTTCCCATTCTGGGGAACGGTGGCGAATATCTAAATATCTGTGATATCAAAGATATTTATCTTTGTGACATGCGTTTAAAATCATGTTAGCTTGGGACCGACAATCTCATACAAAATCTTCAGAAGCGGCGGAACTTTGAACAATGCAGCCAAGTGAGCTGTGTTTCACATTTATTAATGATTTTTTTTTTAATCTTATACACGTCAGTGCGTCGAGAGAAAACCCCCTTGGAACATTCTCTGTGACTGCAATTTCAGTACGTTTGGAACGGACGACTGGAGGTAATTGCAGTCTACACAGTGGTTTGGTGTTCCCGAGGTACTTTGTTGAACGCCTTGCTGCGAAGGGATATCTGACTCGAACGACACTTTTCAGGTGGCCGCAACTAGGTTGTAGCCCCAAACATTCACCTGTGGAGCTCTGGTCACAGTACCAGTCCTTCCTTTCTTTCTTTCGTTGGCTCTGGTTTCTGTCCTCGTTTCTCATTGGCTGTTTGGTTCTAAAATCTTGTTTGGTAAGGGTCTGTTCCGAGACTTTGACTCTGACTCTCTCCATCACGTGCAAAGTGCAGCTTCCACACTCACTCGCCGATTGCAAAGTAGTGCAAGGGAAGCGATGCATAAAGGGCTCCCCCAACAAGTTGGGGGTACTGTCCCTAGAGATGTCAGAGCCAGAGGCCGGAACAAGCTAGAAAACCCAAATTCCCGAAGCTCTTCCATGGATTCCCGCGATCGATCTAGGTCACCACTTGCCAACAAAAAGCAGAAACTTCCAGAGAGAACATACTCCAGACAGAACAAGACCGAAGTAAACACACACACACCAGTGCTGTACAATTTCCTTCTTTCGAACTACGACACCAAATACAAGACGCCAAAACATATCCTAAATCAAATCCTAAAATATGTGCCAAGAGCTTCAGTTAATGAAATAGTCTTCACCAGGAACGGAATACTTATAAAATCTACTGATCCACATTTCTCCACCATTATCAGAGACAAGGCCTCCTACCAAATTTTTGGTACAAATGCCAATATGAAGCCACTAACCTCTACACGTCCAAAGCAACCTCCTCCGCCTAAACGAGCACCAATGCTATCAGTGGTGATTCGGGGTGTTCCCCCTGAATACACCGACACAGAAATCGCTGAAGAAATTCAGGCAGAAGGTCACACCATCCACAAGTGCATGAGAATCCGAAATGACAACGGACCAACCTATATGGTTCGAATACTGACAGTAGATAAAGATACCGTGGACGAACTATTGCACAATGGAGACTATATATATTGTCGAAAGCACAGAGTCGAACCTTCCAGGACGTCAACACCACTGCCAGTGCGTTGTGAACGTTGTCAAACATACAATCAGCACACTACAACCAACTGTCCAAATTCAGCAATCTGTGGATACTGTTCTGGGCCACATTCTACCAACACTTGTACAAACATCCAGAACCCGCCTAAATGCAACACATGCTCTGAAGGACATCCTACTTACAGCTATAAATGCCAAGCCAAACCTAACCCAGAACCAAATCACCCTGAGCTTGTTGTTCCCATCCGAACTATAGATAGCTCAACCAAACCGGCAAATTCACTAATCGACCCAATCACTGTGGAAGATCTGCTACGATTCTTTACTATTACAACTCAAAACATCCAGCCATTTCTACGCACACATATTCTGGACCAAGTCATACTCGCTGCAAAAACACTTTTCAAACTGCAGTTACACGCTACGTATACGGGACCACATGTCCATTTCAATATCAACCCTCTTGAAAACACAAGTACATCCTAAAACAGTTTTCAGACTCTTCATAACAATCATGGGCTATTATTTTCTCTTCTTAAATATTCGCTCTTTAACAAAACACAAAAGCTTATTTGAGACTGTCTTGCAGGAAAAGAATATATCAGCTTTCGCCCTGAACGAAACATTCCTAACGCCAAAACTCAAACCCAAGATCAGCTGATATACTATGATTCGACATGATGGGCCAACGGAAGCTCAACGTGCAAATGGAGGGACTGCAATTGGCTTTCGAAAATCATATCCGCAAAGAGAACACACATTACCACCGCATTTCAACTTGCCGGAATACAGCATAGCAACAATATATCTGAGGCACAGAAGCATTACCCTAGCAACCATCTATGTCCGGCCTGGACATCCTATACCATACAACTTTATCAATTATATTGAAAACAGCTACAAGCATTACATAATCATGGCCGACATAAATCTCCATAGTCGACCACAAGCCGAAAAGCGACAATTTCACCAAACTATAGACAGCTGCCAAAATTGCCATTTACACCAACTTCCGAAACCATCTAGACCAATCAGCAGTACTTCTCCAGATGTTGTACTTACATCGACTTCCCTCCTTACAAATAGCAACGTGGATGTACTTGAACCCATTGGTAGCGATCACGCACCTATAATCTTTACAGTTGGCGCACCTGGACCAACTCCTCACAAACCCTTTCTCATAACAAGGTATTCCTACGATCAAGCAGACTGGGAAAAATATCGTAATGCAATCGAAAACGCCGTGCAAAACGCAGATACGCCAACAAACGATAGGGATCTGGACGATGTAGTCCCATTACTCACTTCCGCCTTAACTGAAGCTGCGAAAAGTACCATCCCACTTCAAACCATCAATCTATATAAACCAAAATTACCGCCGAACTATCTAAAACTCATTTCAGCCTCCAGGCGTGCCTTCCGAGAGTATGTTGTAACAAGAAATCCTGAAGCGTTACGGCATCATAGACAACTCCTCCGCACGGTACAAAACTATAACATTGCATATAAAAGAAGGAATTGGATAAAAACGTGCAATACACTGGCTGATACATCACATCCATCTAAATACTGGCAGCAATTTAACAAACTCACAGGGAAAAGGTCAAGAACTACATATCCCATTATAGTCGATGGGAAATCCGTAGACGACGACCAAGAGAAAGCAAACGCCTTTGCGCACCACTTCCAAGGTATCTTCACACCACAAACTGAACCATTACACAAAACAACCCAATCACGTACAGTACAACGTGTCTCAAACCCACATAACCGAGCTCTCAAACCTAACAATGACCATAGTATGGATGAAAACGAACCTCTAACCTCACCTATAACACCAGAAGACATCGCATGCGCAATATCTCGGAAAAGAAACACTGCTCCAGGCTTCGACTCGGTAACCTACCGACTCGTCAGAGAGGCTCCAAGAACCTTTCTGCTAATCCTAGCCACCATATATACCTATATACTACGAACAGGCTACTTCCCGACAGAATGGAAAGTTTCCAAAATGCTGTTGTTCGCCAAACCCGGGAAACCTGTTCGCGAAGTATCCTCTTACAGACCAATACAGTTCACATCGACCCTCAGCAAAATCTTTGAAAAAGTACTTGTACGCAGATTGCACCAACACCTTTCATCCAAGAAGCTCCTACCTGCACATCAAGCAGGCTTCCGACCATCCATCAGCCTCAACGACCAACTTCTGAGATTGATAACAACTATAACAAACCACTATAACAAGTCCTTGCCATCGTGTCTTCTTTTATTCGATCTCGAAAAGGCGTTTGACAAAGTATGGCATTCGGGATTAATATATAAACTCCACAAATTCCAACTTCCTCAATGCTACATTCGTCTTATCCATTCGTTCCTGGCAGGCCGCATGGCATACATCTCTCTGAACTCGGCAACATCCTATCCCATCTTCTTGCACACAGGAGTCCCGCAGGGGTCTGTTTTTTCACCGCTGTTATATTTAATGTATGTAACAGATATGCCGACCATGGATACCAGCACACACGTATTTCAATTTGCAGATGAAACTGCTTTCCTAACTCTTGGGAAAACAGTTCAATCCATTAATAAAACACTCCAAAAGGCCGTAGACTCCTTTATTCGCTGGTGCAACCAATGGAAACTATCAATAAACTCTTCAAAAACTCAGGCAGTAGTTTTCCTACCTCCCCACTGTCGCTCCAAAGTACACCGAAACCCCAAACTCTTGGAGATTAAAATAGAGGGGAGACGCATCTTACCTTCAAATCACGTAACATACCTTGGGGTTACCATAGATGAAAAACTGACCTGGCGTCCACACTTAGAAAGGATAAAGAAGAAGGTAAAGAACCGCCTAAACCTATTATGGAAACTGGTGGGTACATCTTGGGGATTACACCCGACAACAGTCCTAACCACCTACAAAATGTTCTTGCGCCCAGCCATCACTCACGGGCATATTGCTTGGATTGACCCTTCTGCCTCCTTCTACGACCAACTGGAAATCTTTGAACGGCACGCATTTAGATTGGCTTTCCGGATTAAATTACCTTATCCCACAGCACTACTGTATGATAGAATTTCCTTCCCGACCATTTTGTATCACGTCGAGAGCCTTCGCCAACGATACATAACCAAAGCCACGATATCCGAAAACCCAGTATTCTGGAATACCATGATGCAGCACCTACACATATTTATACGCCATTACAACACCTGCTCACCATGTATTCATGTTATCTAGATGATCTAGACCCACAGAAACACGAATACGATATATATCATCCATCGCAGTTATCACGCCATATTTAGCCCACCACTACAGCCTAAACAGTACCAACAATACTCCGACTCCAAATATCGAAATCCATATTTACAATCTTCTCAACCACGCCCAAAAGTAAGTTAACACATACGAATCACCAATCTCGATAAGAAAAAGATTCTGCAATATAAAAAAGCACTTAGACCATCCCAAATGATGAAAGACACATAACTTACAATGAAATCACTTACGCAAAAAAAAAAAAAAAAAAAAAAATCATCCCTCTCTCTGGATTGGTTGGTCCCCCTTGACGCATTCACTGTGGGTTTTGTTTCAGCACGTTTGGAACGGACGGCTGTAGGAAATCAAATCCTATACAGTGGTTTGGTGCGCTCGAGGTGCCTTTGGCAGAACGCCTTGCTGCGAAGGGACAGACAACCGTTACTGCTAGCTTTGGAGCAAACTGTGTTCACAAATCAAGTTTGCAATCACTGGTGTGAACTTTGCTTATCTTGAAGCAAACTGTGCTCAATTCTCGTTTGCAGCACTTTGTACTTTGCTTATTTTGAAGCAAACTGTGCTACAATCCTCGTTTGCAGCACTTTGTTCTTTACTTATTTTGCACTTAGTTTATTTTGAAGCAAACTGTGCTACAATCCTCGTTTGCAGCACATTATAATCAGCTTATTTTGAAGCAAACAGTGTTTCTAATTCTCGTTTGCAACACTTGTAACTCTGCTTCTCATTGTTGTTTCCGCCTTGTTGATTTTAAGATAAGTATTGTTAGGTCTCCTCCCTGTGTTCACCATGCATAAAGGGCTCCCCCAACAAGTTGGGGGTGCACATGCTCGAGACAGGAACATACAAAAACAAGACCGAGGAAATTCAAGAAGCACCTCAGCTGATTCAAAGACAGCTAGGGATCGCTCTCGATCCCCTCTCCAACAACAAAAGAAGCAAAAATACCACGAACAAAGACGCAATCCAAAGTTAAATCCTAGACATACCACACAAATTGATGGCCGAACTGAAGGAAATTCCACTGTCTACAACTTCCTACTACAAAATTACGACCCCAAGTACAGAACTCCTAAGTTGCTCCTTCTACAGTTATAAAAATACCTCCCCCGAGCACAAGTAGAACAAATTATATTCACCAGAAATGGCATCATTATAAAATCCAGAGATCCGCAATTTCTATCCACTTTGAGAAACAAAGTTTCGTTCGAAATTTTTGGACCACAGGCTGCTCTATCCCAACTGATACCCAAAACTGCCAAACAATCACCACCCCCAAACAAACCACCTCACATGTCAGTCGTTATTAAAGGCGTAGATCCAGAACTCGCTGACCAAGAAGTATTAGAAGAACTACGTTTGGAAGGGCATGAAGTTATAAAATGCGTTCGAATCCAAAACAACAACGGACCAACTTACCTGATGCGAGTAATAACAGATTGTTCCAGCACAATCGATCGCTTACTTCATGAAAAGGCTTATATATATCGCCAACGACACAGGGTTGAACCATCGCATTCAAGGGCACCTCTTCCGTTACGATGTGAACGCTGCCAGAAATACAACGTCCACACTACAGCAAATTGCCCCGAAACACCTATCTGTGGCTAATGTTCTGGCCAACACACGACTAAAGAGTGCACAAATCTGAATGCACCACCCAAATGTAACACGTGCAAACAGGCTCATC
Source organism: Lepisma saccharinum (assembly GCF_977018435.1). Taxonomy (NCBI): domain Eukaryota; kingdom Metazoa; phylum Arthropoda; class Insecta; order Zygentoma; family Lepismatidae; genus Lepisma; species Lepisma saccharinum. Next base: position 192,737,183 of record NC_139230.1, on the reverse strand, counting down.
CCTCATATAGTTACCGTTGTGCTGCACGCCCAAACCCCGAAGCCTCACGCCCTGACCTAACTGTACCATTAAGAACTATGGACTCTACAACCCCACCACAGAACTCTCTGAAACAACCAGTGACTGTTGAAGATCTACTTAGATTTCAAACATTAACCCTACAAAATATCCACCCATTTCTACGCCAACATATATTACAACAGATAGTACAGACAGCTAAGACTCTTTTTCGTGTCCACCTGTTCGCTACATATTCTGGTCCACATGTACATTTTCAATTGTACCACTGGAAACTGAAGTTTAGAAACCTAACTGTTATTTATATAATTATGGCGGGCTATATACAATATAATTTCCTATTTATGAACATCCGTTCTCTACCGAAACATAAAGCTATATTCCAGGAACTTCTCCTGGAAGAAGACATTCATTTCTTTGCACTGAATGAAACCCGTATCCCCAAAGCCACACCCCTTTACATACCCAGGTATTCCTTGCTACATACACCTGGTCCTACAACGGCGCAACGCTTATGTGGTGGAGTAGCCCTAGGGATTAAGCCAAAATTTCCCTATAGAACAAATATATTACCACCTCAATTTCCATACCAAGAATATTCTATTGCCACACTTTATCTCAAAAGTATAAATGTGACATTGGCTACTGTATATATACGACCCACTAGCCCTCTACCTACGGACTTCTTTCTTTATATCGCTTCTACATACCGTCACTACTTCATACTAGCTGATATTAATATACATAGTCGAACAAATGCAGAACAAACAGCTTTCCACACTACCATCGATAAAAATACTACAGGTATATTTCAAGATTTACCATCTGCAACTCGTCCAGAGAGTAACACAACCCCCGATGTAGTTTTTGTATCACCTTCCTTAGCTGACAAATTTAACATAGAAGTCCTTGCACCGATAGGAAGTGATCATGCACCAATTAAAATAACTCTACCAGTGCACCACTATACTCAACACAAACAGGTTCCTCCAAAGCGGATCTACGATTATAACAGAGCAAATTGGGAAGGTTATCGAGAAGATCTCTCCACTGTCTTTCAAAATCTCACCCCTCCAACGAACTCTAACGAATTAGATAAGGCTGTAGAAAACATCACGTCAGAAGTCAAACAAGCAGCAAGCACACACACATATACCACAGATAACTGTGAACAGTTTTAAACCTAAACTACCACCTAAATACCTTCATCTAGTAACTGCATCACGTCGTGCCTATCGGGAATACGTACAAACAAGGAATCCTGAATGTCTGCGAGTTCACCGTCAATGGATAAGAACTGTCCATAACTACATAAAGGCACACAAACAACGTCAGTGGATCGACACTTGCAATCACCTGGATGCTGAAAGCCATCCTAGCAAATTCTGGAAACGATTTCATATGCTTACAGGAAAACATACAAGTACAACGTATCCTCTTCTCTCACAACAACAAGCTCTTACAAATGATTACGAAAAGGCAAATGAATTTGCACAGATTCTCCAAGACACATTTACTCCTCCGCTTCCGCTTGCTCCTAATAGCAGATTAGAATCTGAAATAACAAGGAAGGTACATCCTGAAAATAGACAACTGCAACCCAGTTCTCATCATGCTATCAACGCAAATCACCCTCTTACTACTTTAATTACCACAGATGATATAACAAACGCAGTCCGCAACAAAAGAAACACTGCCCCAGGGTTTGATTCCATCACATATGTTTTGATAAAGAAAGCTCCACTAGCAATGTTGTCATTTCTCGCCTTGATATACAACTTAATCCTTCGTACTGGATATTACCCTGTCGAATGGAAAGTATCGAAGGTACTCATGTTTCCGAAACTTGATAAAGATCGTACAGACCCAAAATGCTATAGACCTATACAACTAACATCAACACTCAGCAAAATCCTTGAAAAAATTTTAGTCCGCCGATTACACTCTCACTTATTGTCAAATAATTTTCTCCCGATACACCAAGCCGGATTTAGGCCACACTTTAGCGTCTTGGATAACCTACTAAGACTCTCAAATCGAATCTACAACCAGTACAATACATCTAAACCCCCCTGTTTAATACTATTCGATCTTGAAAAGGCATTCGATAAAGTGTGGCACACCGGCCTCATATATAAACTGCATAAGTTTCGCCTTCCTTTCTGTTACATTCGATTAATTTTCAACTTTCTTACCAACCGAATGGCATATGTAACAATAAATAACAATCTGTCTCACCCTATCTTCTTGAACGCCGGAGTACAGCAAGGATCGGTATTATCTCCACTGCTCTACTTACTTTATGTCGCAGATATGCCAACATTCTCTCAGGTGTCAACATACCAATACGCTGATGATACAGCTCTACTGGCTTGTGGTTCTACAATTCAAGCAATAAATCGCATTATGCAACCAGCTATTAATGTATTTCAACGATGGTGCGACACTTGGAGCCTCACCATCAATAGCGCAAAAACTCAAGCCATAATATTTCTTCCTACCGGATGTCGCTCACGGATACAAAGAAATCCAAGTATGTTAAATCTTAAGATCCGTGGCACACGCATAATTCCTATCAACAGCGTCAAATATCTTGGTGTCATATTTGACACAAAACTAACATGGACACCAGACCTGCAGAACATCAAAAAGAAAGCCAAAAACAGACTACAGCTGATGAAGAGACTTGTCGGCACAAATTGGGGACTTCGAGCAAACATCCTCCTAAATACCTATCTGGCCTTTCTTCGGCCCGTACTTACGTATGGACATACAGCATGGCTCTCAGCAGAGGACTCGTTCTATGAACGACTACAAATCATAGAGAGACATGCATGTCGACTGGCACATAGAATCAAACTACCAAGTCCAACTCGACTCTTATACACACGAATAAGTTTTCCACATATAACACTTCACCTAGAGGCATTGCGAAAAGAATATATAAATAACAGGATGGACATAGAACACCCACCGTTGGTTCACACAATCCGTGAAGATGCAATACACGACTGTTACCCGTACAGATTGTATACTCCATTACAACATCTTTTAACTCTGTATACTCGGACCATCGGGCCCAGACATCCTGATTATGAACTATACACCATTCATCATCCACCACAATTACGACCACATTTATACCCTTCATATTGCAACTAATAATAAACTACAAGAAAGGGTATTTATTTACTAACATAAGAATGAAAGTAGGGTGTTATATAATATAGCAATGAAAATCCAAGGTCATTTCAAGACTAGGTTAGTGTTCATTTCATAATCCCAAAAATAGAAAAAGTGCACTTAGCCTATCTATTATTATAATTATATATTTAAAAGTATCTAGCACGTACCGAAGAGAGGAACATAACCCTCTAAACGGATGAACAAATGAAAAAAAAAATTAAATTTTTTAGCGCTCTATATATATTTTCGAAATACCAACATGTAATCTACCTGACACGTGTTACAGCCTTCTAAGGAACCGTCACGATTCGGGAAAAACATCTGTAAATTAAATTAGAAATTTTTATTGACTTACTTACGTATTCACTTTGCAAGAAAATTCTGCTAGATTTCAGATTTGCACTGCCATCAGCATGTTCTCGGCCCTCCTCCTGCTTCACTTTCTCCTGACGCTGTCATTCTTCCGATGAATCATAGAAGGCTCCACTGAACAGCTTCGCCTGTAACGCTGTTCCAAAACTCAACCTGAACCGCAGAATTTTTACAGGTTTTTGGCTGGGGATTGCACTCAGCGTAAGCTAATCACGTGCACGTTTCGTACAAGCGTCAGTTTGGTGACATTCGATAATTTCATCCTTTTCATCAATCATAACTTTTATTCATTATCTTGTTACCCCTTACACATCTTTCTCTAAAATATTTACTGACAAATATTCATTACACAAAATTTTGTTCTACCTTGAGCAATTTGCATCTGATGTGCTTCCATCTATCGTTGACTCTTTGAATTACATTTATTTTCGTCTTGTGTTAGCCAAACTGATTGTGAAAACATTGAAAGAGAAAATAGCCTATGTAGTGAGAAGCATGAAAATCGTGACTCAATTTGTACTGAGTGATAAGAATAGCTAACACAAAAACAGGTAAATGAAACTCGGCAACAATTACATGTTCAGTTACCTTTTTCCTTGAAACACCCATAGTTATGGATCACAAGCTGTGAATACATATTGGGAGCAGGTCCACTCCACATATTCACAATCTCCGCCATTTGTTGAGGTGCCGTGGCCAGGACCACGCTCCACACGCCTTAATTACCCCAGGGCTGGCCGCAAGTGAACCCAAGAGTCACTCCATGCATGAACATGATAGGAATAATTCCCACCTGAAATCACTCATGCCGAGAATCGAACCCGGGTCTCCCACGCGGTAGTCAGGCTTTGTGGGCCGACTGGACCACCATGACTCTCATAGTCACATTTGTCAATGTGTGTGCGTGTGTGTACGTATTGGCCTCCCCGATTGCATGATGGATAACTCCGTCGCCTTGTATTCAAGGGGTCCCGGGTTTGATTCCCCGTGGAGGAACAGAGTTGATGAGATCCACTTTTAATCTAAGGTCCATTCACATTGAATCTATCTGTGCATGAAGTGGACTCAAACCTTACATATCAATGTGTTGTGCGTGTGTGTAAAGTTTTTTGTTCGAAATATAGGACACACAATTAATTTACACTGCACAGAAATAAATATATTTCATTTAATTAATGCTATGTAATACTATGTAATTATCTTAAAATATAAAATGATTTTAAAAATTAATAATATCTTCAACTTTGAACACGGTTCAAGTTTCCTATACCACTCACTGTATTTTAAAGTAATAAAACACCTAGTAACATATGACAAGGAATCTGGGTGCTTGTATAGGATATACGTATCATTGTGTCTGGCTTAGAAGTATAATAAAATATATTTCCGTACAGCTTTCTTCTGTCTATAGAGTAACTCAAAAAGTTTTTTTTTCTGCACATCTTATACACCTCGATATGTGCACCATTGAGTAGCAGGACAATGTCCAACCTATATTCAAGTTCCACCCATGTGTTGTACAGCCTTAATGCATTTACATTCCGGAGTGCAGAACAAATGCGACGTCGTAGATCAGGAAGCTTCCCATGTCGTGATTGGTACACTTGAGATTTTACAAATCCCACAGAAAAAAATCAAGTGGAGTAATATCTGTAGTAGCTCCAGTAACAAACAAAAGTTCGTAATCTTACCGATCTACGACCTCGCATCCGGAATGTGACAGCAGTGTTGCTCTACAACACATGGGCGGGGTCTGAATCTAAGTTGCAGGTCTGTTCTGCTACTAATGGTGCACATATCGAGATGTATTAGAAATGAAAAACAAATTGAGTTACTATATAGATAGAAGGAAACTGTACGGAAGTATCTTAATATACTTAAAAGTTATTAATTATTCTTTGATGATATACACTGTATATACAGGGTGGTCGAAAAGTGCGAAACGAGCCGAATGAAACCGAAATGCATGCGGTTATTGAAATTTTGTATGTGAACATGTAGTTTGGGGATGGGGGAAAAGCTACCGAACCTCTTTTGAAATATGGCCGCCATCTTGGATTGAGATCACCTTTTTAAATTGGGAACCTAGGCATGTGAAACATGAAATTACACTGGAAAGAGCTCACAAACACGATGGTAGCACTTATTTTTGCAAAACTTTATTCATGTTCATGCTACAGGGTGTTAAAGAAGTGTTTTCGACGGTTTCTCTCATTGTTGCAGGTGCACTAAGAAATGGAGCTCACACAAACAGAACGCGTGGAAATGATCCTGATGTGTGGGGAAAGAAGCTCGAAAGTCATCACGGAGGACGTCAATCAGCTCCATCCAGAACGAGCTCCCATTGTGGATAGCACTGTGAGGAAACTGATCGCTAAGTTCAGAGAGACTGGATGTGTTGGAAACAGGCCCAAATCAGGTAGGCCTAAGGTAGCCACAGATGAAGCTACATCAACAGCTGAGTTTGCGGCAGTTACATTGAGTCCGCACCGTAGTACCCGTAGTCATGCTGCTGTTACAGGTGTGAGTCGTGCTTCCATTCTGAGGATTCTGAAAAGTCACAAATTGTATCCATACAAGATCCAGTTGCTTCAAAACCTGAGTGAGGACGATCCTGACCGCAGGATTGAATTTGCATAAAGAAATGTCCCGTAAGGTGTTACAAGACCCTACCTTCCCTCACAAGGTGTTGTTCACTGATGAAGCAAACTTTTATCTCAATGGGTAGGTGAACAGACAAAACATGAGATAGTGGTCTGAATCGAATCCTCATTGGGTGCATACATCTGGGACAGTCCTCCGTTCAAAAGTGATGGTATGGTGTGGCATATGGGGAACCCGTGTGGTAGGACCTTTCTTCATTGACGGTACCCTCACTGCCAAGGATTATTTGAACTTACTGGATATACAAGTGTTTCCATCTCTCATGATCGAGGATGGCAGTTTCCCCGAGTTCTTTCAACACGACGGCGCTCCCTCCGCAATTTGTTCAAAATGTTAGGTACTATCTGAACATTCAGTTTCCCAATCGGTGGATTAGGTGAATAGACTCAATATGACACTGGCCAACAATGGTGGACACATTGAGCATATCCTCTAACATACTGCAACAATGAAAGAAATCGTTGAACACACTTCTTTAAAACCCTGTAGCATTAACATGAATAAAGATTTGCAAAAAAGAATGCTACCATCGTGTTTGTGAGCTCTTTCCATTGCAATTTCATGTGTTACATGCCTAGATTCTTATTTAAAGAATGTGATCTCGGTCGGCTTTCGAGATAGCGACAAAATTTCAAAAACGGTCGGTAGGTTTTATCCCATTACCAAACTACACGTACACATATAAAATTTCAATAGCCGCATGCATTTCCGTTCCGCACTTTTGGACCACCCTGTATATGTAACAGGCATCATTTTCTTTTTAATAGCATGAAAATAAATGAACTTGAAGGTCTAAATATTAAGCTGCAATGAAAAGAGAAAAGGCTAGTCCCGTAGATATCGAGCGTCCAAGATATTGCAAACTGAATTCAATTCCCATAGTGCAAGATATTCAATGTGTTCTTATTTATATTTTTGGCAGGTTAACTGCCTAGTTACGGCCCTGGACTTTTCTTTTCATTCAGGTGAATGATTGTTGTGATAAGACTCACTGCGTGATAAATATCCAGGCTTCTGCCTTCGTTTAGAGTTTGTTTATCTTTATGAGGAGCCTCTTTAAGGGCCCTTTCCAAAAACACATACTCAATAGCATTTTTATTTCACCCCAGTGAGTAAGCGATCTCTCTCGCTTAAGATCTAGAACTTTTATTCAAGTACTACTAAGCGTTCTTCAACTGTGAGACTTCTTATACCACAACCAAAGGTCAACATCCGGTTTTGTAAACTACTTTAGTCCCTTAAAATTGTTAGTAATACCTAGTGAAAAATTATGAAATTTCTGTTAATACTTCTTCTAAATATGATTAAGTAAATAGATTTGTAGTGTGCTGCCATCTATGAATGAATATAGTGAACTTCTTCCATAGCCTTTTTGGTTAAAGATTTTGATGAATAAAAATTTATAATGTTCCAATGACATACCGAAGGGGTGGTCATAGGGCTGTAGTCCCCCCCCGCCAAATAGACGAAAAATATTTATGGGGTATTTGGGTATCTTGGAAAGCATGATATATTTTTTTCTGCATTACAAAAGGGCCTCCCCGATGGAGCAGTGGTAGCGTTGTTGCCTGTAATCAAGGCGTCCCGGGTTCGATACCCGGTGGAGGAACAAGTGGTTCGGATCCAACTTCAAACTGTAGGTCCAGTCCCGATTAGCCTTACTATGCATAAAGTGGACTTAAAACAACAAATCAACAATCTGCATTACAAAAATTTTATCTCTCCAGATCTAGAGCTATCACATAATTTCTTCAAAGTGTGGTTCAGCTTGGAGGCTTCTCATATCGTAATGGAAAGTCAATTCTCGGTTACTTAAAGAAATTAAGTTTGATTTATATGTTAATGTACCTAACTAATAATACGTGCCTTCAACCTGCTAACAACAAACTGCTAAGGAAGACGAGTGGAGGAAGGTCACAGGGAATAATTGGACAGAATTCAACTGATAATCAATTTTGTATCTTAAACACTAATCATTCATTACTCTTACTAACTTAGTACTATACGTTTATACCTACCATTTAGCTTTTCGTAAATTACAATAACCAACATCTCATGTGGTAACATACAACTAACATATCTAATTGGATTAAATGATAATATTTTACCACTTGTTCACATGCACCCTCTGCACATTCCACAACTGAATTGGCACTTAACCAAACTTCCTGAAGTTCCCCAGGACTTCTATCCTGAAGAATCCAGGAACATTTAATAATCAACAATAACTAGAGGCATGCATATTTCGTTATTGATGAAAACATGATATGTGAAATAACACATTGTAATATTAATTTTTCATGTTTCTGAAAGGTGTGAGGTGCCGTTTCCTACACTGTTTTGTCACGCAATAATGCGAAATGAACTGCAAAATGCAAAATAGACTCTTAAACACGAAGTTTAGAGTCCATTTACCGACATGACACGTTGTGAAATCAGAATTATCCTGTGAGTTATGCAATATACGGAAAATTTGTTAATTCTGTTGTAAATATTTGAGAAGCAAGAATGGACCCCTTTATACAGGAATAAACTCAATATTCTGGTAAGGACATAAATCTGATATTATAAGGGACATGTTTATTTTGTGTAGTAAGTGCAGTTTTTAAATCAAATTTGGGATTATATTCACATTTTTTAAAACCAAAATGTAATTTTATATACCACATTTTCACCGCTATAACATCGAAATTTTATTTTATTTACCGCTTTTGAACCCGAAATTAACTCTGCTTTTGTACCGAAATTTTGCTTTTTATTACCAAAAATATGTGTCTCTAACAATAACCAATAATAACCATACATAATCCTACTAATGATTATTCTCAGTTAGAGTATTGTCATATATTATTATTTTTTATAATTTACTTATTATTATTATTATTTTCTTTCTTCTCTTTTTCTGTTTTACTGGCTTCCAGTAGATACTACACTTTCTTAATTCTTTCATTAGCTAACTGGAATTTTTTAATCCTCTTTTTCTTCTTGATCATTATCCGACATTTGATATACCCTCATTTCGTACTTCTCTTATCCACTATCAACTCAACTACTAACAATAGTATATTGTTCTGGTCATCCGAAAATCCGATCCAGTACATTGTATTACTTGAGGTATCATTGTGTTGTATTGTATTCTATTGAATTATGAAATAATAAAAAGAGAAAAGGGGGTAACCGTAAAATTCCGCTGATATGACGTCCTAGTATATTTTAAAGGCTCCTCGACACTAAATGCATACCCCTGAATGTTGGCGGGTGGAGGTTGGGCTACATCGGGAGTTCCCCTTCTCTCCTTCTTCATACTTACATTAATAATAATAATAATAATAATAACCCATGGCTCGACAGCCCTCGCATTCTTGTTCCTGGAGCCGAAATAGGAACAAATTATTTTGTTGCAGTTAACTCCCAGTGCATTCATTACTTGTGTCCATGCTCAATGTGGAGTAATGACGTCATCCCGTCATTTCTCACAGGAACTTAGCGCTCCATTCTAAAACAGGCAATATAACGATAAATGAGCTTCAAAGTGCGTGCAAAAGAGTTTGGTCGCTTTCCAAATGAACTCAACCGTTCACATTTCTCATCTCTGTTCCGTCACACACAAAACAAATAAATAAGAGCCAAAGAAAGTGATAACGGAACACAGCGAACTTCGGCGCAAAGGTCGCCGCATTCGTCACGGACAGCTGTTCATGTACCACTTGTCGAGCCGCGATTTTTAGTTGGTTGGGGGTTGTAAGAAAAGCAGGTATTGTGAACGAAGCGAGAAAAGTAGTGTAATTTTACCTATAACCAGTGCCGGAAATGATGAACCCCCCTCAGGCAGATTTGCCTACACTTAAAACTAGCTCAACATGCCCATATGAGCTTTTTGCTCAAGTGTGGAACCCCGTCTAATCCAAGATTTTTGTAAAAATGCCCTCGGGAAGTTCCTGTGAAATGATGAGCCCCATCAGATTGATTTGTCCACACTTACAAAAGGCACTTCTGTCAGATTGTTGTCCATAATCCTGTCAAAAATATGCCCCTCTTGATATTTTTTTTGCCCACACCTAAAACTAAGCCACACCCACCCACATACACACCCACACCCACCCACACGCACACATATTTACTTCTGGTCCACTTCCGGTTCACTTCCGGTCCACTTCCGGTCCACTTCCGGTTCACTTTCGGTCCACTTCCGGTTCACTTCCGGTCCACTTCCGGTTTGCCTACTTCCGGTCCATTTCGGCCCACTTGTGGCCTATTTCTGGTTTATTTATATTGCATCATGTTTTGCAACAAATTATTACCTAATATTATTCAAAAAATTATTAGACATGTGTTGTTTTCTGATTGGTTGCTTATGACATAATGTAATGATGTGGTGTTTTCTGATTGGTTTAAATAAGCAGGGTTTCTATTGGCTCTATAAATCTATATAAGCCAGAGCACAGTGCAGATTCTTCACCATTGCTGGATCGGCAGTGGAACCCACATCGCGGGGGATAGAACCTGAACAGGCTCCACCAAAGTATAGGAGACTTGAAGCATATAATTTGGCGGAATAACCCAAGTAAGGTCATAGAAACAATATACACTGATACAATAAAAGCCAATTTTTGGCAGTGGGGCCAAAGTGGTTCCTAAATACAAAATAATTAATATCTCAAGAACTAATTGACATAGAGCTATGCAGTTTTTTTGTCTGCACTGAACCCAACTGATATTTTTTATTAAGCATAGAATTTTGATTTGAACCCCAAGAAATTTTATATAAATACCAAAGCCAAAAAATATTAACACACATACACACACACACACACTAAATATACAAAACACACTGCTGAACCCAACTAATATTTTTTTATTAAGCATAGAATTTTGATTTGAACCCCAAGAAATTTTATATAATAAACATAACAAAATTCTAATATTTATTTTTGTTTAACAGGAACAACAAGTTTTGAGCACATAAGCAGTTTCTGAGGAATACAAGGCAGCAGCAGCAGCAAGCAATTAACTTATAGAAGGCAGTGTGTATCATATCTAATTGCATGGATAATCTTGACACAGGATTTTTTGAGAGAAGATGTATTTCAAAATACATAAAATCTAAGTCACTTGTTGATGATTTAAAGCTTAGATTCATTGGCCTGTCCGAGTATGATCTGTTTGCTGTGCAGAATGAAACTGAAATGCAGTGGGTGCTTGCCAGTGACAGGCCATTCCAATGCCTATATCTCAACTTTATCAGTGAGTTTGAGAGGCGTGTATACAACAAGAACAAGAGAATTGTTGGATCTTTTGTTAATTTGTATACAGACAGGTGCCATTATAATTTAAGGTTGAAATTGTTTGACAATTATTGGTTCAACAATGCTCATAGCAATTGTTTAGAATATAGGATGTGCATGATTGCATCTCAGAGTTCAAATTGGAGACATTATAAATATTCAAATAAAATTATTAACAGGATATCTAAAAATAAGAATATTGAATTTGTTACAACTGATAATGGGCATTTGTACAGTGGTGAAGATTTCAATGCAGAGTTTTTATCAAATTCCAACTATATATATTTGAATGAGCTTATTATGTATTTCATAAGGCATATATATTTTGGATTCAAATAAAACACTCAAGTTAAGTTTTTTAAGTTTATTTTTATTTAATATACAAATATAGAATATATCAAATTTACATATATGAAAAGTACTCTACCAAAGAGCAAAAGTCACATAGGGATTACGATTTAGCCGATGCTGAAATTCTTCCATGAGGGATTTGTAGTAAGAGAGAAATTTTTGCCACTGTTTAAAGTTGAGGGTGACTCCACCAGAGATGCTGGTGATTTCCACTTTTATATTTTCTCCACTGCCCTCGAAGGTGAAGTAAGGTTCTCCTATAATGTCTATAGATCTGAATCTGTCTTTTTGTGTGGGGAATCTGTTTTTGTAAGTGTCGAAGATCACATCTGATTTGTAGACGCATGTTCTTTATTTAGGACAATGTATTTTTTTTCATGTTTCAAAATCAATTCAGTGTCTGCGAAAGTACCTCGAATAATGATATCCATGTTGGCATCGATGATGAATCTGGTTTCTGGTTTTATGTTGTTCATTTGGTGTGTGCCTCTGATAGACTGCATTTTGGTTTGGTATCAATAAAAAGTTTTAAAAATATGCAACTAGTGCTACAAAAGGAACGGAAATTATCGACAATTTCTGGATTATAACTAAAATTCAGTTTGCCTTTTACATATCCAATATTTACATACCAACACTAACTAGACTTCGATTTATATAAATGTAGCAGGAACTATATTTCTGAGAATCAAACTATATTAGGATTATATGTTAAACTTATACAAAACCAGATTATTCTATGTAAGTATATTTATATTGACTGGATTATTTAACAGATCAAACAGAAAGAAGGCAAATTCCACTAAACGTAGGTGATTGCATGAAAATAACTAGGTCAAGGAGTGACCAACAGTGAGCTGAGGTTATATATAGAGGGTCGCTCTTCATAATTCTTACCTTCGCTGGATCGGCGAAGGAACGCACTTGTGGGCGGTAGAACCTGAATGGGCTCCACCAAGACATCGGAGACTCGAAGCAGATGTCTTGGTGGATGAACCCAAGTAGGGTCATAGGCGTTAGGGTCAATTTGGTTATTTCTTCTTGTATGAGGAACCAATTTGGCCAACTCCCCACATTAACTTACATTGCTTATAACTAATTAAATTTGAAGAAAAATTATAATCTCTTAGACTGTAAACATATTTTATATTTAGGCTGCACAAGATCCAATGATAAAATTAAAAAATGGTAACCACCCAGACAGGGACTCGAACCCTGGACAGATAGGTTAAAACCCATCTGAGCACAAGGTATTCTTTTTTTGAAAAGTTAGTTATGTTAAGAAATATCGTTTGAGAACTCTTTTGGTCTGGGTCGACAGAGAAGGAGACAGCATTTCCAAAATTTTACAGACTGGATGTATTTTACCACCACTATAGAGGTCTTTACTATATGTAATTCGAAACGCTAGAGTTCAGTTAGCTTTCAAAATTGAAGTTACATAGTACAATATGTTGAAGTTTTTGTGTTTGGCACGCATAACAAGTTACACTATATCTAATTACGGACATATAATACTAAAACTTTGCTAGTAGTTCATGAGATGACAGTAAATTTGAGAGTTTTAGCATTATTTGTCCTGAAATGGATATAAGTGTAACTTGTTAAGTGTGCCAAACACAAAAACTTCAACATATTGTACTACAATATACAAGTTGTTCTTGCAGGCTAATAAGGCTCTGGCGTGTGGGCCTATGCCTCCTACAATCCTCTGTAAGATTCGTGTTGTCCTGTGTTTAATCAATATACATAGTAAACCTAAGCTTTAAGTTTCAATCAGTGGATTTTAGTCCTCATAGACATATAGTGATTGTAGCCTCGTATAATAAACCAAATAGAAATAACCCATGTGTTGATGCAGCCAAAAAACCAGTAATACTTGAAAATACCTTGAATAAAGGCTTTAAAACTAAATAACAACATAGAAAACATTTCTTTTTCACAAATCTTTATTATTTGCACTAAATACATTACACATTAATATTTTTATTATTGTACCAACATACAAGTCTTTGAACATTTCTGAATGCGCAACCTTGTTCAGCTGGGGGAAAAGTATCAGAATGATACTTGCACACTCCTCCTTGAAACATATACAAATTCTTAAGGGATGGACAGTTTACAGTTTGTAAATCAACAATGTTATCAATATTAAACAAATCTTTGATAATTTGGGATTTTCCTTTGCAGAAAAATGTACCACCTTGACAGTTCAACTTCCTAACTGCCCTCCGGACATAGTATATTTCACATCCACAAGGAATATCATACATTAATGCATGGAGATTGTCTTTAACCCAGCGCGATTCTTTGTTCTCTTTGAAATAATCGGGAACACTCACAAGCGCATAATACACAGTGTCCAAATTTGTAGAACTCACACAAATCTCACGCAATATAAATTTTCTGTTATAAATAAATCCTTGTACATCAATAATGTATTGCACCATTTTCGGTGTTATTAGTCAGTCTCTATTCAACTCTCACAAAAATCCTGTGCTACCATAAGTAAGCTCTGCTGAGCGTATAGGATCTATAAGAGTTTTCACTAGTTCGATATTGTTTGAAATTTCACATAATACACTATAAAAAGCTTTGTATTCTGTCTGTACCTCGTGTGCCGTCAAAGCATCCGCAACATCCTCATGGTTAGTAATATAAAAATCAAAAATATGTTTTGTGTTATCCAAGTCCTGTAAATAATACTGGATTCTCTCACACATCCAGTTAAAACATCGTTGGCATTTATTCAAACAGCGTTCTCCTTGGCAAATAAAATAACGTTCAGAGAGTAAATCTTCATCTTTACAGCATACGCACTCACACTCGGAGAAATGGTTAACTACACAATCGTGGGCTAATTGGTTGCCTTGATTAGAATAACATCCCCAGCATATAATATACTTGCCAGGTGTATACCTCTTCAAAGTCTCCAACACACAGTCCTTATAGATATAATTGGAAAAACATGGACATGATGCAATTATTTGACTCATGTCCTTGTTGGTTACTTTGTTGGCGTTATTTCCAGTAATAGATCCTTCCACTCACAGGTACACAAATAAGAACACCTGAAAAATAGAAACATAGTTGTAGTACTTGTTTATATTACGCATATTCATTTCTGTATTTACTTTTTTCGTTTCTTTGTTTTCTGGATTTATATATTATTTCAAAAACTAGTAGAGAAATATACATTCCAGTGGTAAAATCTCTTGGGAGGTACTCACCGCAGTGTGGTTAGCCTTGTTTGTGGAGGTTGAAGACGCCATCTTTTACTAATGGTCCCTTTCAGTCAGACATACAAAATTAGAAGCACCTGAAAAATAGAAAAATAGTTGTAGTACTTGTTCACATTACGCATATTCTTTTTGGTTTGCATTGACGTTTTCTTCGTTTCAATATTTGCATTTACGCATTATTTAAAAGCACCATACATATATGTAACAATTCACTAACCTTAATTATAGCTTCTTTTGAGTTCTTTGTCTTCAAATCTCAGACAATAATCACAACTTAGTAGTGTAATTGGTGCTATAACCAGGACCACTTACAAGTGTACAAATGATGAGCTCATATAATTAAACAGCCCGATTTGCCCACACTTAAAATTATGCCAAGATGCCCTTATTCCCCAATTCTTCAAGTGTAATATGCTCTTAATTCTAAGAATTTTGAATCCTAGTGTACAAATGATGAGCCCCCTCAGATTGATTTGCCTACACTTATAAAAGGCACTTCTGTGAGATTGTTGTCCATAAATTTGTTAAAAATATGCCCCTCTTGATATTTTTTTGCCCACACCTAAAACTAGGCCAAAACGTATTAACACACACCTACACACACATACCCCCCTCACCCACACCCACCCATACACACACACACACACACACACACACACACACACACACACACACGCACACACCCACACACCCACACCCACACCCACACACATATATAATTCCGGCTTAAGTTCAATTGGGCATCAGGCTCAACTTGTATATCTAGTATTAAGATAATGTAATTCTTCTAGAATTGCTCTGTGACTCTCTCATTTCTTACATCATAAACATATGATTTTTCACCTATGAGAATAACACTACATATAGTGTCATCGGGGAGTGTATCGTGGAATTTACAGATAATTTTAATAAAAACTCTCGGGAAATTCCGGAGGGGTCATAATTTTTCACGGGAATTTCCCGTTTTTTTCTTCTCGGACCGGCTTAGGGTATATAAAGAGATTTTGCTTTACTCCTCGGCCAGTATTGTGAGAGTGGCTGAGGAGAACAGATGTGTTGTTACAGTGCTTCTCATACTTACAGGCCAGTTTGGTTTAATTCTTATTATTCATATTAAATATATTTCTGGTATATTGAACAAAAGGGCTTATATTTCGTATAAAAAATCTGATATTTGTTGCATCCAGCTTGTTTGTTGTAATCCACTCATATTTAGAGTCAGGCTTATATTTGTCCCAGCCTGTTGTACAAAAATCAATACATAACACAGCGCTAGGTCATTGCCTTTCTAGGACATGCATGTCTGTGCAGGCATTTGCGGAAGGTCAGTGTAGATCAATATTTATTCTCTTTTTCCACTTGTAGGCTATTGGCTTTACAACCTGTCATAATAAGCATAGAGTTTTGGTTTAAAACCCCAAAAAATTTATATAATAAACTGAGAATAAAAATTAATAATATTAACATATTAAATATACACAAGAAATAAACAAAGCACACAGCTGAACAAAATATATATATATATTAAGTACAAAATTTTGAATTGAACCCCAGGAAATCTTATATAATAAACCAACAACAAAAATGCCAAATCAAAAATATTGCAATCAGTGTAATAAGAATATATCCAGCCCCAATTGGGCCAGACACCAAAAGAATTGTAACCAAGGCAAATGCAGAACTCCCACTAAAATATGTTCTAAATGCAATAAAATATTTAGCAAGGCATATTTCAATAGACATGTGGGTTCTTGTTCTGTACAGTCATCAACATTGCCCCCACAACCATCTACATCTGGTCTGAAAAGGAAGCATGAAACACCTGTTAATGCTGGACCGGCAAAGCAGCCACGCTATGAACCCATCCATAGCAGTTTTAACGGCCAATTAAGGGATCACCGGTTTGTATCAGAGCAAAAATGTGACATTAAGAATTTTTTGAAGAGTATAAATCCAGATGTGCAGGCAATTCTAAATGCAGAAAATGGCTCTTATAAGCTGTCTCTCAAATTGTTTACACAATATAAGAAGCCAAATGGCACAAAATTTACACAGCCCCACATAACAGAAACTGTACCGGTATATTCAAATGCAAATTCAGACAAAATAATAAGCAGTTTGATAGATCAATTGAATATTAAACACTCTGAATTTGCAGCAAAAGAGTCTGGATGGAGCCTATGCGGATCTCCACACAAGTTATATATTAATATTTCTGAATTCAGCCCATTACAAGGTTCCACTTATGTGCCTTTACCTGCCAATATCAAAAACAAAACAGCCGTGGTTAATATAAAAAATAATGACCAGAAATGCTTTTTGTGGTGTATTTTAGCTGCTTTGTATCCAGTTTCAAGGCATCCTGAGCGAATAAGTTATTATAAACAGCATGAAAATGATTTTGATGAAGCAATGGAGGGTTTAGAATATCCAATGTGTGTTCAGAATATTGATAAATTTGAAAAAAAGGCCCGGGATATCAATGGCAAACAATTATCTATTAATGTATTTACTTGTTCCACTGGCCGTGTCAATTGCTTGATAGATCCTCTCAGAATCAGTACATTTGATGATGAATCTGCTATTCCGATTGATCTGCTCTTAATTGAAGGGGATGGCACATATCATTACACTCTGATACATAATCTTGAAGCTTTAGTCAGAACACAACTAGACAAATCCAATAGAATATTCAAGTTGTGCAGAAGATGTTTATCTGTATTTGATGGTAGAAAAATAATAAATGGGGTTCGGGAAGTGAATGCAGAAATTGCTAAAAACAAGTTACTTGAGCATCTGAAATACTGTGGCAACCATAAACCTGTTCATATGGTGATGCCAATGCCAAGTGAAAATGCAAAATTCAAAACGTTTGAGGCCTTGTTGGAACACCCAGCATATATAGTCTGTGATTTTGAATCAAATCTCAAACCCCTTGCATTCTGCAGCCCAGACCCTGAGGAATCTTCAATTACATCATATCAATTACATGAACCTTCCAGCTTTTATTATGTGGTTGTACAGGGTGGTGTGGTTAGTAAAGAATATTTATACATGGGAGCAGATGCCATCAAAGAATTTGCACAAAGAATAGAAAATGAGTGCCATGACATAGCATCTAATATTTTATTAAAATCAAAACCCATTTTGCCTTTAACAGAGAAACAGATTGAAGATTTCAACAATGCAGAAAAATGCCCGGTATGTGATTCTGAATTTTCAGATGCAAATATCAAGGTTCATCACCATTCTCATACAGATGGTAAATTCTTAATGAGCCTGTGTAATAGCTGTAATATTAAGATCCAGAGACCAAAATTTGTCCCTATATTTTGCCATGGCGCATCCAATTATGATTTTCATCATTTGATCAGGTACGAGGGGTTTGACAAGCAGAATTTAAATATTTTAGCAGAAAATGATGAGAAATATATAGCCATTAGCAAAATAATTAAAGTTAATGGTGTTCCTATTCACTTAAGATTTCTTGATTCATATAGAATTTTATCGGCTAGCCTGGCTACACTGGCCACTCAATTATCTGATTATCAATTCAAAATCACATGTGCTTTGTTTCCAAATCAGGACCTGAAATTAATTAGGCGGAAGGGTGTATATCCATATGATTATGTTACAGATTTTTCTAAATTTGATGAGTGTTCTTTGCCACCACAACAAGAGTTTTACAGCAAAATCAGAGGATCTGGAATCACTGATGATGATTATCACCATGCCCAGTTGATGTGGAACAATTTAAAATGCCAGACATTTGGTGATTATCACAATGCATATTTAAAACTTGATGTGACCCTCTTAGCTGATATACTGCAGGTATTCAGAAAATCTTCCATGAAAAATTATAAACTAGATCCAATGTATTTTTACAGTGCTCCGGGCCTAGCATGGTCTGCAATGTTTTTAAACACTAAAATGCAGTTGGATCTGATCCAGGATCAAGACATGTACTTGTTTATGGAGCAATGTATAAGAGGAGGCATGGTGCAATGTTCTCAGAGATATGCCAGAGCAAATAACAAATATATTCCTGATTATGATCCAGCACTGCCATCAAATTATATACTGTATGTAGATGCAAACAGCCTCTATGGTTATGCCATGATGGATAAACTGCCATATGCAGGGCTTGAGTGGGTTGAAGATTTTAATATTGAAGATCTTAAGGACTTTGATGACAGTAACTATGGCCTTTTCTTAGAGGTTGATCTGACAATTCCAGATAATTTACACAACACCTTTTCTGATCTGCCCCCAATTTCCGAGGTTAAGTGTTCACCTGGCTCTAAACAGAAGAAATTGGTGATGACTCTAGAGCCGAAACAGGATTATGTCATATATTACAAAAACCTCCAGTTCCTGATGCATCATGGTGTTCAAGTGACCAAAGTTGGAAAAGTTTTGAGGTTCAGGCACTCAACATGGTTGAAGCCATATATTGATACAAACACAGAGCTTCGAACATCTGCAATGAGCCAATTTGATAAATCTTTGTTTAAATTGATGGTCAATTCTGTGTATGGCAAAACAATTGAAAATGTCAGAAAACATATTGATGTTAAAATAATTACTGACCCCAGCCGGAACAAAAAATTGATTGCAAAGCCCAACTTCAATTACAGAAGAATTTATGATGAGCATATGGCACTTTTCAACATGAAAAAAACAAAGATCAAGTTTGATAAGCCTATTTATGTAGGGGCTGTGATATTGGAATTGGCCAAATTACACATGTTAAAATTGTATTATGATGTGTTGAAGCCCTTTTATAAGGATCGTGTAAAATTGATGTACATGGACACAGATAGTTTTGTTCTTAATATTCAAACAGAAGATGTTTATCAAGATATTGCACAGCATGAATTGCTTGAATATTTTGATACCAGTGAACATACAAAGATTCAGCCCCACAACAAAAAGGTGCCTGGCAAGTTAAAAGATGAGACACTTGGTGATGTTATTGTGGCATTTGCTGGGTTAAGGGCCAAGATGTACAGTTTTGAAACATGTAGTGGTGCTGTTGCCAAAAAGGCCAAGGGCATTGGCAGAGTGACTGTAGACAAAGAGCTTGAATTTGAGGATTACAAAAATTGTCTCAAATCATATAGCAAAATCAGAACATCAGAAAATAGAATTCAGAGTGTGGATCACTTATTGACTAGCAATATTGTAAGAAAAGTGGCTCTGGACCCACATGATGATAAGAGATGCATTTTGTCATGTGGCATACATACTCTACCATGGGGGTCATTGTGATTTGAAAAATGGCAATCAATGCCCAAATACAGAGCATGATTTGAAATAAATAAACATGCCTATGAACTTATTTGGGTTCAAAAAACAGGCTATTATGGAGCTGCCAACACCACAACCCTCTTCTGATATAATATCTAAACTGAGTGCTTTGTTAATTATTTATCTGAACAGCATACTTACAGATGTTGATGATGAAACGGGTAAAACATTGTACATATTTAACAATAATTTAAATCATTACCAATTACCTGTAGGTGGTCAATTGCAATTTATTACAACCCCTGAGGGTAATGTCAAGATTTCAGTGGGGAGAAATATTTATAGAATTAAGCACTCAAACATGATTTCTGGCACTGTATATACTGTTTCTGCTGGTGACTGCTTATATATTGAGGTCCCGGGGTCATATGACAAGCTTATACCTTTTTTTATAGAATTAAGAATCAGATATTCAATAATAAATAACCACTAAAACAAAAATGCCTAATGATATATTTGGCCATACAAGACATGAAGATCACAGTGATGAGATTCTGATGCTTGATGTCAGAGTCAAGAAATTAAGAAGTGATTTACAAGCTTTACAAACCACACTCAATGCCAGTCTTCAATTAGAAATTACAAATTTACAATCACAATGCATGGACCCTCTTCTTAAAATTGATTCTGAACTCAAAGTGCTGCTTCAGAAATATACTGATCTGGCAACATTGGATAATTTTCAAAGTTTAGAAGAAGCTGTAGCAGCTCTTCAAGCCAAATTTAAGACCCAGGCCACCAACTCTGAGCAATTGAAACAGCAATTGGAAGAGCAGATAAATAATGTCCAGACACAGCTCCAAACAATTTTCAAAAGCATAAAATCACAAGAAGATTTTGATCTAGTGATTTCCACTCTAAAAGAACAGATTCAATCACTCCAAATACCTAATTTGGACCCTCTGAACAATGCCATAGCCGAGGTTAAAGAAAAAATTGAGACACTTGAAAATTTTATGAACAACTTGCCATCTTCTGATGCTTTGAGTGCAATAACTCGGAGTGTTGCAAACATTAAGCTGCAACTTGAAACATATGAAGATTTTGGAAAAATTCAAAGTACCATAACCCATCTTGAGGGTACAATAGCAGCAGTGCAAAGTGATTAGACAAATGTACAAGAATCTCTAGAATCCCGCCTGCCCGGTATTGTAGACACACTTGTCAGTGTCCAAGAACAGATCACAAAGCTTGAAAACCTCAACACTGAATCTGAGCTATCTCATTTTCATCACTTGATTGATGATATCCAAACAAAGCTTGAAATTTTACAACAATCAACACCCACTCAGGCAGATATAGCCCTGCTCCAAAATGCTATGCAAAATGTGGCTGATGCTTCTGAATTAAACAATGTGAAATTGGCACTTGAATCTTTGCAAAATACTGTGTCAAATCTGCCTACATCACAGGAACTTAAAAATATTAAGAGAGCTGTGAATAGGATATTGAAATCAGAAGATATCAAGAATATCCAGACAGAGATCAAACAACTCACTCAGACAGTGGCCACTCTACCAACCAATCCACATATTAATGAACTGCATGCCCTGTTTGAGGATATCAGAAGACAGGTCCATGATCTTACTGCTGAAAATTCAAAATTGGCAGTTATTGAAAATTTGCAACAAATTGTAGCTAATATCAAGCAACAGCTAGGGACCATGGAATCCAATCAAGCAAATGCTTTGTCTGTTTTTGCCACCCAGCTACAAGAAATTGTGCAACAATACAAGAAACTTATTGTGGACATAAAAATCAAGCCAGGCCATGATGATGTTGTTAGGACCATCAATGAGCACCTTGAATCTGTAACAAGCAGATTGCTTACAGCAGAAAAAGAAATAACAGGCATAATCAAGAATCCAAAACATACAGTAATTCTTGAATTGTACAGCTTCCCCAACAAAGAATATGATTCACCATTTACACCAGGTGGCAAAATATATATGCTGTCCTCTGCACAATTTTATTACCAGTTTTTTGTTGGGGGCACACTGAGACCAATCAAGATCAAATATTGGCTTCAACCACAGGCACACCACTACCCCACCTTATCAATAACAAATGCTGATAACAAAGCAAAAATCACCAGTGTAGAGTTAGAGGATTTTACAGACCCCAATACATTAGAAACAGCCTATGTTGAAGATGATGGCTCTCTGGAATTTAAAATACAAATAGGGGACAAACTGTATTTAGAAAATCCTGCAGTATCAGCTGCTGAACACCCCATAGTTGCAATATTCTTGTTTTCATATTATGTCTAGACAAATTATTGTTGATGAATTACACAGACAAGCCAGACATAATTATAAGAGACTGCCAGTAGTCACAAAAGGCATAGATGATTTATGGTAGAGCGACTTGATTGAAATGGCAAGTGGACAGCTGAAAAACTTAGACAAAATCAACAAGGGCTACAAGTATCTACTCACTGTAATAGACACATTTTCAAAATTTACCTGGGCTGTGCCACTCAAATCCAAGACTGGAAAATGTGTTACAGAAGCCTTCAGGACAATCATCAATCAGAGTGGAAGATCACCGCGCTATTTGCAAACAGATAATGGCAAAGAATTTTATAATTCTGTGTTCCAACAATTTATTAAAAGCCAGTCAATACAACATTATTCGAGTTACAGTGATCTCAAAGCCTCAATTGTAGAGAGATTCAACAAAACCCTAAAAAATCTTATGTATAAACAATTTACACTTCAAGGTAATTATAAATGGATTAATATTCTTCCAGAACTTCTACATAAATATAACAACTCGGTCCATTCTACAATCAACATGAAACCCTCTGAAGTAACTTCATCTGATGAGCAAAAATTGATCAGGACTGTTTATTATCCTAGATAACAGCCAACAACAATAAAGGCCAAATACAAGGTGGGTGATCAAGTAAGAATCAGCAAATATAAGCACTTATTCCTCAGAGGCTTTACAAGAAACTGGAGCACTGAATTATTTACAGTGGTTCAAATTAAACCTGGGGCCCTTAACACATATATAATAAAAGACCACCGAGGAGAAATTCTCAAAGGCAGATTCTATGAAGAAGAACTCAGCAAAACTAAACAGCCTGACACATATCTCATAGAAAAAATCATCCGCAGAAAAGGCAACAAGTTAATTGTCAAATGGCTAGGTCATCCGGAAAACAGCTGGATCGATGCAGACAAGGTGATAATATGAGCACCTGGGATGTTATAAAAAGGCTGCCAGAACCTGAACAGCAGATTAAGAGAAATGGCAAGTTGCTGCCTGAAAATATTAGATGTCTTATTGTTGGGCCATCTGCTTGTGGTAAAACTACACTAATGATTGATAATTTTTTATTGGCACCCAACTGGTTAGACTGGAAAAATAGACACTTGTATGTCTTCTCTAAGAGCTTGGAACAATTAAAATATCAGCAGCTGATGAAGCTATATGATGGATTGGATATTGCCACTTTTGAATCAGATGTTAAGCCACTTCATGAATGTCTCGATAATTCTGTTGTTGTGTTTGATGACATTATACTGGATAATCAAAACAAGGTTAGAAATTTCTTTACACAGGGCCGACACAAAAACATTGATTGCTTCTACCTTGCACAAACTTTTTCAAAAATACCCAAGCAGCTGATTCGAGACAACAGCAATTTTATATGTGTGTTTCATCAAGATCATACCAACCTCAAACACATACATGATGAATATGTAGGTGGGGACTTGAGCTACAATGATTTTTCCAAGTTTTGCAGTAGGTGCTGGAATCAGGACAGTTATGGGTTTGTCACAATTGATATGACAAGAAAACCCAATAGTGGCAAGTACAGAAATAAAATCAACAATTTTCTAGACATTGAAACATATATAAATAACCATGAAAAGGCCAATCATTGATGATCTTAAATTAAGAGATTATCTTGTAAAAAGATTTAAGGGATGGAAATCACAGAACCGAGGAATTTATGAACAACACAAACAAACAGAACAGCCTATTATTGATGATATTAGTGAATTAGGTAAAAATATCAAAACTGTTACAGAGCAAAATCAAAATTTGATCACAGAGTTTGTACCTGTAGCTGCAAGGAACATATTAGATTATCCAATCACCCCACTTTCCAGTATTCATACACCTAGTCCTATTGCTCCTCGAAGAATTGAAGCTACTCTGGATCCTATTGAATTGGGTCTTCTTGCTCAAAAATATTTAAGCACACCTAAAGACAACAAAGATGAGGTCTTTTGGCTTATATGCTGACACAGAGCGTGATGGTAGCATCATACATAGAATTGGCAATTTCAGAGTAACATTTATGGGAGATGATATAATTGTATATTCAGAATCTCATCTTGGAGAAAGAGGTGCTTTTGTTAAGTATCTTGGCACACCTGGATTGTGGGAACTGATGACTAGGAAAAGGCCTGGCAGCTATACAGATCAAGACTATGAGCACTACAAAGAAATATTAATAAAATCAGATGCTCTATACCAGAATGATCCCACACAAAAAAGAGTCAAGTCTAGCAGTGGAGCAAAATACAACAACTTAATCAAGCCCATATGGTCACAAATTAAGACAGGCAGTGGAATCAAACAATACAACACCCTGCCTAAAGAATTTGTCTGGGTTGATGATGTCAGGAAACTTGTAGATAGGTTATTGGTGATAGCTGGGGAGGAAAATGCTGGCAACCACAATTTTTACAATGAAAAGGTTGGAATTATGGACATGATAAGCACAAAATTGTCTAATTTTATAGTGAATGACACTAAGGGGATTGGATATCTTATAAATATTATTAATACTCTACCACCTAAATTTTGGAATATTTCTGAGGGTCGGGGGTTGGTTAATGACATTATTAACAAGCTGCCATTTGAACTACACATTCCAGGCTATCAGTATTGTGGTCCCGGCACAAAATTGGACCATAGATTAAACAGAGGTGATCCTGGTGTTAATCCCCTAGATGCTGCTTGTAGAGACCATGACATAGCATACAACACACATTCTGATCTTGACAAGAGACATGTTGCAGACAAAAAATTAGAAGAGGCTGCATTTGGTAGATTTGTAAGCAAAGATGTTTCTTTGAGTGAGAGAATAGCAGCATTGGGGACCACCATAGCTATGAACACCAAACAAAAACTGGGGTGGGGGCTGTGAATATATATATAATAAACCTAGAATGAAGGCCAAGGGTGTTATGTATCAAATACCTTATGCAGGTCTTAAATCTCTTAAAACTATTGATAGCCTTTTAACCAAAAAGCAGCGCAAGAAAAAAAGCTCTTGTCTTGCAAAGGGCCATGGTATGAAATTGTTGCTTAGTACCCCCCAATTAAAAAAATTACAACAATCCAGGAAAAAATCACATGTGGGGGGTTTCATATTTACTATCCCTGCCATCTTAGCAGCACTCGGGGCTGTGGGGAGCTTGGCTGGGGGATCAGCTGCCATAGCAAAATCAGTAATAGATGCCAAAAAAAATAAAGCAGAACTAGATGAATTGAAGCGCCATAACCTGGCAATGGAGAAACAAGGCAAAGGTGTTAAGAGAGCCATGAATAAGTTTAAAAAAACAAGAGCCGCTTACAAACCAAGATATTGAAGCTTTAATCAAGCCACTGGGCATCAAAAATTTTAGAGGTGTGTACATGTCTGATTCTTTACCAGAGCAACCACTCAACAAAGAGTGTGGCATTGTTAATTTGGATAAGTACAAAAATCAGGGCACTCACTTGATCTGTTATCTTAAATATTTAAACAATGAGGCATCTGTGTTTGATTCATTTGGAGGTGTTCCACCTGAAAATTTAATAAAATATCTAAAATCAGCTAATCTTTATTACAATAATGCCCGTGTTCAAAACTTCAAAGATGTTAATTGTGGACATTTGTGTTTATCTGTTCTCAGATATATGTCTCAAATAAATAAACCATCAATTGAAGATTTTCAAAAGGCCCTGTGGTATTTAAAACATCATGGGGGTATTCCATCTCACCAGCCAAAATTCAATATTGAAACTCAAATTACATGATGATATATTGTATCCCAAAACAATAGCTCTCAGAGCATTTTATGGCATGTACTTGATCCCTAATATTACACACCACAACAACACAATTGCAGTTGGTGATCAAAAAATTGTCATCACTCCAGGGCAGTATAATCTGTCCACTCTAAATGCTCAATTACCCAGAGGTATAGTATTAACTCAAAATTCTGTCACTCACAGAGTAGAGATTGTATCTGCTACAGAAACAGTGGATCTGGGTACTATAGGAGAGTTGTTAGGCTTTGAGAACAACACAAAACTTGAAGCGGCCATCAAACACACTGCTATTAATATACCTAAATTCTTAGCCATAGAGACTCTGAATATTCACTGTAATGTGGCCGAGGGTATGATCACCAAATCAAATGGCATAGGCACTCACAAACAAACTGGCATTATTGCAACATTCAAACCTAATTCTGAATTTATGGAGCCAATCATCTACACTCTAACTCCAACATTATATTTTCCTGTGTGCCATAATAGAATAGATTATATTGAATTGATGGTCACTAATGAAAAAGAAGAATTAGTTGATTTTGCTGGAGCCACAACAACTGCAATCATAGAGATTAATATTTAAATAAAAATACATACAAAAAAATGGAAAATATTGAGAGTTATGAGCTACAATCATTCCCCCCAAACAGGAGGACATTTGCAAATTTAAATCAACCCAACACAGAAATTGAGGTTGATCTAGATGTAGGGGATGGCTTTATACACCCCCACAGAGCAGATCTATACATCAAATTTGATGTTGTAAAGCTCGATGGAACAGATTATCCGGCAAATTCAAATATAAGATTGGTGGACAATTTTGTGCCGCATCTGTTCTCTGAAATTGAGATCAGAAAGCATGGTGTTGTTATAAACAGAATAGATTATCCCGGCATTACCTCCACAGCTTTGGCCACACTAAAATTATCCAAAACCGAGGCTTCTTACTACAAAATAGGTGGATTTGAGGCTGGTGATAAAATTATATCTAAAAGCCACACAGTGCTGTTCCCTATGCGCCTGTTGCCAGGATTATTTTCAGATTACAAAGATATTATGTGGAAGGGTGGTTTAAGAATCACATTTAGAAGAGCTGCAAATGATAATAATGCTTTGATGAGGTACAGCACATTAAACTCTACAGGGGAAGCTCTGCCTAATACCCTACCTGATGAAGGCAAATGCATTATTCAGACTATGGAGCTAAGAATCCCAGTTGTTGAATATGAGGCCAGTTATGCTCTTAAATACAAAGCAGATATAATAAAAAATCCACAGATTCTTTTACAATTTTATACATATCAATGTGTACAGAAGCCCGCAACTGGTACTTATTATGAGTTTGATGCTACAAATTCATTCTCCAGTATACAATATGACATGCCGGATTTTGTGGTGGTATTGTTTCAGACTGAAAGACACAATAATCAGGAAAAAAATTCAAGTAGATTTGATAACTGCAACATCAAGAACATATATCTTAAAAATGGCAGAAATGAGGTATTCCCTAGAGAAAATTATAATTTAGACATATCCAAGGATGATTTCCTTAAATTATATGAAGCATTTACAGCATACAAAAGGGTCACTACTGGCAATACTGACATGTATTACACACCAGATGAATTCAAAGCACAGAGACCCATGTTTGTCATCAACACTTCAAAAAGGAAACAAGTTGTGGTTAATGACAGGACAAACATTAAAATTATCTGTGAATTCCACGATACACTCCCCGATGACACCATATGTAGTGTTATTCTCATAGGTGAAAAATCATATGTTTATGATGTAAGAAATGAGAGAGTCACAGAGCAATTCCAGAAGAATTACATTGATTTAATATTTGATAAACAAATTGAACCTGGTATCCAATTGAACTTAAACCAGAAGTAAATATGTGTGTGTGTGTGTGTGTGTGTGTGTGTGTGTGTGTGTGTGTGTGTGTGTGTGTGTGTGTGTGTGTGTGTGTGTGTATGGGTGGGTGTGGGTGAGGGGGGTATGTGTGTGTAGGTGTGTGTTAATACGTTTTGGCCTAGTTTTAGGTGTGGGCAAAAAAATATCAAGAGGGGCATATTTTTAACAAATTTATGGACAACAATCTCACAGAAGTGCCTTTTATAAGTGTAGGCAAATCAATCTGAGGGGGCTCATCATTTGTACACTAGGATTCAAAATTCTTAGAATTAAGAGCATATTACACTTGAAGAATTGGGGAATAAGGGCATCTTGGCATAATTTTAAGTGTGGGCAAATCGGGCTGTTTAATTATATGAGCTCATCATTTGTACACTTGTAAGTGGTCCTGGTTATAGCACCAATTACACTACTCAACTTGATGTCTTCTCTGACGCAATGCTTCAGAAATACTTCTCAAAATAGCTTCTGCTTGCTTTTACGCAGTTTTTATACCTCATAAGCAAACTGACGCCTTCTCTGATTGGTTGAAATAAAACCGACGCGTTTTCTGATTGGTTGAAATATTCTTAACATTAGTTCGTCCAAAAACCTAATAGTTATCATCCAAATGCATTAACAAATACACCCTGAAAATACTTTGAAACATTATACACACCTTAGAACTGTAATATCCTAATATAGAAATACAGAACCAAAAATAGCATTGTGGAAATCTGAAAACCGAAAACTATAAAATAACTTTTAGTTAAAAATACTTTTATCTTTAGTTTTTAAATAAAAATAAAAAGTAAAACTTTAAAAATTAGTGAATGTGAAATACAAAACGTAATAAATAGAAAATTTAATACAAAAATTTAAAAAATCTCTTTGTAAATCCAAATCGCAATAAAAAATGTTGCCTGAATAGTTAAAATTGTGTTATTAGAATAAAAAATTACATAAACTTGTGAAATAATACATTAAAAATTGAAAAAAATGTCTTTGTGAGTAAAATATAAGAAACAAAATGTTGCCTAAATAGATGAAATTGTGTTATTTGAGTAAAAATAAGCCTAAACTTGTAAAATAAAAGGGTAGAACTTGACAAAATATACTTTTGCATCCAAAATATAATTGAAAACTTTCTTGAATAGACTAAGCCGTCTTACTTTGGTAAAATAAACTTAAAAATGAAAGAGTTAAAGTTGACAAAACACACGTCGTGTGTACAAAATCTAATTCACAACACATTTAAATTGTGTTATTTGAGTAAACGTGGAGAATAATCCTGTAAACTTGGAAAAATCTCTCTCTCTCTCTCTCTCTCTCTCTCTCTCTCTCTCTCTCTCCCTCTCTCTCTCTCTGTGTGTGTGTGTGTGTGTGTGTATGTCCAAAATGTAATAAAAGACACGATCAAATCGTGCTATTTGAGTAAATATTATGCTAAACTTGAGAAATAAACAAATAAAAGTTGAGAACACAAACTTTCTGTGCCGAAAATGTAACTAAAAGTCTTTCCTGAACAGACTGAATTGTGTTATTTGAGTAAATATTAGGCTAAACTTGTGAAATAAACAAATAAAAATTGAGAACACACACTATGTGTGTCGAAAATATAACTAAAAGTCTTTCCTTAACAGTATAAATAGTGTTATTTTGGTAAAAATAGGTATAAATCTGTGAAATAAACAGATAGAAGTTGAGATCACACACTCTGTGTGTCAAAAATGCGACTAAAAGTCTTTCCTGAACAGATTGAATTGTATTATTTTGGTAATAATAAGCCTAAACTTGTGAAATAAACAGATAGAAATTGAGATCACACATTCTGTGTGCCGAAAATATAACTAAAAGTCTTTCCTGAACAGATTGAATTGTGTTATTTTGGTAATAATAAGCCTAAACTTGTGAAATAAACAGATAGAAGTTGAGAACACACACTTTGTGTGTCGAAAATGTAACTAAAAGTCTTTCCTGAACAGATAGAATTGTGTTATTTGAGTAAAAAAATAGGCATAAACTTGTAAATAATAAATTAAAAGTTGAAAAAATCTCTTTGTAAATACAAAATTTAATAATAAATGTTGCCTGAATAGTACAAATAGTGTTATTTTGGTAAAAATTAACATAAAGTTGTAAAATAATAAGTTAAAAGTTGAAAAAATGTCTTTGTGAGTCCAAAATTTAATAAAAAATGTTGTCTGATTAGTACAAATAGTGTTATTTTGGTAAAAAATTAATATAAAGTTGTAAAATAATAAGTTAAACGTAGAAAAAAATGTCTTTGTGAGTCCAAAATTTAATAAAAAATGTTGCTTGAATAGTACAAATAGTGTTATTTTGGTAAAAAATTAACTTAAAGTTGTAAAATAATAAGTTAAAAGTTGAAAAAATGTCTTTGAGTCCAAAATTTAATAAAAGTGTTGCCTGAATAGTACAAATAGTGTTATTTTGGTAAAAAATTAACATAAAATTGTAAAATAATAAGTTAAAAAGTTGTAAAAATGTCTTTGAGTCCAAAATTTAATAAAAAATGTTGCCTGAATAGTACAAATAGTGTTATTTTGGTAAAAAATTAACATAAAATTGTAAAATAATAAGTTAAAAAGTTGTAAAAATATCTTTGCGAGTCCAAAATTTAATAAAAAATGTTGCCTGAATAGTACAAATAGTGTTATTTTTGTAAAAATAAGGATAAGCTGTGAAAATGTTTGACATAAAGTCAAAGTTTGGTAAAAAATAAACTCAAAATTAAGTTAAATAGCACACAGTAACATACATTTACTACCTAAATCAATAATGAAAGGGTCCTAGGTTCGTTACCCCGTGATAAAAGCAAATGGTAAAAACTGTAGGCCCCGTCCCTAATAGCTCTCCCTTCTTCATAGTACAGATAAAAAAAAACCTGCGCTAAAGCGTCCTGTGCCTTGAAGGCAAA
Source organism: Lepisma saccharinum (assembly GCF_977018435.1). Classification (NCBI taxonomy): domain Eukaryota; kingdom Metazoa; phylum Arthropoda; class Insecta; order Zygentoma; family Lepismatidae; genus Lepisma; species Lepisma saccharinum. The sequence goes on along the minus strand of NC_139230.1, from coordinate 192,705,855 downwards.
CCTGAGCGGAATATTAATTGGCGGCGGAAACCGGTTCTACAAGCGACGCATAGCTTCAGAGATTTGACCCTTGCTGCGCATTTCCAGACATCCTTTGTTGTCTGGTTGAATCCCTCCCCTGCCCTACAGTATTGCATAGCTTTCCCCTGTTCTTGCGTACTGGTTAACCTTGAAAAAACCGGTTCTGATTAGTCAATCGGGTTCTTTGTTTGTTCTGACGTTCTGACGTCATTTGACCTTGAACGCACTTCCCCCAAATTCCTTTCTCCTCTACCTGCGCGGAGTTCAGATTCTGAGACAGTATTCTGTCTAGCGTCTGAGATCATCGTGTTTCATAACTTAATGAAATTATTGCATAGTACTAATTAATAATATTACATATCGCGGGTTCGAGTACCGGGACCGTCCCCAATCGTAATTGGACCTGTACCTACACCCATTACCACCGTTCATAGCGGTTCATAAACCATAGAAACTTATTTTCAATACTAAAACTAACTAACTAACTAACTCTCTAGCCTTCTTAAACCCGAAGGTTAATGGCTGCAGCAACACAGGCCTTCCATCTGTCCCTATCTTGAGCAAGATCTATATACTCTTTTCCATCCCTACCGATTTCCTTTAGGTCCATCTCAACGTTGTCCCTCCATCTTCGTCTTGGCCTTCCTACAGGTCTCTTACCATCTGGTTTCCCAACAAGAATCCTGTAAACTCCTCTTTCCTCTCCCATTCGTGCCACATGGCCTGCCCACCTAAGTCTTCTTGATTTAATTATTCTAATAATATCTGGACATGAATACAAATTATGTAGTTCTAAATTATGTAACCTTCTCCACTCACCTGTCTCCTCATCCCTTTTAGGTCCAAATATTTTCCTAAGAATCTTATTTTCAAATACTCTCAATTTATGTTCCTCTTTCAATGTAAGGGACCAAGTTTCACACCCATATAATACTACAGGCAAAATTACTGTTTTGTATATTTTAACTTTTAGTTTCTTAGATATTAAACGAGAAGACAAAAGTTTATGAAGAGAGAAGTAACATGCATTTCCTGAATTAAGCCTACTTTTTATTTCCTCTTTAATATAATTTTCATTTGTTAATATTACTCCTAAGTATTTGAATTTGGAAACTGTTTCAAATGAGTTGTTATCAATAATTAGATTTTGATTATTACCTAACACTTGGTTTCGGCCTGTAAGCATATATTTAGTTTTCTCTTTGTTAACTTCCAAACCTATCTCTTTAGCAGTTTTGAAAAATAATTTAGCATTATTCTTAATCGTATTTATATCATCCCCCAGTAAGTCTACATCATCTGCATATGCTAACAACTGAGTCACACCATTTAATTTTAGTCCTTCTTTAGTTTCTTTTACCTTCCTTAAAGCATATTCTAAGGCAAAATTAAAGAGCAATGGAGATAATGCATCTCCTTGTTTTAACCCATCATGAATTATAAATTTGTCAGACATATTATTACCCACACGAATTTTACTTTCTGTTTCACTGGTGCATACTTTTATCATACTAACAAGCTTCTTAGGTATTCCAAACTCTACTAATATATTATATAATTTATCTCTTTTGACCGAATCATATGCGTTTTTGAAATCAATGAATAGTTGATGGACATTTTGATTATATTCCCACTTTTTTTCAAGTGTCTGTCTGATGTGAAAAATTTGATCTGTAGTTGATCTGTTACGTTTAAATCCACATTGATAATCACCTATAATTTCATTAGCATATGGTGTTAGTCTTGTTAAAAGAATGTTAGACAATATTTTGTATGTTGTTGAGGGTAGAGAAATTCCACGGTAATTATTGCAGTTCATTTTATCACCTTTTTTAAACACAGGAACAATTATGGATTCTTTCCACTGTTGAGGGATTTCTTCTTTATTCCATATTAAACAAATTAATTTATGAATTTGACATATTAATGAATTTCCACCATATTTAATTAACTCAGCTGGTATTAAATCAATGCCAGGTGCTTTGTTATTCTTTAGCCTTTTAATAGCATCTTTAACTTCAGTCAAGTTAGGTTCTGGAACTAAAGGTTCTGTAGTGTGTATTTCATTTACTTCTGATTTATCTCCTACATGGACATTTAAAAGGTCATTAAAGTAGTTCTTCCATCTATTTAGAATATCGCTTGGGTCAGCTAGAAAATCACCGTCTTTATCTTTTATCAAGTTTACTTTAGGTTGCCACCCCTTTCTAAATTCATTTACACCTTTATATAAATCTCTGATATTTTTATTTTTGCTGTTTGTTTCAATTTCGTTAATTTTGCTTTTCAAGTATTCTCTTTTTTTACTTCTAAACGTGCGGTTAACTTCTCGCTTTATTCTATTATAATTGCTTAGATTTGTATCATCAGAGTTATTTAACCACCTAAGTCTAGCCTGATTTCTTATTTCTATTAGATTATGACATTCATTATCAAACCATGGCTTACTTTTTCTTGGTTTATGGTATCCTATAGTTTCTTTAGCTGCTGATTCTATTGCATTACGTATGTGCTCCCAATTCTTATTTACGTCTGTTTCATTTATATTTTCATCATCATTTAAATCCTGCAAAACCTCAAATCTATTTGACAGTTTAATTTGGTAATCTTTCTTAATTCTTTCATCAGTAAACTTTCCTGTATCAAATTTTATAACTTTTAGATTTTGTTGCTTATGATTTATCACTGAGAGTCTTTCTCTTAATTTAGCAATTACTAAATAATGGTCACTGGCACAGTCAGCACCTCTATGTGTACGAACGTCAATTATACTAGTATGCCTTCTCTTATCAATGAGAATATGATCTATCTGATTATGAGTTTTACCATCTGGAGAAGACCAGGTATATTTATGGATATCTTTATGTTTAAAAGTGGTACTTTTCACAATTAAATTCTTTGAGGTTGCAAAAGTAATCAATCTTATACCATTATCATTACTTAATTCATGAAGACTTTCTTTACCAATCGTGGGTTTAAATGTATCTTCTTGGCCAATCTGTGCATTACAGTCACCTAACAGAATTTTCATATCATACTGAGAAAATTTATCAAAGACCTGTTCTAACTCTGTATAAAAATCATCTTTAGTATTATCATCTTTATCTTCCGTTGGTGCATGTATGTTTATTAAAATAATTTTACACCACCTACCCTGTAAAACTGCATATGATATCCTATCATTAATAAATTCTACTGTTTTAAGAGCCGAGATAATTCTATTATTTATGAAAAAGCCTGTTCCAAAATTATGATTTTCAGTACCACCATAGAATAAAGTATAATTTTTAGTTTTACAATTCCCTTCTCCTGGCCACCTAACTTCCTGGACAGCTACTACATCTAATTTATACTTCACTATCTCATTAACTGTACACTGAAATGCCCCAGGGCGGTAAAGGCTCAGAACATTCCAGGTGCCTAATTTAATATCCTTATTCCTAACGTAGATCTTATTATTTTCAATACTATAAACATTAATATTATCGATTTATACATTACATACTTTGCAGTAATGAATATAAAATCATATGCATAGCGTTTAGTACCTCTAATTACCTTCTATATACACATTTTTCATAAAATATATAATTATATATTTATAAAAGTTATAATTAAGCAAATACATAAATGTAAAGTATTCTAAGTACGTGCAAATTAGTTCTACGTACGTGCAAATTAATTAACACCCGTGCAAATAAATTCTAAATACGTGGAAATAAATTGCGAATATTAAATAGCGACCGAGCTTAGCGGGGTCCCCATCTACTCCCCAGTACTATTTATTTTACAACTACGCAATTGATTATATCCATTATTACTATTATTATTAGTTATATTGATTAATCTGAAGGAACCCTTTGGTCCCTTCCCCAAAAAGTTACCAGTTACAGTAACAGAAAAAGGAGAAAGGCATTAGTTACCCATGCCATAAGATTTCTTGGGTTTCTGTATTATAAGGCAGTCTCACTCTTTTTACAGAGAGAACATTGTTATAATTGGAATTTCGTCCTGTTTTGAAAAACGAATAAGGTAGTAATCTTTAAAAATGTTTATGCTTTTTAAGTCGGGTTTATATTTTTGAAAGTATTTTTAATTTAAAGGCCACTGATGTAAAACTTTGTTCTAAATAAGAAATGCTATAGAGCGCCATCTTTTATCATAATATATAATGAATTCACACCAACGTTCTATGTTTACTCATGCATACCTGAATCCAAATTTCTATAGTCACATACGAGAATGTGTGTGGAATGTCCGTCATTCTAACATATTGTTATAATTTATATTTTTGTCTCTTTTTCTCTTCAAGGTAAATCGTCTATGAGGATGAATTGATAAAATCTGTTAATCACAATGATATGGCCAGCATGCTGTATCTTTTTAGCGAGCTTCCTTAACCACTCCATCAGAATAGACACTCGTGAAACCAGGATTCGATCCTCGGTGTAGATAATCGCAGGTAGGGATTTTTGTCGATTCCTACGTAATAGGTTCTGGGCCCTTGTAGCCCCTGAGTGGTAACGGCGGCTAGGGCGTGGTACTAATCACATCACCTGGTGAGATCATCCCCTCCCCCTTCTCTCTCTCTGATGATGATCAGTTGCGCAACCACAGCGGGGCACGGTAGCATTGCCCCTCCAACCTTGGTCGGAAATCTGTTCTAGGGGGTCAAGGGGGGTAAACATTGACGGCCAAGGTCACCTGCAGGAGGCACAGAGGGGCAATTGCCCCCTCGATTTCAAATGTTATGCTAATTTCGTAGATGTATTTTGCTCGCTTCCCTCGCATTCCCTGCATTCCTTAGTCTTATCAAGTTCAGAGGCTTAGCTAGGGGGCGGCGGGAGTCGTAAAAAGTTGTAAAAAGAGAATGCCGTAACACCCCGTGAAACTATTATTTGCGCCCTATTAAACCAATATTGTTCTCAGTTTGCAAAAAATGGATCTAAACATATCCTTTCTCGTTTCGTTCGCAATATGTTTATATATATATAATGCATTGTAAATTACCAGAGAGCGATGTAAGACTTATCTTCATTGATTTTGTCTTATATGCATTAACAATAACATTAACAATTACTGTTTGGATTTCAAATCTGTCTTTAGATTCTCTCTGCCAGTTTGTTTGCCTGGAAGGCACTGGAAGTCTTTCAGAGCAAGGCAATGGTCTTATGCCATAAGATATGGTAAACTATGTTTCTGTTAGGTTTCCTGTGTCTAACAAAATTAAAAATAGGTGCTATTTTGATTCTCTGCACACCGTGGTATATCAACGCAACATCGCATTTTTACCTTTCCATCAATTAATCAAATTAACATAACACTATGCCTAACACATATGTGGTGCACACTCCTTATTCTGGTCTCCAATCACCATTCCAAAGTAATGTTTGTGGAGGTTCTTTATGATAGATTGAATCCTCTTCTTATCTCTTACAAGGGTGAACTCTCCATAGATGTAGCAGAAGCCGTCCGGTTGATTTCGATAGGCAAAGTATGTCAACTTAATTTCAAGCTGAAAATACAATGCTTAGTATTTTGACTATAACTTGCAGGTCCATCAAGTAGCTTAGTAACAGAACAGCCAACACGTGAAACAGAAGCTCAGAACCAGATGTTGCCAACTGCTCGACTGATAATTCCATGCATTTCATACGAACTGTGAATCTGAGTAAAATGAGGCATTATGTCCTTGAAACTAAAACACTGTGCCTAACTGCAAAATTCTAATTACAGATTTGAATTTCCCAGGTGAAAGTACTTCAGAAAAACATATTTTACATAAGAAAGAAAAATTTTGTAGAACAGAGTTATTAGTACTGTAAGTACCGTACGTAACGCAATTTTAAAACTGCGTTGGGATCGAACCAAGAACCTTGAATCTTCGATTGGGTGATGTAGTTATTCATCATTTCCACCTTGGATACGATACGGTACAAGTGGGTATTTTAAAACAAGATAACAGTTAAAGTAACAAATTCTATCTAGATGGCAGTCAACAAAACATAGCAAACATTTCAAATGAATATAATTTTCTTCGCACTTTTTTTTAATATATTGAGGCAAAATTAGCAATTTATGGAATTTCTGGGATTTCTGAAGTAGTGCATTTTTAATTTTAGATTTTGGAATTAATTCTGAACTTTTGATAACGTTAGAATTTTAAATTATTAGTGCTGTAAGAACAAGTGGGTATTATTCAACAAGACAACAGTGAAAGTAACAAATTCTCACTAGATGGCAAACAACAATACATAGAAAACTTTTCAAAGGAATATGATTTTCTCTGTACAGTTTTTAAAGTATGGAGGCAAAATTATCAATTAGGGAATTTACAAGATTTTCAGTGCAGTGTATTCTTCATTTAAGTATATTGAATGTATTCTGAGCATCTGATAAGTTTAAAATTTTAAATCATTGGTGCAGTAAGTACAAATGAGTGTTATAAAACAAGACAACAGTTTAAGTAAAAAAATCTCACTTAAAAGCTTATCGCATATATATTTCACTAATACTCCATCTTACACGTTTCATCAGCGAAGAATCCAAATGTATTCTTTTTACAGAAACTTATTTGTAATATGGTTCTCTAAAAAGTTGATAATCTCTTCTCCAAGAGGTAAAAAAAACTGTCAAAGGCATCTACGATCAACAGTTGTTCTTATCATGTCGCCATCGCAACAGCCAACAACAGTTGGTACTCATGCTTCAAGATGAAAAGCATTATGTTATGGATTCCACTTTAAACTTTAGGTCCAGTCCCGATTAGCCTCACTGTGCATGAAGAGAAGTTAAAACAAAGCACAACCAACCAGCCTTATGCTATTAGATTTCTATGTTAGAATTGATTTGGTTCATTTTACTTCGCTTTTCTCCCACTTTTGACCAATCGCGATGATGAGGATGAGTGATGATTTGATGAAACTGATGAAGAGGCACAAAAAGAACAACCATGTCTAGGCCGGGCTTCTAACCAGGGATCCCTGGCGTCATAATGCGCTGTACTAACCACTCCGCCAGGAAGATTGACTTCTGTGTTAGAGACTATCATTCTGATCCAAGGAAATATTTGCAAGATAACACAAGCAGACTCTGATACTCAGTCGTGTAAGCTAACAATCGCCACAAAATTAGATGTATATTTCATTCATCCGATTCCATTCCTTTATCTTAAATTCTGAAGTGATGATGAAATCCTTTCTGTTGTTAATATTCCATGACACCTAAAATATGCAATATTACACCATTGACGCTATTTGCACATGTATTTATAATCTTACATATTTCTATTATTGATTTGAATCCTTGTAAGAGGAACATATTGCATGAAATAATCTTCAGTTTGTCTCCTATGTTCGTGAGGTTGAATGCCAACTTTCCATAAGTAAATACCATCCTTTCGTTGTCCTTACAATTCAGTGACCCGACTTCTGAACAATTCGACAAAAGCCTTAGGAACCAACCATTGTGGATGGGGAAAGGGGACTCTATATTCAGTACAGAGCTGTGAGCTAGAGAATTTAACCTCTGTACCGAAATGGACCTTCGATTTGACAGGATGGAGCTTAGAGTTGCAAATTGTTGTGTGGATTGGCAGTTGTAAATGGAAATATAGCCGTGCGACAAAATGCAGTACGTGAAAAGGTGTTGTGTGCCGATATACTCAGTGGTAACATGCAGAACACTAACCTCACAACAATTTCCAAATCTTCCACGACGCTCGACCGCTACATAATTCCTCCATAATCTTTCCATTTCCCGCATAATCCGTCATATTGGGATTATTTTTCGATGTCTTTTAGAGCTATAATTGACAACCTTTTTATTCCAACTATGGAAACTTGTCCACCCAACTAAACATTACGCACGCCAAGAGATATATTACGTTACTGACCGTGACGTATCCGACCAATCGCACGAGTTCTGCACCATAAGTTCGCCGAGATTGCACTTTCGCCGTTTCTCTTTTGGCTGCAATTTAGGTGTTTTGTTTGCGAGAGAGCGGAGATGAGAAATGTGAAGGCTGCAGTTCATTTGAAGAGAGATCGAAGTCTTTTGGACGCACTTGGAAGCTTATTTATCGATTTATTGCCTATTGTAGAATGGAGTACTTATTTCCTACGACATGGCGGGATGACGTCAGTTAACAGAACATTTATCTGAATATGAATGTTCATATAACATTATTGATAAGCTGTACAAGTAGAATATTCTCGAGCGGGAATAATTATATACATGAAGCTTTTGTGACTGGTGCAATGCTGGATCATGGCTCAATTCCAGGTCTCGAACAAAGGGAGTCTCGAACTTCATGCTTCCCACTACATAGGCTATTCTCTGTTTCCAATGTTATCACGGAACCTTTGATGGTCGCACTGGTCAGAAAAAACTGGAGATAATGATGCTCAAATAATTAAGTTAATTGAAAAGAGTCGAAATATTGACAAAAATAATGGAATTCCCCATTCGCTTTGTTGATACAATTAAAATTTCAAATTGGGTTAACCACGACAAATAAGTGAGAGGACGTAATGTGGAAGGAGACCGACAAGCAATTGAAAGGAAGCGTTCGTGGTCTTCATTATAGGTACCATTCCAGTATTGACCCCTGCACGCAGAAAATGAAATACATCATATCGATTGATGCACCAGAACGCATCTATTGATGCACTAAAGTGTGCTTTATGGCCTGTGGAAATAATCAGGTTCACAGTGTAATGCATTTTTATGCATTTTTGTATATCGTAAAAGAAACACCAAAGTGCATCCTTCATATTATGCAAGGGAGTATATTTTTCAGTAGAGATGCACTTTAATTCATCAGTTGATGCGTTTTGATGCACCTTCCTGCATCTTTTTCGAAGATGCACTTAAACGTTTGGTCTCAGCTACAGACTTAATCCCCTGCGGTAGTACACATTCAACGGAGTTCCCATTTTAAAAATGAAAACTTATCAATTTGCTCTCTAGATGGCAGGACATATGAGAATTCAAGTGGAATTTTCTTACGTAGTAAATACGTAGGAAACTTGATTGAAATTTCTAATATAATTTCCACATGTCCTTTACGAATCGTGACGGTTTCTTAGAAGGCTCTAACACGTGACAGGAAGATTGTATGTTGGTATTTCGAAAATATATAGAGAGAGCTAAAAATGTATGATCAAACGGTGCTGAGGATGGAAAACGAAAGAAGTAAAGAACTTGGGAAAACCCAAACTCCCCGATTACCATTTTTCTCTTTGAACAACTTTCAAAACGAAGTTTACAAATTGTAATCACAAATATTTCATAGCGTTTCCCGCCCTTACTTCGAACGCAGGTTCGGGGCTGGTGATCTGAAATATAGGCGGCCGGGCGTGATGCTGATCAGATCACATCATCCTAACTATGATCGAGATCATAAGTTCAGAATCAATTCCAAAAACTGAAATGAAGAAATGTAAGTACTACATCAAATTTTTCTAACTTCCATAAATTGCTAACTTTACCTTAATAGTAAAAAATGTGCGAAAGATATTATATTCATTTGAAAAGTTTGCTATGTTTAATTGCCTCCCATCTAGTGAGAAGATTTATAAAGTTGTGAATTGAGTTCTCGATTATGGACCAAAATAATCCTTGGTAAGGGAAGATTAGCCTACTTGTTCAAAATTTCAAGTTTGTTAAAATTTTCAAGTTAAGGAATTTTTTGTTAACATCCTGAGACCCGAGGAGCTAATTAATAATTAATAGTATTGGTGATTTCGCAAATGTACGAGTTGTTTAGCAAGTATTCTTCAACGCTATTTTCATTGGATGAAAAACTTTTCGACTCTGCCCCCTAAATATAAGTCCCAAGTCCCATGGCCTAGTCAATGTTTGATTCGAAATTTCCACACTATTCTTGTGCTTCCATACGTCTTGTGAAAATGTATTACACGGAAGTCAGACCATTTATGCTTCACATTGAACTAACTATGATATTCTATCGTTACAAAATAAACATTAGTGGATCCATTTGTACGTACTCCGCTAAGGGCTTAGCCCATAGCATTTCCATGAACTGAATTATTTTATGCATGGGATCATAAGACTTCGTAGCAAATCTCTTTGTAATTTATGGTTTTTAAGTGAAAAAGCTAATTACCTAGTATTTAAAAACTTGTAGAGAGTACGAAGAGCCCTATTTTCTTCAATTATTGATTTTTAAACAGATTTTCTCTTCTATGATGTCAAGGTTCATGGTGTTAGCGTTTCTGCATTCCCTGTATGTATGCAAACTAATTTGTAATTTCAGGAAATAGGAAAAAATAGAATTTCCACTCATGCAGGTGGTGTGAGGATTCTACGTATTGACATCAAGCTTAGATTAATTTTATTCATTGAAATACTTAGATCACACCAGAAAAAGGGATAATTTTCGACGTTGAATACTCCAACACAAGCACCTTAATTTCATGGCTAAGAGGCCTTAACTACAATTTCTAGGCTACAACCAGATGTTTTCTATCACGGCTAATAACATGCATGGTGGTAAATAGTAACATCTCAAATTTGTTATGTCAGCACATGTAATTGTAATTAATTCTTGTTCTGTGCGATAATCAATTGTAATTTAAACCACGTAGAATATTATTATTGGGTGTACTTACCGGTGATGAAGTGTCGCATGCAGTGCTAAATACCTTGTGTCGGTTCCCAATCTTTTCGCTTTACTGCCAGAATCCTCTGATTTTTCCGTGTTGAATCTGTCGGAAAACGATAAGTAAATATGTGAGAATAATTTTTCGTTCTCGATCACATGCTCCACCAGAAGCCAAGTTCAATCTCGCGCCAAAGACTCACGAGAATGTAAACATCCGGTGAATAGCCTCTGTCCTGAGCCCCCATCAGCTCCATCTCAGTACGCCAGTGCTTGACGTTGACCACTGAACACCATCACACATGGATATTATTAGTAAAGGCGGTCAGAGGCGTGATCCTGATCACATAACCCCCACTCACGACCGGATCAAGAAAGTGTGGGGCATTACCCCCAAACCCCTATACGCCTTCATGGCGTGGTGGTAAGCACAAGGGAACACTTTACCTTTTTTTTACAACGTTATAATAGAGAAGTACCATTCCCAACAGATATTGCAATGCCACGCGTGCCAGAGGATTGGGAACGGCCAGCGGCATCGTCATCTTCGACCCCGGTGCGTTAAATGTGCCGGGCAACATAGTTTCTCCGACTGTCCAAATAAGAACCCAGCAATATTTCCGACTTGCGCCAACTGCAGCCAACAACATTATGCCAACTATAGAGGTTGTCCTCCATTCAAGGCTGTTAAAAGTGAACGCCGTGCTCAACACACGACTCCACAACGCCAACCATCCAGGCCCATTCGACGAGTCAGCGACTCAGCTTTACCCATCAAGGTACACGACAAGGAACCCCGTGCAACAACCAGTGACCTACGGGTCAATCAGAAGCCTGCATTACCCACGCCATAGAAACCGAGTTTCCAGGCAGTTCGACAGACCAAACGCACAACACCTCCAGACGAGTCCAATGCGACCCAAGATTCCTTGCTCGATTTACTACAACAGTTATCGCAACCCGATGTTCTCACGACGTTCATCGTACTTCTACAAGGACTGCGGCAAATACACAAGACGTCGGCTCCCGATCAGCGGCAGCAACTCATTGAGAACTTAGCCGCCAGTTTGTAATTGTTTTCTTATATGTATTTATGTTTGTAATTGTCTTGGGATCACCACAGATGTTTCCTCCCTGCGACAGTTGCGGGAGGGAGTATGTAAATTATGTAATGCCACAAAAGTGAATCATGTAAAATTTATGTAGTTAATGGGATTTCAGCAAAATAAATTGTGGAGCTGATAAAAACCCCGCACGGACGACGACGAAAAAATAAAATCATACTTTTAGCGCTTTGTATATATATTCGAAATACAAACATATAATCTGCATGCCCCATGTTAGAAACCTTTAAGAAACAGTCACGATTCGGGAAAGACATCTGTAAATTATGTCAAATATTTCAATGGACTTATTTACGGATTTACTTTGTAAGAAAATTCCACTTAAATTCTCATATGGCCTGACATCTAGGGAGCAAATTAGTAAACGTTTATTTAGGAAATTGAAACTGCGTTGAGGGCGTAATGATGCTGTTCCTCATTGTTCCTGATGGTGCTATGTTCCCCTGTCATTCCATAGAAGCTATTAGTCTTCCTTAAAACGATTGTAAACTGTAACAGTTATTAGATATCGAAAGTATATTAAAAGACTCAAGATGCTTTAGGAACCAACGTACCATCAGTCACGCCCACTGTACTGCAGAGAAGATTAAATTTATTAATTCGCTCTCTTGGTGGTGCAACTAACTGTAAATATCTCTGCATAGGAGAAATCTACAACAAACTGTTGCACAATATTAGATAAATATTTGAATGTTAAATATATTCACTACATATTCCTCAGAATCCATCGTGGGTGAGAGTACACAATGTGTATTATTATGCCTCACGTTTTTGTCTGTTTGATTTTTTAAGTTCACTTCGTGCAAAGTAGGCTAATCGGGACTGCATCTACAGTGGGTGGGATGCGAAATACTGTGCAATATGCCTCGACTGGGTAACGAACCCGGGACCTTTTCATTTAAAGGCGACGACGTCACGCATGCTTGAATGCAAAATTCTATACTCACATGTAATGTGTGTGTACTGTCAATCATTTATATATAACAGATTACGTTGTAAATTTGTGTACGCTTTTAGCCACTTTTTAATTCTTGTAGTTAATCGCGTCGATGAGAATGAATCATGAATTGACGAAATCGATTAAAGAACAATCACGGTGACATGCCTGCCGTGCTGTACCACGATCCGAACCTAGAACCCCTGGTTTGGTAGCCCTCTGATCACATCAGCTCCACACAACTCCCCCCTATCCCCCCCGGGTCTCCAATTCTTTCACGGTATGTAGCAATATGTACGGAATAAACAAGTAATAATATACAAGCAAGCACTTAAAACTTTGGCCATTTTCCTTGTGAAAATGCAAGTAATATCAATTTCATCCAAGTCACTTCTCTGTATCATAAATGTTATTAAACCATTTCTCTAGGAATCCACAAAAACCTTCCATGAGTGGCCGCATTTCCACCAAGGTCTATGCGCCGCAGTACTTTAAATCCGGCCCTGGCCTTGGCCCTTGAAGGTCTGTTTGCCATTTTCACCATTTCACACATTTCACAAATTTGAAATCTTAAGCTAGACCCAGCTTCCTCATGGAGGCACGTCCCAGGTTCGAATCCTGGCCTGGGAAGGTGTGTTCTTAGCCAAATGTTGCACAAATGCGACGAAAACCATCAAATATTAACGTACCTTCAAACTACTCCCTCTCAATTAACCTCATGCTTTTATGTTACGTAATATTGATAATTTGAGAAATTTGTTATCCTTTCTGAAAGAATTAGTGCGTCTGTGCATGTGCGAGAGAGAGAGGGGGGAGTGTATCTGTGTGTATGGATTCACATGGGTGAGTAAGTGGCTAACACCACGCTCCAGCCGACGTGAAGGCTGAACCTCCATTGCTCAGACGTTCAGTGCCCCCAGAGCTACCTATTCAGAGGCGAAAGAAAAATGTACCTTCATTACCCTACCGGGTCTGCCGCGTGCGCATTGGTGAAATTGTTACCATAACACCTACGAAGTCAGGGGTCCTAGGTTTTAATCTGTTCCAAATTATATCAATCTGTCAGAAATTCGCAATGCGACTGTAGTTTTCAGGTTGGCGAATCTATTGGGTCGCCTTTTTGATGCGAAGGAAGATATTACGCTTTCACATACAATTGAAAGAAAGAACTGGAATACACTGTTTAGTTTTTTTGACGTTTTGCTATTAAATCCAATTTTGGCGCCACAGCGATCTGTTTAAATGCAATACACTAGTCGCAAATTGACGCCTAAAGGTAGAAGTCCAGTTTTGAACACTGATTCGATTCGTAGTAAGACGTGGTGGACATATTAGGCGAAATATCATTGTGGTTGATCTTTAATCGCTTTCGGAGCCTTCCCGATGGCTTTGTGGTAAGGTCGTCGTCTTGTAACCAAGGGGTCCCTGGTTCGACACCCGGTGGAGGCACATTTAAACAGTTTGGTTCAGTACCGATTAGCATTTCTGTGCATAATTAACAATAATTCAACTTAACCTCCTTCAAAAATTCATCATTCATCTTCTTCGCTGAGATTTACCAGAGAGAGGAAAAGAATGAAGCAATCTAATAAAAAAATAATACAAATGTATAATATTTAAATAACTGATATTGCGCACATGTGCGCGCACACGCACGCGGAATTAAGAATTTAGAATTCAAACAGCATTTCTTTCAATACTGTAAAACCACTGAAATTAATGTTTTGCTATTGTAGTAAACGATGACGTAATATGCTATTTAAATATAATGTAGAAATGTGTTAAATTTGAGACAGTCCTATAATAGATAGCCCAAGAGACGTCTGGCATAATCCGAGTTCTGGTAAGGGAAGTGGGGAGCGGGGATTACACCGCAGACCAAAAAGACAACAACAGTGCCGCCGACAGACACGACGCGGCGGAAAAATGTACTACGTGAACATCGTTGTACTGGCTGCTGCATCTCTTACCTCGCTCGATTGGTCACTTCCCCGCTCACCACTTCCCTTGCCAGCTTATAGGGCGCCCGCCGTAAGACTGGAAAAGAGCTATAACAGCTGATTCAACACACTGTCATGCTTTGTGCAGGGCCCAGCCGATTGCAACATTTTCACGTCATCAACATTAGATTTGTTAAAAACTGTTGTTTCATGCAATTTCCACTTTTGTGTAGGTTACTAAATCAAATATTTCCAATAATCACATTAAATCATAACATTTAACAACACTTAACGTATTAGTTAACAAAAAATTACGATGATATAATTACATGTAATTTAACATTACGATACATTTTTTATGTAAATACACATAACATGAGCATTTGAAAATGAACTATGAAGTATCCATTTAATTGCACTTAATATCCTGAGATATATAAAATAATACCCGATATGGATGTTCAACAAAAGTTCTTGCAAACGAGACCTTCCAAACGAGGTGTCACTCAACTTCCATTAGGATTTGAAACTATCGAAGTACCCCCTTTAACCCTTTCACCCACAGTTGTACGCCCTTAGCCGGGTACCACACACTTTCAAAATTCCACGACTCAACTTGACGCATACGTTTTTGAGGTAACTAAGATTCTGTGCAATTTTATTTGTTCCGAAACAATCTGTTCTGACTGTGTGTTTGTGTGTGGGGGGCTGGAGGGAGAGAGAGAGAGAGAGAGAGAGAGAGAGAGAGAGAGAGAGAGAGAGAGAGAGAAAGAGAGAGAGACAGAGAGAGAGAGATCAACAGGTGATGTGATTGGCATCATTGTTTAGCCTCCATTACCTTCCAAGGATCATTATTGGAAGGTTGGGTGATGTCTAGAACCGCTTATGTGGATGACCCACAAATATGCGTTCGCCTATCCACACTGGAGATTGATCCCTGGTCTCGCGAGTTCTATTGTGGTGAAGTGGTTAGCGCAGCATGCCACAGAAGGTTCGACATGGTGGGCATATCATTGTGATGATCTATTATCAGTTACATCAATTCATTATTTATCCTTATAGAAGCGATTGAGCTTGAGAAGTAAAAAGGAAGAAATCAATCTAATGATTATTCAAAGTTAGATTCCTTTCATTTATTATTATTATGATTTGAAATTTACTTTCTTCTTTCTGCTCTTTTTCTGTTTTGGTGGCTTCCATTAGATACCGTTTCTTACTTTCTTACTTGCATACTTTCATTAGCTAACTCGATTATTTAATCCTCTATTTCTCCTAGATCACTATCCGACATTTTCTATGCCCTCATTTCGTACTTCTCTTATCCACTATCAACTCCACTACTAACAAGAGTCAGTATATTGTTCTGGTTATCCGAATATCCGATCCAGTATATTGTATTGTTTTGAAGTATCATTGTATTGTATTGTATTGTACTGAATTATAAAATAAAAAAGAACAGAAAACGGGGGAACCTTAAATTTCCGCGGATGTGACGTCCAGGACACTAAGTGCATACCCCTGAATGTTGGCGGGTGGAGGATGGGCTACTTCGGGGGTTCCCCTCTTTCCTTCTTGATACTTACATTATTAATAATAATAATAACCCATGACTCGAGAGCCCTCGCATTCTTGTTCCTCGAATCGAGATAGGAACAAATGACTTTGTTCCAGTTAACTCCCAGTGCATTACTTGTGTCCATGCTCAATGTGGAGTAATGACGTCATACAGTCATTTCTCGCAGGATCATAGGGCTCCATTCTACAACAGGCAATATAACGATAAATGAGGTTCAAAGTGCGTGCAAAAGAGTTTGGTCGCTTTGTTTTCATCTGGGCCTATTTCAGGAATGGGCCTAATGCTGCAGCATCAATAGCACCCACTTTGATCCGTCAATGACTCCCCTCCCATGTGTTAGCCAGTGTTTACGGTGATGAAGACGATTAATTAAACTTTGTTTATATTTAGAAGTTGATAATCAATTTTGTATCTTAAACACTAATCGGCAGGCACGTATCCAGAGGGAGGCTCAGGGGGCTCGAGACCCCTCCGTAATTTTTCGATTTACACTAGATAAAATGAATTTTTGGCTTGTGTGTGTGAAATAAAATATTGTGATTATAATTTAAAGAGAGATATAATTATCGAGGAAAAGCGGAGAATGTTCTAGAACCCTGAGGGATAACCCTGTTATTGATAATATTGTATGTATAAACTTTTCTTGCTCTTTCGGTGTTGAGCATTATTTGAAGATTTGTCAGCGTTTGGAAGTTGCACAACAAAGCACTGTTGAAGGCAGCGCCATGAGTCGGGCGATTCGTTGGATTACTAATTCTCTGAAAAGCTCGAGAGGGATAGGAGGTGGAGTTGAACTACAAAACATTTTATGTGCGGAACATTCCAGAATATAAAATGGATATAAATACTCGGATTCAATTTCACGGTTGATCTGTTCAATAGAATCATTCAATAAGACTTCAGGAGTAAGTGTGACAGTGGATTAGTGATCAGTCAGTGTCCATTGACAGTTTTATAAGATGTAGAGATTGGGGGGGAGGAGAACTAGTGATACATTTTGATGGAAAGTGCTGAAGTCTACCACTATTACAAGTTCGGGTCCAAAGCTGAAGACATTGACGACAGTGGTGCTAATTTCTGGTCATGTGCCGAAGAGATCGAAGGTCTCTAAAGTAAATATTCCATCAGTAATGAGCATTGGAGCATCATTTTTTTTAAGAAAAGGAAATAAGCTGCACAGATCGACTGAAAATGCACATACTGAGATCGTTTCGGCACAAACACAACGTTCGTACATTGCAACAGAGGAGTCGAGTGATAAAAAATGTCCCGATATCACTTTCTGAAAGAAAGAAAAAAACAGCAGCTTAAACAGTGGCAGATTAAGGAGACAGTTGCTCTCCATTTTTGACCCCGCACTATGGCTTTTTAATGCTAAATTTTGTCTACCAAAAGAAAGTAAACTTTTCTTGCCCACCCCCCCCCATAGTTTTGGAACTGAATTGACACAATCGACTTTAAACCTTACGAGGTTCTATCTATACCCCTATAAAAAAAATGATGTTTAGCCCCCTACAAAAAAAGAATTTCTGGATACGTGTCTGAATCATTCATTACTCTTACTAACTTAGTACTATACGTAACCTACCATTAACTTTTCGCTAATTTCAATAACCAACATCTCATGTGGTAACATACAACTAACATATCTAATATGATTAAATGATGATCTTTTACCACTTGTTCACATGCACCCTCTGCACATTCCACGACTGAATTAGCACTTAACCAAACTTCCTGAAGCTCCCCAGGACTTCTATCTTGAAGAATCCAGGAACATCTAATAATCAACAATAACTACAGGCATGCATATTTCGTTTTTGATGAAAACATGATATGTGAAGTAAAACATTGTAATGGTAAGTTTTCATGTTTCTGAAAGGTGTGAGGTGCATTTTCCTACACTGTTTTGTCACGAAATAATGCGAAATGAACTGCAAAATGCGAAATAGACTCTTGAACACGAAGTTTAGATTTTAATTACCGACACGACTCTTTGTGAAGTCAGAATTATCCTGTGAGTTATCCAATTTAGGGAAAAATGATTAATTCTGCTGTAAATATTTGAGAAGCAAGGATAGACCCCTTCATACAGGAATAAACTTAATATTCTGTTAACCACATAAATGTGTTATTATAAGGGACATGTTTATTTTGTGT
The DNA here is from genome assembly GCF_977018435.1 of Lepisma saccharinum. Classification (NCBI taxonomy): domain Eukaryota; kingdom Metazoa; phylum Arthropoda; class Insecta; order Zygentoma; family Lepismatidae; genus Lepisma; species Lepisma saccharinum. The sequence goes on along the minus strand of NC_139230.1, from coordinate 192,687,473 downwards.
AGTAAGTGCAGTCTTTAAACCAAATTTGGGATTATATTCACATTTTTTAAAACCAAAATGTAATTTTATATACCATATTTTCATCGCTATAACAGCGAAATTTTATTTTATTTACCGCTTTGGAACCGAAATTTTGCTTTTTTATTTGCTAAAAATATGTGCCTCTAACAATAAAAAATAATAACCATATTAAATTCTACTAATGATTATTCCCAGTTAGATTATTTTCATTTATTATTATTTTTGAAAATTTACTTATTATTATTTTATTTCTTTTCTCTTTCCGTTTTGCTGACTTCCAATAGATACTACACTTTCTTATTTCTTTCCTTAGCTAACTGGAAATTTTTTCTCCTTGATCACTATCCGACATTTGTTATACCCTCATTTCGTACTTCTCTTATCCACTATCAACTCAACTACTACATACTAAGTGCATACACCTGAATTGAATGTAGGTGGGTGAAGGATGGGCTAGTTCGGAGTTCCCCTCTTCCCTTCTTCATACTTACATTAATAATAATAAAAATAATAACCCATGGCTCGACAGCCCTCGCATTCTTGTTCCTGGAGCCGAAGTAGGAACAAATGACTTTGTTCCAGTTAACTCCCAGTGCATTACTTGTGTCCATGCTCAATGTGGAATATTGACGTCATCCCGTCATTTCTCACAGGAACTTAGCGCTCCATTCTACAACAGGCAATATAACGATAAATAAGCTTCAAAGTGCGTGCAAAAGAGTTTGGTAGCTTTCCAAATGAACTCAACCGTTCACATTTCTCATCTCTGTTCCGTCACACACAAAACACCTAAATTAGAGCCAAAAAAAGTGATAACGGAACCCAGAGAACTTCGGCGCAAAGGCCGTATATGTAGTTGGCCGCATTCGTCACGAACAGTTTTTCATGTACCACTTGTCGAGCCGTGACGTTTAGTTGGTTGGATGCTGTAAGAAAAGCAGGTATTGGGAACGAAGCGAGAAACAACATTTTATGATACGAATTTTTCTTGCATAAAATTTGAAATCGATGGGGGGGAGGGGTAATTGCCCGTCTGTGCCCCCGCCCTGCAGAGGCTCTTGGCCGTTTGGAAGAAAAATACAAGAAATATATGAAAACTAATTTCACATTAAGTATAATTTTGTCATGCTATTGTTAGATTCTTCTAGTCTTGATTTTCTTTACTTCAATGTTTACCCCCCTTTCCCCCCACTAGAATAGGTTTTCGTCCAAGGTTGGGATACGAAGCCCCATGCCTCCACTGTGGTGACGCCACTGCACACATTGCACTGAATTCAGAGAGCTACATGTCTTGTAAAAACCATTGAAATGAATGTTTACATATCCTGATGATAGATGGTACTGAATATTGTTGTAATGTAATGCACTTTCTCCGTCTCTGGTTTTGAAATTCAATTACTTTTCGATGACATTTATTTCCAAATGGTAAGCAAAAATTCCCTTATACATTACCAATGAATTAAGTTTCTACGACAATTAAAAAGTTAAACTAAAGTAAGTTTCTCACTGTAAAAATATTGAGAGGGTGCTATAATAAACAGCTCAAGAAATGTTGCATTAGTACTAATAAGATTTCCTTTTCAGGGGTTATAATCATGAACAATTGGAAATTTTTGTAAATGGACCAAATGGTCCCTTCATAATAATACAAATGAAAATTATGCATATACACACACACACACACACACATATATATATATATATATATATATATATATATATCTTCCAAGGATGCCGATTATCGGCGGGATATCATATTATTATATCGATTCATCAGGAAACATGCAAATAACTTTAATAGAAATTCTATTTCTACATGTAGTCTGTAGTTTCGTTGGTTAAGAGAAATGATAGTGTTTGGAATGTTTCTAAGTACGAGTAACTGAGTGTCAAATATACCTCACCCCAAAATACATAGGTTAGAGTTACTCATTTGAAAGAAGTAATTCATAGCTACTGTTACTTTTACCAAAATGAGATATTTGTATTGTTTTGCGATGCTTTTCATCACCCTTGGACTAATCGTGACGATGCGGATGAGTGATGATTAGATGAAATTGATGAAGGGGCAATCACAGATAACATCCATGCTCAAGCCGGGATTTGATCCCGGGTACTTGGATTGCTGGATCGAAAGTAGACCACTTAGCCGACTCTTCTTTATTTCCTATAATGTAAAACAGAAAGTACTTATAGATGACACTGCTACCAGAGGACTTGATAAGTACAGGGTTATTCAGAAAGCAGGAGCAGAGTACAAATCCTTGTCATGAACACGTGTAAAAAATACAAACATGTGCTTTTCGTCACCGGAGAAAGTAAAGATCAAAGTTTTCATAATCCAGGTAGAATTTACATTTGATCCCGTACGGTCGTGAATGCAATGTCCCTACTTCCAAAGGGATGTTCTTCTACGTTCCAGGATGTTGGATTGGAAGAGGTGGGCACCGTGAACTTGTGGATCTCTGGCGGCCAGTCAGGTCTCCCGACACAAACCCCTGCGTCTTTTATCTATCGGGTTATGGAAAATATAATCCTCTACGTCTCTTGTTTCCCCTTTAATACCAAAGAAGTGAGACGAGGATTGTCTTATCGGCGCAGTGGATGATCATATATTAGGTACTTAAAGTATACAATTGGAACTTAATATTCGTTTACCAATATTTATTACAAAACATATTAGTACTTATACTTTCCAAATACAATTAATTCAACAGAAATGTCTATGGATTATCTCCCAGTTAACCTAGTTTAATTTGTCCCATTTGATAGTCAGCAGTCAGTAAGTAAAGGCTACACGAGTCAGAGCAAATCGCAACCCAGCCCAAAACCCCCCACAGCCAACATGACCCGGAGCAATCCACCAAAAAAATCTAAACTAAAACAATTTCCTTTTCTTGCACTTTTAAGAACTCCAAATAAATCAATAGACTTTAGGTAAATTACACCCGGCCATGAGGGCCTATAAAGGGCGATAGACTGTAATGCAATATACTCAGCCTGTCCAGCCAGTGTCCAGTACGTCAGAAGTCTCTCGTAGTCGGCAAGGATCTGCCACGCTAAACTTCTCGCTCGACCAGCGCAGAAGCCCAGCCAATGGCAGAACCTTCCAGAGTCACCTGTCTGTTGAGTCTACATCCGTCATTTATGAGCAATATTACACTATGGGCTTACAAAAAACACTGTTTACGTCCCACCTCTACCTGCAAATTCTCATTGAGCTACAGCGTCTAATTGTTGCGGCTGTGGAGTCCACGATGGTAGAAAAGTTGAAGAGTTGTGTGGAACTGAATGAATTATTCTTGCGACGTTTGTCACATGACTCACGATGATCATATTGAGTGCATAAAACGTTGATTCTTACTCTCTCTGGTGATGCATGGCACACGTTTGTATCTTTTATCGTGATCCACAATACAGATCTGTAACCTGCTCCTTCTTTTTGAATAACCCTGTATATTGATTTCTTATAAACAGAAAGTCATAATTAATATTATTTCTCCGATATTCAGTTTGAATTTATTTAAGTAAGCAAAAAATTGCAATCCATATTTAAAAAGGATTATAATTATTATTGTTATTTAGTCATTCACTCGAGCCTCGTTGATTGCCTAGTGACCGTTCCTATGAGGATAGCGTAGGCGAATGCATTACTGTTTTATTCCCTGCACATTGAAACCTGCCAGGGGGCACACACACATAGTCAGCAATTTGAGGAGGTAATGTGATCAGCGCCACGCTCCCACCGCCTTTACCGCTCAGTGTTGCACGCGACTACCAATTATCTTGAAAAATACCCAACTGAATCGAACCCGGGTCTTCCTCGTGGAAGGGGTGTAAGGGGTGACCCTTTCTAAAGACATCCAAATGTCAATCTCACTTCCACGTGGTACATACTGAACTCCATTGTTGCAGACTAACGATGATCTGGCGCCTGGACGTGCAGGAGTGTCGGATATTCAAGTGCATGTAGAAAATGTTTTTATTGGATTATCCTTATCACGTATGAACGTATCTGCGCCTTGTAGTCTGTTGACCGGCGCGCGCACCCTTGACTACATTGTTTCCTCTAGGCGCGTGCCCAGGATTTTCGTAAGGGGGGGGGGGGTATGAATCCAGCACATTTTCCAGTTCACAGGTCAAATTACTTGTAATAAATTAGATAATTAATATACTTGGATTTTACCCCAATGAACGCAATCAATGTATTTGCTATGGATGCTTCATGTTTTTATTGCATCATATAAAAGCACCTGCTTGAATATTTCCAAATTATTAATATTTTATATTTAATTGCTCAAATATAATTTTTAAACAAAAAATATGTACACTCAACATTGCAACAACATTAAAGAGATTAAGATTACTTGATGTCTTAAATACAGTAAAAAATAAGGTACCACAGTTCAACAATTTAAATTCTGAAATTTAGGCATCCAGGTTTCTGTGCGAGTTCTGACAATATGTCGTCACAAGTAACTTTTACATCCTGGTGAATGTTCAGAGCAGCTAACCCATTTAATCTTTATTCGCAAATGGTATTTCGAAGATAGGTCTTCAACCGCCTCAAAGTTGAGAACGATTTCTCATTTGATGTTGTTGTTACCGGGATTGTACATAATATGCGCAAACGTGTGTTTACCCAGGGAAATATTACTTCACTGCACATATCAATTGCTTCAAGAGCATTTACTGGACGTGTTTGCATTGCTGCAAGAGCCTCTCCGATGGCGCAGTTGTAGCGTCGTCGCCTTGTAATCAAGGGGTCCCGGGTTCGATACCCGGTGGAGGCACAAGTGGTTCGGATCCCACTTTAAACTGTAGGTCCAGTCCCGATTAGCCTAACTGTGCATAAAGTGGACTTAAAACAACATATCAATCAATCAATCAAGCATTGCTGCAAGATGACAATACCACAGTCTCATTTCAGTGGGAGCGTCGTCGCCTTGTAATCACGGTGTCCCGGGTTCGATACCCGGTGGAGGCTCATAGTGGTTCGGATCTCACTTTAAACTTTAGGTCCAGTCCCGATTAGCCTTACTGTGCATAAAGTGGATTTAAAACATCAATTCAATCAACATTGTACTTGTTGTGGAGATGATCTTCCTAAATATTGTGTACATTTTTGGCATTGTATTATTATATTATTGGTCAAAACATTTGTTTGATAGTCGACAGACAAATACGAACCCCTTCAGTAATTAAACATTTTCTACTACAGTGTCATTAATATGTCATATTCATTTTCATATTAGGTCTATGGAGAGGAATTTTGTATGTTTTTAACGTTATGGAACTGCGAAACCAACTGTTGAAGGGGCCACTCCCCCCCCTTCCCTTCCGAAGCCCAGTACCGCACCGCAGGATCTGTCACTGAGCCCGACAAAATCTTGCCAGACAGTGCTCGAAATGGAAATTCCTAGCCGAAAAGGGAGGGGATATTTGATCGATTTTGGAGATACGAAGGGGTACATCTTTGTATGGATCAACATGGAGACAATACAGTAGGTGGAGGATGCTCAATATGCAAATTATTCTAATTGGGGTTATGCTTTGTGAAACTTTCTTAACTGGAGGCAGCATCCCCTACTTCGACCACTGATGCCAGAAAAGATGCTTTCAGAAAATGAATTTATTACTGCACACACATATTACTTATTTGTTGTATTTGTTGCGTTTGTACAAGAGAAATATTCAGAAGATTTGTATGGAATATTTACAGTTCATAGGATGCCTACCTAGTCTATCCCGTGTCGTAATTCAAATTTTATCAGTTTTCTACAAAATAATAAAACTGTCCATGGCAACCGTGATTTTATAATGTGGTTGCATACATGTATAGTAGCACCAAGCTTTCTGGGACCTCGGAAAATACGTGAACCACAGGCTTCCCCGTGGCTTTAACTAGCGACACTAGTGCCACTGCTCCGACGCCAGGGTTTCAAATGCCTTGGTGGATCTATAGGATAGGTAATATAGTTTTCCGAGGGTTCGTGAACAAAACAAAAAGTAAATTGTTTTAAAGTCCATTTTATATTCCGATACGTTAATCGGGACTGGACTTAAAGTTTAAATCGGGATACGTACCACTGTGCAATGCACCTTCACAGGGGATCAAACCCATTACCTCTTTGATTACACCACCATCGGTGAGGCCCCTGAAATCATTGAGGAAACTTGTTCATCTTCATGTTCTCTCGCCCTGTGTAAGTTTATTGGTGATATAGGGTGACATCCTACACACGTCTTCCAGATATACACACGCGGGAACCCCCCTCCCCTGCACACACACACGTTTGTATGCTTACAGCACATGCTGTGCCCACCCACAGAAAAACAATTCTAAATCCGCCTATGGATATATGTGCTATCAAATAATGAACGTCACTTACCTCGAGAGTTCCTTGACATAATTTTGCAACAAGGTTTCCAATATGTTCTGTTATGCCTTCTTTTTGAATATCAGAGTCTGAAAGTTCGCACGTTCCACTCTTGCAATTCGGATGGAATTCCTCTGAACTTAAATCGACCTTTTCTGACGTTCTAGTTGTGGAAGGTGAAGCTTCAACTTCCATTTTTTCTTTATTTTGGAAATAATCTAATAATGTATTTCTCCTCTTTCTCTATCCATCTTTAGTTCCACGTCAAAAATCTATTACACACGCAGAAACGTAACACACAACACGACCACTTCGACTTGCTACCTTGCAGACTGCAACTCGCTACAACCCCAGCGAACACCAGGACTTGGGACAAAGATACGGGGCGAGTGTTTGTGGTTTCGGGAACTCGAATGTCTGATCCATACATCCAGCTCACATTACGTCACCAGTGTTGACAGCAACCAGTAGTGTCAGTGTCAGTAATGTTGGCAACTGCTAAATTATTTACGCAGAAATTCAAGTGAGATCTTTCACAAATGTTACAAGAAAATTCAATAAACTGAAGGCTGAAAATTGGTTGGGAAAAATATCTAATTTGTAAAGAGCACAAGAGTAAAAAAAAGGTAAAGTGCTCCCCTGTGCATAGCACCACGCCATGAAGGCGTATAGGGGGTGTGGGGGTAACGCCCCACACTTTCTTGATCCGGTCATGAGTGGGGGTGATGTGATCAGCATCACGCCCCTGACCGCCCTTACCCCCCAGGGTTTCCCCCAGGTACCCATGTTATTCGACGCTGGGTGGGCGCCGGGGCCGCTTCCAAGAGTAAATCGTATAATATTTTTGCATATTAATTGTTTTTATTTTGTTTATGAAACTGAGTGGGCCAGTTGGGCTATATAACGCATCCCTCACCCCTCCCTTCCTCCCGGCATGCTATTGTACAAAACATCGGTTGCTTCCTTCGTAAAACCATGCTTCGCTACTGCCTGCAATAATAATTATTATTATTATAATTATTGATATTTTGAAATAAATATGAATCCAGGGGTGATATAAGATTTTGACTTACTTTGCCTACTAATTGCAGTGATTCAAATCTCACAGAACTTTGCTCTGCTGGCATAAATGGTATAAGAAGGGAAAAGAAAGAAAAGGGAAGTTAGCAGCACCGTCGTAACAGGAAAGGGAGGGTAATTCTCCTAAGAGGGTGAAAGAAAGGGGAGGAGGGATTCCTTCAGTTCGCATTCCAAGGGTTACGGCTCTTTTCTTGACCATACTGAGAGAAGGAAATTCTCCTTCCTTTTCGGTGCTATGGAATGAATGAATACCTTGCTAAGGAATGAATGAATGCTTGTGCATTGCTGTAACTCAACTCCAATATTATCAAAAGTAATTGAAGAAGCAAATACATTTCTCATTGCCAAATGTAAACATTTTACAATATTGGCGATTTGGTACTCAAACACATTTATGAAATATTTTTTTTTAAGTGACGAAACAAATGGTTTTTTTTAACACCCCCCCCGGGCACGCCACTGGTTTCCTTCCTCCCTTCAGTTCACGTAACCCCTTCGAGAAACCTCATCCCTTCGGACCACGAATCACTGGACGATTCTGGAAAGTGGAAGTTTGGAGGATGCGTGTGACGTGCTGACAGATGTAATTCACGCAGCGATAAAGGATTACGTACCACTTAAGAAAACTAAATCAAGCAAGTTTCCTTCTTGGTTTGACTCTGAAATCTTACTTACCCTAGGAAACAAAAAAAAAGCATGGGATCTCTGGAAAAAAAATTCCTAACGAGTACACTCGAAAAACCTTCACCGATTTAAGACGCCACTGTAAAAATCTGCAAAAAATTAAATATAGTGAATACATCTTCGCTATCGCAAACAACATCAAATCAAATCCCAAACGTTTTTGGTTACTCATCAACTCTAGGAGGAAAAATTCCTGAATACCTTTCGAAGTTAAGCATGACTCAGCACATGCAGTGGGCCCTGACAGAGCTGATCTCTTTAACTCCTTTTTCTCTAAAAATATAGTGTCAAACACACCGGCTTCTTCTCTTCCTAATCTCGCTCCAGTTTGCTGTCACTCTCTGACATCTCTCTCCGCGTCTCTGGAGAAGTTCTAAGCATCCTATCTTCGTTGCCTGAAAATCGCGCAAATGGTCCTGACGAAATCTTTACTATTTTCCTCAAAAACACTGCTTCTTCTCTCGCTATTCCCTTCCCTATTTTATTAAACAGATGCTTCAATGAGGCAACATTCCCGGATTCATGGAAAAAGGCTAATGTGGTACCGTTATATAAATCTGGCGACAAGGATGCTGTTGCTTCTTATAGACACATTTCCCTGTTATCACCACTTTCTATCGCCTGTGAAAAAATAATAAAGGACCGACTTTACAAATTCACCTCAGCACAGCACGGTTTCTTACCAGGCAGCTCCTGCTTAACTAACTTGAGCATTGTATTATCTGACGCTATCAACTGTATATCTGAAAACTCTCAACTGGATGTAATTTATCTTGATTTCTCCCAAAGCCTTCGACTCTATAAACCACAACTACCTCCTAAACAAGTTATCTCATCGTTTTAATATTCATGGGAAATTTCTCTCTCTGCTCAAACACTACCTCCGAAACAGACAACAAAAGGTTGTACTTTCCGAAACCTCTTCTTCATATCAAGGTGTATCTTCTGATGTTCCCCAAGGCAGTGTTCTTGGACCTCTTCTCTTCATCCTCTACCTTGATGATCTCCCAGAATATCTTTCTGACTCATGTAAAAACCTTCTTTTGTTCGCCGATGATTGCAAAATATACAGTAAAGTATCAAATTTAAATGACATAGCACTTTTGCAAAAGTACTTAGATTCCCTAATAAAGTGGTGTGAAATATGGAATCTGAAACTTAATCCTCAGGAATGTACCACCATGACCTTCTCCTTAAAGAAAAACACATTTAATACACAATATTTCATAGAAAACAATTGCGTTCAAAGGGTTGCTTCACAGAAAGACTTAGGCGTCATATTTGATGAGAAACTCTCCTTTTCTGACCACATGTCTGCAGTCACTAAGGGTTCCATGCGTATGCTGGGTCTCCTCTATCGTTTCACTGAAATAAACAACCTGTCTGCTCTCGGCACTTTTTACAAATCTTTCGTTTCACCTAAACTTGAATACTGTTCTCCGTTCTGGTCTATGGCATGCCCCTCGAAATTAGATAGACTAAATTCAGTTCTAAATTTCTTCTTGGCCATGGTTCGCCACCGAATTCCATCCACAAAACCTTTACAAAAGTCCATCCTTCTGAAAATGCTAAATATCCATACCCCTCATGAAAGACACACACTTGCAGACCACATTTTCCTCCATAAAATAACCAATGGGAACATTAGAAGTGATCGCCTTCTTCAAGAAATTCACTTTCGAGTACCGTCCCGCACCACAGGAAGCACTCAGCTTTTCACGAATCAGAAACCAAGATTGTCCTTACAGACAAACGTATCGAATGCCAAATAACCAAAATGGAAATAAGAATGACCGTTTCCACAACGTGCTGTCTCTTTTAGTATGATACCAGTGGAAAGAAGAAACGACTGTCAGTATCAAACCTGGACATGCGGTTCAGGTTTACATTCATATTGTTACAGCAAATTTTGAATCTGAATTTAAAATTTTGGGTGCGTCAACACTTAGGCTATTTTGCACCCATCACAGTATACGAGATCAAGCCCCTTATCAGAACTAAAATAACAACTGTAATATCGTGTAATTAAGATATTAAAATATTCTGACTTCGGTTAAAAGCTGAGGCTGCAAAGGGGCATTCAGCACACATAAGACCAGAGCCTTGTTTGTCCGCAAAAAGCAGTCCACGGTGTACTACGTGGAAGTGAGGTTGACAATTGGGTGTACTATGTGGAAGGTCACCGCTTACATCCCTGTTACAGCAAATTGTTCATTGATTTCTTCTTCTACGTTCTACACACTTCAGCGGAATCTTACTCGTGTCTCCAGCGTGTCATTCAGACTTAATACAGAGCATTCAGGAGACCAAATTCGAGTCCTGCTCGAATCTGCATTTCCACCAAAGGTTCTACAATGGTAGATTTCTTCTGTATGCCATAGACGTCATAGATGCCGTAGACAGAAGAAAAATTATAAGACCTAGTTGTTTCTTCTCCTCAAATAATGTGAGAATTTAATGTGTTTACACATTTCTAGCCTGAAATAAACCAAATGTAAACAAACTAATTACAATGAATGGCAATTACTTTACACATGGATATAGGAGCCAACGTAGGAACTGCTTGAAAATAAGAACTTGTTCTGCATGTTTAAAGCCTGTGTCAAGGCAGGGAACTCTTTTCAAAATACGGTGTACGTAAGTATTGTTGTAACTGGTATCATACCAAATGTGTCCAACTAAAGGAGAATGACGTGGAATTCATTAAATCAACAAATGAAGTCAATTAAAGAACAAATTATTTGGAATACGCTAGAGAAGTTCAAAAATTGATTGATTGAATTTTTGTTTAAGTCCCCTTTATGTACAGAAAGTCTTAAGGGACTGGATCTACAGTTTAAAGTGCGATCCGAACCACTATGTGCCTCAACCGGGTGCATGTAAAACCGTGCCCATGAGTTTCATAAGAAATCGTGTGCTCGGGGCCTCCGCAATGGCGTAGTGATAACGTCGTCGCCTTGTAATCAAAGGGTCCCTAGTTCAATACCCCATGGAGGCATATTGCACGTAGTTCTGGCCCAAATTTAAACTGTAAGTCCATTCCTGATTAAACATACTGGACATAAAGGGGACTTTAAGACAAGAAAAAGGAATAAAGAAGTTGTAGGAAACATGGCCTATTTAATGATACTGATAAACATTTTGCATACTGCTCTCTAAAATTAGGTAGATCTGCATGTACATATTCTGTAATAAATCAAACAAGCAACATCAATTTGAACAAAATAAGAAACTGTGTTTGTGTGTGTGTGTGTGTGTGTATGTATATATGTATATATATATATATAGAGAGAGAGAGAGAGAGATGCTGGATGTATCTCAGTCACGTTCAATGAGGAAGCGACGAAAATATTGTTCACTAAATCGTGTCCATTTCCAGACGTTTATTGTCCTAGAGACAAGGAACATCTGGAATATCAAATCTGCTTGGAAGGACTCGCTTTGAGTACTTCCGAACTTGCATCTTCAGTTTCCATGTGGGTAAGTTCGGAAGCGTGGGTAGACATAGTAGCATCATTCCATTGTAAGGAAAGCACCAAACAATGTATGACAGATGAACTACGGAACTTCAACATTGCATCTGTAGCGCTCTCGCTGCTTGGAAAACAATGTTCCTGGTTTGCTATTGCGCTTTTCTTCGTAATAAATATCTCGGGATCTATTAGCAGAGACCTGTTGTAAACGCGATACTCTGGACTTGCTTGAGTTCTTTGCTGCAAGTAAATATCAGTCGAGAACCTGAACGGAAGCGTGGTAGAATCATGTTACGGCTTTCGAAACTAGTTCAGTCATGTCAAAGAAGGAAAGAGAAACAATCGAAGTTAGGAATTGTAGTTTTCCTGGCGACGTGATTCGAACAAATGTTCTCGGGCCGGATTAAATCGACGTTAGCGTCCAACGTTTCGAGTGAATACATTGTTCTCATCATCATCAGAGAGAGAGGGGGAGGATCTCAACAGGTGATACGTATGATTAGCACCACGATCTAGCCGCCGGTACCTTCCAGTGCCTCCGAGGGCCCATTGCTGGTATTTTGGGTGAGGCTGTTATGAACCTATTATGTTGGGATCAACAAAAGAACCTAACAGCGATTATCCACACCGAGGATCGAAACCTGGTTTCACGAGTGTCTATTCTGGGGGAGTGGTTAGAGTAGCGCGCTTAAAAGACAGAGGTTCTAGGAAAATTTGGCCAGCATGCATGCTAGGCATGCCATTGTGATTGTTTTTAATATCGATTTCATCAATTCATGATTCATCCTTATAGACGCTATTAACCTTAGAAGAAGAAAAATGTTAAAAATTCACAAAAATAAAAATTTAAATAAAAATTACAGCATAATATCATGGGAGTGCGCGGACCCTCTGATTAAGGGGGTCAAAACCGTTAATGAGACATAGTTTTATTGTAATGATAGGTATGAAAGGGACGTATGTAATGCGTCTCCGGACCCACAGAAAATCCAATTAGTGTAATATATATACACATATTTTCCCCATAATATTAGTTTCCCTTCAAAAAAATGCTTCAATTTGAAGTTACCATGTTCTTGCAATGCCCTTGCAATAATTAATATATTACTGGAACTGAAATGAAATTTGATGTGCAACATACGGAATTTATTGCTACATTTCATTTTACAGGGGGCGTGGCTCACTTGCCCCACCCTATCGGACTTTCACGGATTGTCCAATTTCATAGGAGAATACTTAATTTTTTCTGAAAGTTTAATATTGTTTCATAACGACGATAAGATATCTCTACACTAAGTTTCTAAGTGAAATAATTAGGGGGGCAACTGCCCACCCGTGCGCACTCCTATGCATAATATATTAGAATGATGGACATTCCACACACACATTACATATGAGTATAGACGTTTGGATTGAAGTGTACATGAGTTTTAACAGAGAATATTGGTGTGAATTCGTCATGAATTACGTTAAGAGATGGAGCTGTAGAGCGTTATTCAATTAGAACAAAGTTCTAAAATCTGTGGCCGTTAAATTGAAAATATTTTCAAAGATTTATATTCCAATTAGAAAGCATAAACATTTTTAAAGATTCCTATCTGATTAGTTTTTCAAAGCAGGAAGAAAATCCATTTATAATAATATCTCGCTATAAACATATTGAGACTGTCTTATAATAGAGAGACCAATGAAATCTTATGGTATGGGTAAACTAATGCCTTTTTATTTTTTCTGTTAGGTGAACTGGATCTGTTCTGAACTTTTTGGAGAAGGGAACAAATGGTTCCTTCATATTAATGAATATAACTAATAATAATAATAATAATATATATAATCAGTGGCGTAGTCGTAAAATAAATAGTCTTACGGCGGGCGGCCTAAAATTATTAACTGGCAAGGGAAGTGGGGAGCGGGGAATACGCAGCAGACCAACCAGAAAACAGCGCTGGAGCCGAGGGTAGGAGGTACTTCGTTGCATCTCGTTCTGCAGCCTGTTGTGTTTCTTATCGCGCTGGATTTGTCTTTATAATTGTATTCTTTTATTATAATTCGTATTAATCTATAAGATTACATTTTATTTAAACTCTCTCTGGATGCTTTACGTTGACCAGGGCATTCACTTGTGTACTTCAGTTGTCTCAACCTCTGTGGTACGTGAATAATGCACAGTGTTGTTGTTATTTCAAACTTCCTGATGTATTCAGGATATAGGAAGTTCCATCAGGTGTATGGAGTCAGCTGTTTGCAATAGAGGTAGGAATAATCGCGATTCGGCATGGAGGAAGGTCTCCATGGCCTGGGTGATATAGAGGTGAGACAGACTGAGAAGGGACTGACTTTTGATTTGGATTGAGGAGAGAGCGGAGCTTGGACGCCTAGAGAGGTCTTAGTTTTATTTTATTCGACGTTACTTTGTATCAATCATCACTCTTCAGATTAACAGGTAATTATCCTAACCCAGCCATGATTCAGGTTCGAAGGTTCATAAAACCCAATGAGTGACCATTGTCTTTTCTAGTTGTTAAGCTATTTAGTTTTAGTTGTGAATTTCGCACTGCCAAGCATTTGACTTGTCATGTCAATGACGAGTGCTCTCATCATTGAGGATGAATGATGAATAAGTTACATCACCCATTGATTTATTGTGGGAGTGACTGGTTGTGATCCCCAACATTCTGTAGAATGATACGTGGTGGAGATGCTGGGTAACGATCTCAGAATTATAATAATTATTCAATTATTATTGTAATTGTCATCAACCAGGATGGCGCCCTGGTGAGCTTTAGGAAGACTACACCACTGAATGCAAGAATACAATACACATTACAAAATATTATAATGATGGTGATTACACTAGGGAGCAGCCATTTTGTATCCTGTTAGTGAATAGGTGTTCTTAACTAATTCCGGTATGCTGATTTCGAATTTGCTACTCATTTTTCTCCATCACGTACCATTTTCGAGATATGCGTGACGTCATATTTAGTCGCTATATCAATGTATGCCCCGCTGAATTCTGCTTTAAGAGTAATCTGGCAACACTGCAAACTGTTTGCGTGTCAAATCATCATGTATACCTTCAGTCGTGTCTTATCTGTTGGTATGTGAGGTTTATTGTAACCCTGTTTGCTACAATAAATATATTATTATAGTATATCGTAATAAATGGACATGCAGTTCACAGCGTTTGAACTGCAGTGACACAGTGGACTGTGCTGTGATAAACTAAGTCGACTGAAAGAACCCCTTAGCTGTGTATATCACCCTAACACTTTCTGTTACATTTCTGACGAATGCACTCCACAATTGCAATGTAAAAACATCACAGATTGTGTAAAGATTGTGTACCGACTGCACTTTGGTTGTCACTGGGAGATCAAGACCGCCCACGTGCCTCACATGGTACATGTCATAGTTGTGCTGTAACGCTAAGAGAGTGGTTGAATGGTATTCATTCAATGCCTTTTGATGTATCTATGACATGGCCTCAACTAAGAAGTATTTTTAAAGCCATTTCTCTGAACGTCATATCATAGCCAAATGTCTGGAATGCCTAAAAGTCTACACCTTACGATTTGGCGTACGTCCAATGTGGCAGTTTTCCAATATGGCCGCCACCAAATTTTCCTACATGTGCCATAAGCCAATATTTTATCTTATATCTTCCTTCGTATCGCAAATACGAAAGATGGTATTCTCGGATAAATTATTACCAATAAAATTGCCTTTCTGGTGAGTTGAGAATCACTATTGTAGGGTGAATATTACACCTCACAGACTAATTTTCGTCACAGGAGTTGAGAATTTTTCAATCGTGTCATTATTTTGTTTACTTACCATGGATTGCTTTTCAACTTGGGTGAATATCTTCGAGTCTAATGTTTTACCTTAAAGAATTAGCTTAGAAATGAGATACGTTTCACGATTTTACACAAAGGCGTCGCCAATGGAGGCCGATAATGGGCACTAGCCCCTCTTCCTGCTCAACAGAATAGCTTCAAGATGCTTCAAGGACGATTCCTACATTCTGCAATTCTGTCTTCTAGTCAGCTTCTCTCTCGAGTTGTGGTATATTTTCTGAAATGTGTTGTTCCTTGCCAGTCGTGGCTTGTACTATAAATGGTACAGGGAGGGAGGTGGCGGTCTTGCTTCTTTCCTCATTTCCAATATCTATCTCCCTGTATTGTTATGTGAGAAGGGGTTCCTTTTCGCAGGACCATTTTAATAAAAAAAAAAGAAGTTCTGTATATATGTTTTCAATACTTCTCTTCTTTTGTACCTAGAAGTTCATCATATTCACTAATTACACTACGAATGGCATCATGGCTCAATTTTTCTGGCACTACATTCACACGTATTTATATACTCCCCTGGTCTACCCATTCCACTTCTATTATATGCTGGCCGTCTCTAGAGGCCAGCATAGTCTGTCTTTTACCTACCCACTGCCCGCTTGCACGCGATAACAGGTTTACCTGCTCGCCTGTCCACGGCAACGAGTCGACTTGCGTCTCTACCCGGGTTCTTGGTCTTCAAGGCGCTCTGCGCTTACAAGGGACCTGGGCATTCAACAAGACCCGGGCGCCTGCAAAACCTGCTGGAAGGAAACAGCCCTCCGGCAGCGTGTCGCTCCAGGTGTTTCATCACCACGTGGACGGCTGCAGCCAGTGTTGCCTACTTACGTAGCTACTAAATCCTACGAAGTCCTAGGAGGAGCTTCTTCTCCAAGGAGAATTTATATACTTAGCGATTTCAGTTCAGCGTAAGCAGTTTTTATCTTATTGCCAGGAAATGCACGCAATATTACAGCTTCATTTATCTAAATGAATGATCGAGCAAACAAAAATCTCCTCACTGAAAACGAATTGTTTTTCATTGCATGGTGCCTTAACCAGGCACGCAGTGGCGCAACCAGAGGGGGCAGGGTGCATTGCTCACAACCTTGGACGAAAATTGTCTAGCGGAGGGGTCAGGGTGGGGGTCAAACATTAAAGTACAAGTCTCATCAAGTTCAATGCCATAGCAAAGGGGTAGCGGGAGTGAGAAAAGTTTTAAAACAGAGAATGCTATGGCGGCCCGTGATATTATTTGCTATTAATGTTGGTTTGTTACGAGTTGGATGAATTAATTATGTAGTACGTCGCTCCATGTGAAAAGAAAATATTGTAGATGGAAATTTTACATGCCATATGCATGTACATTCGGAATGCATTTATCATGCACTTTCTTTCTTTCAAGAATAGTTTGTGTGCTTGTTTTCCATTATTAGCTAATGTGAAATTGACGTGTTGAAAAAAAAATATTTCTAATCCTCTGTTTCAACACAAATGCGTGAGAACCGACTTCAACCTCCTTTTTGCGTGATTTATGAGGATAATAATGCCTTTCATGCTACTTTATTACTATTATTGTGATTGTTGTTGTTGTTATGTTTATCCAAGTACTTGCCCCCCCCCCCCCAAACAAGGGTAACGGCAATGCCCCTGGCTGGCTACGGCCCTGGTGTTCGCAGTAGAACAGTGTGTTGTTTGACTCGCGACCTCAGCATCGAACGTGACATGTTTCAGTCCTGCCCTATATCACTATATATACGTATGTTGGTTATTTACGACATATACTTATGGATCCTGTGCCACGGAAAACCTATTTCAATGTGTGTGTGTGGGGGGGGAGCAACATTCGTAAATCTCATTTCATTGGTGATGTGGCTTACGAAGCTTTGAGTTCCCTTTTTAAGTAGTGAAAATCTATTGCAGTTGGCAACACTGCAGAACGGTGTGGGCCCGGTGCAGTTTCTACTCGAAGCAACTACGTCATGCAGAGGGAGGGGTCTGCAGTTGATGGAAAGAACGAACTGAGACCTACTAGGTATCGTAAGACTGCGGGTAACCGGCGGGTCTACAATGCCTGCCAGGAACGATCTGGACAGGTGGGCATACAAGCTGCTCAAGCGAGGATGTTGCGCAGGTTGCATGGCATTTCAGGAGCGATGTCTCGCGAACGGGTCTGCTCCAGGTCTTGTGCAGGCCTCTGGCCGTCTCCACAAACGAAACATGACGATGGGCACTTTGACCATTATTACCTTTGCCATCTGCAGTACGTACAGTCACGCACACGTCTGGATTGTAACAATCACATTAACTTTAGCATAAAGTTCTAATTCATTGCCCTCTTGCATTATATCTTTGAATGAGCCTCCCCGATGGAGTAGATGTAAATGTTGTCACCTGGTAATCAAGTGGTCACGGGTCCCAACCCCGGTGGACGCACATGATAGCTCGGAAGCCACTTTAAACTCTGTGTCCAGTCCCAATTAGCCTATCTGAAATGTAAATTGAACTTAGAACAAACTTTCCTCTATGATAGATAACTGCAATAGGGAAATGGAAAGATTACATTTCACTTCAACGTAGAGGTTGCAGCCAGCATTCCGTCTTGGAGAGGAGAGAGGTATCATATGGCCAAATATTTAGTCCATAATCTTTGTATTTCTTCATTGATACAATTTTTAACAAAATAGGGAAAAATACACACACACACTCCCCCTGCCTACTTAACGATCAACTTCCCAGGTGGTCGAGCCTCCCCGATGGCGCAGTGGTAGCGTCCTTACGTTGTAATGAAGGGGTCCCAGGTTGGATACCCGGTGGAGGCACATAGTGGTTCGAATCCCACTTTAAACTGTAGGTTCAGTCCCGATTAGCCTTACTGTGCATGAAGTGGACTTTAAAACACCAACTCAATCAATCAACATCACAGGCGGAAAACAACTTGTGTTATGTTTCTCACCAATGACCATCTTACAAATCGCCTGCGAGAGGTCGTTTGGTCTTCGAACCAAAACTTTTAAAAAAAAATCCATGCACAATCATTTTATGTTATGTTAGCCTTCAATAAAGTGATTAAATAACTTCAACATATTGTGTACCAAGGATCCCATAAAACAGCATACGTAAATTTTGATTTTATAATCCGCAGACAACAGTAAAACGGTTAAATTGTGAAAGCAATACATTCACGAGCACTGGGTTGTAACACTCCCATTAACCTCCAAATGGAATCATTACAACACAGAAGTGTCCGTGATATTGAACTGAATTGCTATTATGATCTCGATCTATTTCTAATGTATCTTCACCGATAATCACCATCATTACAACATTTTGTATTCAGTGGTGTAGTCGTGCTAAAGCTCACCAGGCCTCCGTCCTGGTTGATGACAATAACAATAATAATTGTAATAATAATTATGATATAAAATACCATTTTATCAACAGACAGCAGAACGAGATGCGCGATGCATCTCCTCCAGCGACGTCGTAACTCTCGGCGCCAGCGCTGTTGTCTTGTTAGTCTGCGGAGCATTCCCCGCTCACCACTTCCCTTGCCAGTATTATAGGCCGCCCGCCGTAAGACCAGACAAGAACTATAATGTTTTATGTCAATGTGATGCAGATTTTAAAGCGCGCCAGTACTATTTTACGACTACGCCACTGATTATATTCATTATTATTATTTATTAATTTGCTTCATTTTACTTCGCTTTTTGTGCCCCATTTTGGCTAATTTGCGAAAATGGGGATGAGTGATGATATGATGAAATTAATGAATGGACACTCACAAACATCCATGCCCAGGCCTGGATTGGAACCCGGTACCCCTGGTGTCGTAGCGGGATGTGCTAACCACTCCGCCTCGGGTGCCGGCCATTATTATTATTATTAGTTATAATGATTAATCTGAAGGAACCATTTGGTCCCTTCTCCAAAAAGTTCATAGCACATTACCATGTACCTAGAAAGAAAAGAAAAAAGGTATTAGTTAGCCATGCCGTAATATTTCTTGGGGCTCGTTATTATAAGACAGTCTCAATATTTTTACAGCGAGAACCTTAAGGAAATTGGATATTCGACCTCTTCTGAAAAACTAAAAAGATAGAAATCTTTAAAAATGTTTACGCTTTTACATTCAAATATAAGTCTTTGAAAGTGTTTTGAATTTAACGGCCATAAATGTAAAACATTGTTCTAATTAAATAATTCTGTAGAGCGCCATCTCTTGTCGTAAGATCATATATAATGAATTCACACCAACGTTCTCTGTTCATCCAATTTCTATACTCATATATAATGTGTGTGTGAAATGTCCGTCATTCTAATATATTGTTAATTTTTTTTATTTTTCTCTCCTTTTTCTCTCCAAGGTTAAACGCGTCTATGAGGATGAATTGATAAAATCTATTAATCACAATGATGTATCTTTTTAGCATGCTACCTTAACTCCCTCAGAGTAGAAACTCGTGAAACCAGGACTCGTTCCTCGGTGTGGATAATCGCAGGTAGGAATTTTTGTCGATTCCTACATAATAGGTTCTGGACCCTTGGAGGCCCTGGGTGGTAACGGTGGAGAGAGCGTGGTGCTAATCACATCACCTGGTGAGATCATTCCCTCCCCCTTCTCTCTGTTTCTGATGATGATCAGTTGAGGTCCCGGGTTCGAATCCCGGTCGGGCTTGGTTGTTTGTGAATGTTCATTCATCAATTTCATCATTTCATCACTCATCCCCATCTTCGCAAATTAGCCAAGAGGCACAAAACGCGAAGTAAAATAAACTAAATCAAATCAAATCAAATCAAATGATCAGTTGAGCAACCACAGGGGGCAGGGTAGCATTGCTCCCCCTAACCTTGGACGGAAATCAGTTCAAGGTGTGGAAGGGGGGGGGGGGGCAAACATTCACGGCCAAGGACACCTGCAGGGGGCACAGAGGGGCAATTACCCCCTATATTTCAAATGCTATGTAAATAGAAATACATTTTGTAGAATTTTCTTGCTCGCTTCGTTCGCATTCCCTGTATTTCTTGGTCTTATCAAGTTCAGAGGCGTAGCTAGGAAGGAGAGGAGGGGGGGCAGGAGTCTGCCCTGGGCGCCGAACGATCTAAGTGAAAGAGTTGTAAAAGAGAGAATGCTATGACACCCCTTGAAACTATTTGCGCCCTACTAAATCAATATTGTTTTCAGTTTGCAAAAAAAATGATCTAACAATTTACTTTCTCGCTTCGCTCGCAATATTATATATACTAACTAACTCTCAAACTAACTCTCTAGCCTTCTTAAACCCGAAGGTTCATGGCTGCAGCAACACAGGCCTTCCATCTGTCCCTATCTTGAGCAAGATCAATATACTCTTTTCCATCCCTACCGATTTCCTTTAGGTCCATCTCAACGTTGTCCCTCCATCTTCGTCTTGGCCTTTCTACAGGTCTCTTACCATCAGGTTTCCCAACAAGAATCCTGTAAACTCCTCTTTCCCCTCCCATTCGTGCCACATGGCCTGCCCACCTAAGTCTTCTTGATTTAATTATTCTAATAATATCTGGACATGAATACAAATTATGTAGTTCTAAATTATGTAACCTTCTTCACTCACCTGTCTCCTCATCCCTTTTAGGTCCAAATATTTTCCTAAGGATCTTATTTTCAAATACTCTCAATTTATGTTCCTCTTTCAATGTAAGGGACCAAGTTTGACATCCATATAATACTACAGGCAAAATTACTGTTTTGTATATTTTAACTTTTAGTTTCTTAGATATTAAACGAGTAGACAAAGGTTTATGAAGAGAGAAGTAACATGCATTTCCTGAGTTAAGCCTACTTTTTATTTCCTCTTTAATACAATTTTCATTTTTTAATATTACTCCTAAGTATTTGAATTTGGAAACTGGTTCAAACGAGATGTTATCAATAATTAGACTTTGATTATTACCTAACACTTGGTTTCGGCCTTTAAGCATATATTTAGTTTTCTCTTTGTTAACTTTCAAACCTCTCTTTTTAGCAGTTTTGAAGAGTATTTTAGCATTATTATTAATTGTATTCACATCATCCCCCAGTAAGTCTACATCATCTGCATATGCTAACAACTGAGTCACACCATTAAATTTAATTTAATTTAATATTATATATATATATATATATAATGCATTGTAAATTACCAGAGACAGAGAGAGAGAGATAGAGAGAGAGAGAGAGAGAGAGAGAGAGAGAGAGAGGTAAGACTTCTCTTCATTGTATTAAATGCATTAACAATTATTTTGATTTCAAATCTGTCGTTAGATTCTCTCTGCCCGGGATAGTTTACGGGTATGATTTTATATTTTACTAATAGTCTTGCAATCTTAAGGTGAATATTAAGTGAACTTATGGAATAATTAATCATCCTTTCTCTACACTTACTACATTATGTTTAAAATTTATCAGTGTGATATGTGACTGTCTCGTGGTCTTCTATCTCTTAAAAAGACTTCCCTTAGTCAACAACATACTTTATTATCACAAGACCTCTACAAGCAATCGAGCTGCTCTCTCTCCGATCCACACCTTCACCCTCAGCCATCTTCCTCTCGCAGTGCTGCCAGTTCCCCCCGACTCAAGGCACTGTAGATTACACATATGTTACATCTTCCCCTTTACAATAATTCCTTATACACAAATTACTAAACATAATCATGAAGTCTGACTGGCTGTTTTACAGTTCGACCAGACCTGGTTACATACATATCTTTACTGCTGTTTGTTTCAGTCTCAGTTCCACTTTTTACAGAGTTTGGAGATTCTACTGACGTTCTGACATTACAAGGTTCATATGTTGGACACACTACAGATGTCTTGACATTACAAGGTTCATCATCTAAGACATTTTTAAAAATTGGAGCATTGTTAGATTTTCTTAAATGTACCTTATTTCTTCTAAGCAATTGATTGTTTTCATCTCTAACCATGTATGACCTTGGAGAATCATGACTTGCAACTACCTGAC
The DNA here is from genome assembly GCF_977018435.1 of Lepisma saccharinum. Taxonomy (NCBI): domain Eukaryota; kingdom Metazoa; phylum Arthropoda; class Insecta; order Zygentoma; family Lepismatidae; genus Lepisma; species Lepisma saccharinum. The sequence goes on along the minus strand of NC_139230.1, from coordinate 192,665,013 downwards.
CTGGTACCCACACCTTATCCCTCTGAATTAAACAGTTTTCACCAGGCTTAAACTTAGGTCTTTCATGAGCTGACTTATTATAGTAACTCCTAGATTTATCCTGTTTTTCCTTTAGTACTTTTTTTACATTCAAATGTACTTCCGGATTTAATAATTCTTTATGAATAGGCAACCTAGTTCTTACTCTTCGACTCATCAACATCTGAGCTGGTGTTATATCTAAACCAGCTACAGGAGAATTCCTGTACTCTAGAAGAGCTAACAACACATCACTGTTTTCTTCATTACATTTTTTTTAACAATGACTTAGCAATTCCTACAGCTTTCTCAGCAAGTCCATTTGATTGCGGATACCTGGGACTGCTGGTTATAAAATTAAAATCCCATTGTTTTGCAAATTTTTTACACTCTAATGATCCAAAAGGCATATTATCACCAACTACAACTTGTGGAATCCCATGAGTTACAAATATAGACTTCAGTTTATCTATTATTTCTGTCGATGTTTTAGACTTTAGTGGCCTAATTTCCAACCACTTAGAGTAATAATCCATAACTACTAGATAAGATCTACCTACATACTCACAAATATCTACCCCTAACCTTTCAAATGGCAATTCTGGAATAGTATGCGAGATTAATGGTTCTTTACAATTTGACCTCTGATGTTTTTCACATACTCTACAATTTTGGACTAAATTTTGAATATCTGTTGCTAGCCCTGGCCAATATACCACTTTTCTTGCTTTCAGTTTAGTTTTAGCAATGCCAAAATGACCTTCATGCAGTAACATTAGAACCTTTTCTCTTAAGTTTAATGGTACAACTACTTTATGTCCCAAAAACACTAATCCACCTTCTACATGAATATCACTACGTAACTTGTAGTACACTTTTACTTCATCTGGCACATATTTCTTTTCCACTGGCCAACCATTTGTATGGTACTCCATTATTTTACAAAGAACTGGATCTTTTTTGGTGTGTTCACAAAATTCTTGTTTTCGTGATTCACTGATTTGCAAATGGTTGGTTACACTATGGACAACTTCTGCTAAGAATGGATCACTCTGTACTTTGTCCTTTATGAACGACCTAGACAACAAGTCTGCAATGTGCATATTTACACCTGGAATATACACCACATTCAGATTATACTTCAACAATCTCACCTTCATCCTTTGTAACCTATTTGACATAACATTTGCTACATATTTCTGCATTATAGAGACTAATGGCTTATGATCTGTATGAATTTCAGTTTGCCTACCATAAATGTAATAATGAAACTTTTCTACTGCAAACACAATTGCTAACATTTCTTTTTCTATTTGAGCATATGACTTTTCAGTCTCTGTTAGACTACGAGAAGCATACGCTACTGGTCTACCTTCTTGCAATAAGCAACACCCTAGCCCTTCACTAGAGGCATCGCACTGAATGACAACTTTCCTTTTGTCATTAAACACGGCTAGCACTGGAGTTGTAGACACCTTGTCTTTTAACTTCCGTAATGCTTGACTATGATGAGGTAACCATTGCCAATGAACTTTATCTTTAAGAAGTTCTCGTAGTGGAGCTGTTACAGTAGACATACCTGATATAAACTTACTTAAGTAATTCACCATACCTAGAATTCTTTGTAATTCTTTCCTACCTCGGGGTTCCTCAATGCTGATAATGGCTTTGACTTGTTCTTGATCTGCCTTTACACCTTCTTTGCAAAACACATGACCCACATACTTCACTTCACTGACCTTGTACTGTACTTTTGCTGGATTGAATTTTATATTCAACTTTCTAGCTCTTTCTAACACTTGTTGCAATATTATATCATGCTCAGTCTCACTTTTTGCAGCGATTAACAAATCATCAAAGTATATACTTACACCTGAAATATCACCAAAATTCTTTTCATTGATTTTCTGAAAAACCTCCGGTGCTATTGACAAACCAAATGCCAATCTAGTAAACCTGTAGCACCCAAAAGGAGTATTGAAGGTACACAATTTACTTGAATCTTCATCTAACTCTACATGGTAAAATCCATCTTTCAAGTCAAGTACTGAATAAAGTGACTTGTTACTTAGCCTTGCACTTAACTCTTCCACTGTTGGTATTGACACAAAGTTTCTTTTAATGGCCTTATTCAAATCCTGAGGATCTAAACACAACCTTAGTGAGCCATTTGGTTTTTCAATAATTACTAAATTACTGACCCATGCTTGAGGATTCTCCTCTTTAACTATTATACCTTGTTTTTCCAACACTTCTAAGCTTTGTTTTAATTTAGGCCTCAATGAATGAGGCACTCTTCGTGGAGGCTTAGCAACTGGTTTTACATTTTCATCTATTTCTATTCTTAATTTACCTGAGCATTCACCTACTCCTTCAAAAACATCTTTATTACTTTCAATGAACTCAATTTTGTCACTTGCGGATACTGGATTAACCTGCACCCTTTTCACTAGAGTTAGGCTGACACATGCATTTACACCTAATATTGGCTTACATTGCCTGAACTCATCTTTAATTATTACAAACTCTAACTCCATTTCAGACAATTGTGACGCACAGCTTAACTTTGCCACACCTAATGGACGAATTTTTGCACCTCCAAAGCTTTCTATGACCACCCTTGTTGGTCTTAGCTTGTCCTTACTTTTAATTTCACTCAATACCCTTAGTGGCATCACATTAACTTCAGCACCAGTATCTAGTTTGAACTGAATCTCCTCATTCTCTACCATTATTTTTTCTAACCACTCCTTCCGACCATCTTCTTTATTGTGGGTACTTGCACTTCCACTTGCTGCAAATACAGCAGTAACACTTAACACCTCACCACCACTGTCTGACGTGTCATCTTGCAATTCCACATTTTTTACTTGTTTCACTTTACACCCAACTGCAAAATGATTATACCCATTACACTTTTTACAACGCTTACCAAATGCTGGGCATGCTGCTTTTTTATGCTTATAACCACACCTCTTGCACTGATATACTTCCTCTTCATTTTTCTTATTCCTGTTCGTCTTATTCTGGTACGACTTATGAGGATTTACCATACTTGCTACTGGACGAGTTTCTTCTTCCTTATGGGCTTTCACGACCATCACAGCATTCATACCTGGATTCCTATTCTGAATCGTGGTTGCTTGTTGCTTGCTTCTTTCTGCTGAACGTCCCATTTCCACAGCTTTTTCGAGTGACAAGTCTCCCTCTCGTAACATTCTTTCTTGTAGGCTTCTGTCATGAACACCCAAAACTATACGATCTCGGACCACGCTATCTGCTTGGTCACCAAAATTACACGACTTTACCAGTTTTTTGAGATCAGTTACACAATTATCGAAGAACTCTCCTTCACTTTGTACACGAGAGTTGAAAACATACCTCTCCACCACAGTATTTTTTCTCGGATTTGCGTAATTTTCATATGCTAGCAAAACGTGTTCATAATTACTCTTGGACTCTTCCGACAAACTAAAAGTACTCAACAAGTCAACAGCCTCCTCACCTATTACATTAAGTAATATGGCAACTTTTACGTCACTAGACTTCGTGTTATGCCCTGCTGCTTTCATATATATTTCGAAGTTCTGTCGAAAGCGACGCCAGTTTTCACTTAGATTACCCGAAAGCTGCAATTCCTTGGGAATCTTGGCCGATTCCATGACGGCGAACAAAATTCACACGTAGGCACTCAACTCACCCGTTCTTCCGCCTGTCTGAAGCCCGAGTTTTATTTTCGGTTCGCAACATTTCCACACGACTGCGCCATGTCTCGTGGTCTTCTATCTCTTAAAAAGACTTCCCTTAGTCAACAACATACTTTATTATCACAAGACCTCTACAAGCAATCGAGCTGCTCTCTCTCCGATCCACACCTTCACCCTCAGCCATCTTCCTCTCGCAGTGCTGCCAGTTCCCCCCGACTCAAGGCACTGTAGATTACACATATGTTACAGTGACATAACATTCGCACACAGAATTGTTAGACAATACTTATTATACAAAAATATATTAAAAAGGTTTTCATATGATATTTCATATAATTATTACATAATAATAATTACATCCATGCTCTTTTTTTTATTGTCTGTCGACATGCTTCAAAATTCTTGATTTTTCTCTAATTTGAAGTCTGAAAAAACTTTACTTTCACTTTGCTAGCGAAAGACGAGGGAATTTGTTTGAAAGACACTTAAAATTCTCTTCCAGTTCTGTCCATATCCTTTACAAATTGTTGGTGTGAAGAGGGGAAAGGGGGACAGCATATTTTCTCACCCATTTGCCAATTTCGTTGAGGCCAATTCTCTTTCTTTCTGTCACAGGGATACCACTCGCAGAGGAAGCACGTATACTTTGTGTAGTTCTGCTGCATCCCCAATATCATTACAACTATCCTGAAGTCACCAAATATCTTCCACTTATGGTCATTACATTTAATGGATTTCTTCTAATTTCTAAGCAAACAAATAAATCTCAAACGTTTTTATGAGATAGAAGAACAAATGAGCGTTCATTAAACCACTAACGTCGTTGCAGTTAGTAAGTATGTCGTGCGTTTCAAAATTGGCCATAAGAACTGATACATTTTGCCTAAATTTAGTAACATTTGCACTTGGGTGCAGAAGATTATATTAATGTAACCTGACACCCAGCAGTTGTGCCTTTTGTTTACGTAAGCCTAAGTCACGGGATAAATCATTTAGATTGGTGCACTTGTTTCCTGATGCAGAGGGTTATTTTTATGTGGAGATGATGGCAGTTCTTCAGTGCTACTTTCTATACTCTCCTTGTCGATTTCGTTTGTTTGCCTAGAAGGCACTGAAAGCCTTTCAGAGCGAGGCACTGGTCTTATGCCAGACGATATGGTAAACTATGTTTCTGTTCGGTTCCTGTGTCAAAGAAATTAAAAAATAGGTGCTATTTTGGTCCTCCACACACACACAAATACCGTCCCCCTAAGCCAAATCTTCAATTCTGAAAATTTGTTTAAAGTTAAAAATAATTCAACAACTGATTGAAGCAACTCAACTCCATACCTACTAGTACTGGTCTGATTCTACTAAATATTTTTTTCTTAACCAAAAAGAGTAAATAATCAAAGGAACGCAAATTTTGATCTTTCAAAAAGGGTGTCCTAATTCCGTCCCCCTTTTCCGGTACTTATCTACTCATTTATTTTATGGGAAATTTGATTAAAACAGTGTTAAAATCTCTTGTAATAAATTTATTGAGGTGAAAACATGTTTATACATTTTTATACTTAAGTTACATCTTCTTACCCATCCAGACAAAAATCGCAAACAAAGGTTTTGACTTTTGTTGAAGATGAACACATCTCGTGGCACCACTGGAAGTATTTCGAAAACTTTGCGAATTTCTCTCCTCGCTTGTCTTGGGAAAAGCGCTTTCCACAAATAGGACATAATACTTCTTCATCGCTTGAACTATCCTCGTCATCGGTGGACACCAGTGGAACTTGTATAGGCGTATAGAAGTGTTAAACACATTATAAAAATGTGGACAAGAGATCGTACATCAATCGAAACTAGTCTAAGTGGCCAGGCAAAATATGAAATATATCACAAGATACATACATAATGTGGGTCCTAAATCCGACGGATTTGAGAATCTCAAAGGGGGCGGATTTAGGACTCCAGTTATAACAACAATGGCGACTTTTCGTGACTAAACGACTACAGCTACATGGCTGTGTCAACTGGAACGCAATATTCAAATACTAATCTCACTAAATGATGAAAAACTTACCGCGAGGCGTCAATAGAACTGTTTCAAATTGATTTCACACTGTAGCAAGTCTTCACACAAACTATTTTTGAAAAACTAAAGCGTGAATGAACAGAAAAAAGCAACTACGTCACTGCCAGTATGCAACCGAATTGTTCTGAAGATTTTCCTTTTGCTCTCGCAAAGTGGCAGCACTTTCCATGAAAATTAAAGAGGGGGACGAATTTAGGGCAGGGGACGGATTTCGAGCACTTTACTCTATATCACGCAACATCACATTTTTACCTTTCCATCAATTAATCAAATTAACATAACACCATGCCTAACACATATGTGGTGCACACTCCTCATCCTGGTCTCCAATGTCCAACCCAAAGTAATGTTTGTGGAGGTTCTTTATGATAGATTGAATCCTCTTCTTATCTCTTACAAGGGTGAACTCTCCATAGATGTAGCAGAAGCCGTCCGGTTGATTTCGATAGGCAAAGTATGTCAACTTAATTTCAAGCTGAAAATACAATGCTTAATATTTTGACTATAACTTGCAGCTTCATCAAGTAGCTTAGTAACGGAACTGCCAACATGTGAAACAGAAGTTCAGAGCCAGATGTTGCCAACTGCTCGACTGATAATTCCATGCATTTCATACGAACTGTGAATCTGAGTAAAATGAGGCATTATGTCCTTGAAACTAAAACACTGTGCCTAACTGCAAAATTCTAATTACAGATTTGAATTTCCCAGGTGAAAGTACTTCAGAAAAACATATTTTACATAAGAAAGAAAAATTTTGTAGAACAGTGTAATTAGTACTGTAAGTACCGTAGGTAACGCAATGTTAAAACTGCCTTGGGATCGAACCAAGAACCTTGAATCTTCGATTGGGTGATGTAGTTATTCATCATTTCTACCTTGGATACGATACGGTACAAGTGGGTATTTTAAAACAAGATAACAGTTAAAGTAACAAATTCTATCTAGATGGCAGACAACAAAACATAGCAAACATTTCAAATGAATATAATTTTCTTCGCACATTTTTTAATATATTGAGGCAAAATTAGCAATTTATGGAATTTCTGGGATTTCTGAAGTAGTGCATTTTTAATTTTAGATTTTGGAATTAATTCTGAACTTTTGATAACGTTAAAATTTTAAATTATTAGTGCTGTAAGAACAAGTGGGTATTATTCAACAAGATAACAGTGAAAGTAACAAATTCTCACTAGATGGCAGACAACAATACATAGAAAACTTTTCAAAGGAATATGATTTTCTCTGTACAGTTTTTAAAGTATGGAGGCAAAATTATCAATTAGGGAATTTACAAGATTTTCAGTGCAGTGTATTCTTCATTTAAGTATATTGAATGGATTCTGAGCATCTGATAAGTTTAAAATTTTAAATCATTAGTGCAGTAAGTACAAATGAGTGTTATAAAACAAGACAACAGTTTAAGTAAAAAAATCTCACTTAAAAGCTTACCGCATATATATTTCACTAATACTCCATCTTACACGTTTCATCAGCGACGAATCCAAATGTATTCTTTCTACAGAAATGTATTTGTTATATTGTTCTCTAAAAAGTAGATCATCTCTTCGCCAAGAGTTAATAAACTGTGAAAGGCATCTACGATCAACAGTTGTTCTTACCCTGTCCCCATCGCAACAGCCAACAACAGTTGGTACTCATGCTTCAAGATGAAAAGCATTATGTTATGGATTCCACTTTAAACTTTAAGTCCAGTCCCGATTAGCCTCACTCTGCATGAAGAGGAGTTAAAACAAAGCACAACCAACCAGCCTTATGCTATTAGATTTCTATGTTAGAAATGATTTGGTTCATTTTACTTCGCTTTTCTCCCACTTTTGACCAATCGCGATGATGAGGATGAGTGATGATATGATGAAACTGATGAAGAGGCACAAAAAGAACAACCATGTCTAGGCCGGGCTTCCAACCAGGTATCCTTGGCGTCATAATTCGCTGTAATAACCACTCCGCCAGGAAGATTGACTTCTGTGTTAGAGACTATCATTCTGATCCAAGGAAATATTTGCAAGAAAACACAAGCAGACTCTGATACTCAGTCGTGTAAGCTAACTATCGCCATAAAATTAGATGTATATTTCATTCATCCGATTCCAGTCCTTTATCTTAAATTCTGAAGTGATGATGAAATCCTTTCTGTTGTTAATATTCCATGACACCGAAAATATGCAATATTACACCATTGACGCTATTTGCATATGTATTTATAATCTTACATATTTCTATTATTGATTTGAATCCTTGTAAGAGGAACATATTGCATGAAATAATCTTCAGTCTGTCTCCTATGTTCGTGAGAGTGAATGCCAACTTTCCCAACCCTAAATAAATACCATCCATTTGTTGTCCTTACAAGTCAGTGACCCGACTTCTGAACAATTTGACCAAAGGCTTAGGAACCAACCATTGTGGATGGGGAAAGCTGACTCTCTATTCAGTACAGAGCTATGAGCTAGAGAATTTAACCTGTGTAACGAAATGGACCTTTGATTTGACTCAAATTTGATACCTTTCAGATTATATTCCATTTTTGCTCGACCCTGTGGCCGAAAGGTTAGCACATCGCGCTGCGACGCCAAGGGTCCCGGGTTCGAATCCCGGTCGGGCTTGGTTGTTTGTGAATGTCCATTCAACAATTTCATCATTTCATCACTCATCCCCATCTTCGCAAATTAGCCAAGAGGCACAAAACGCGAAGTAAAATAAATTAAATCAAATCAAATCAAATATATTCCATTTTTAAAGATAGGCCAAATTTTGCTAAAATATGTATTTCTCTCTCTTGAAGAAGACACTGCTACAAGACAGGACAATCTCTGGCAGCGAATTTGACCAATCTTATCGATTCTATACCAACGCAGGGGCAGAATTCTCTATGGAGTGATTTGTTAGCCGTTTCTATCGCTAAGTACAAAGGGAGTCTCGAACTTCATGCTTCCCACTACATAGGCTATTCTCTGTTTCCAATGTTATCATGGAACCTTTGATGGTCACACTGGTCTGAAAAACTGGAGATAATGATGCTCAAATAATTAAGTTAATAGGAAAATGGCGAAATATTGACAGAAATAATGGAATTCCCCATTTGCTTGGTTGATTTAATTAAAATGTAAAATTGGTTTAACCGCGACGATTAAGTGAGAAGACGTAATGTGGAAGGAGACCGGCAAGGAATTGAAAGGAAGCATTCGTGGTCTTCATTATAGGTACCATTCCAGCATTGACGCAGAAAATTAAATGCATCATATCGATTGAGCCGATAAAAAGTTTCTGTAAAATGGCATAGGAACATAACACCAACTAGAAAAATCAGGAACAGCGTCAGTACGCATGTCAAGCAGTCAAAAAAATACTGATTTGCTCTCTAGATGGCACGACATATCAGAATTCAAGTGGAATTTTCTTACGAGGTAAATACATAGGTAAGTTCACTGAAATTTCTGAGATAATATAGAGATGTTTTTCCCGAATCATGACTGTTTCTTAGAGGACTCTAACACTTGACCATTATATTATATATTGGTATTTCGAAAATGTAGAGAGAGCGCTAAAAATGACTGAAGTGATTATACTGATTCTGAGGGTGGAAAAGTGGTTGCAACTGACTGGCTGTTTAAACTCAATGCGACTATTTGGAAATGATTTCTCCTAGATGTGAGGGCCTCCCCGATGGCGCAGTGGAAGCGTCGTCGCCTTGTAATCAAGGGGTCCGAGGTTCGATACCCGGTGGAGGCACATAGTGGTTCAGATCCCAGGTTCGATACCTGGTGGAGGCACATAGTGGTTCGGATCCCACTTTAAGCTGTAGGTCCAGTCCCGATTATCCATACTACTGTGCGTAAAGTGGACTTAAAACACCAACTCAAACAATCAATCAATCAATCCTGCTGGGACGTTAACGTTGCCTTCGTTTAATGTCCAATAATAAATTCGAAATGCTGCTTGTATTGCTCATAAAAGGAAGTAGAGTATTAGATTTTGAATATCCCAAGGTACAACCACAGATAAGCGCATTATAATTCGCTTATATGTGATAATACTAACCGTGCGCGGCTCGTGCAGTATTTCCTGGGGATTCAACATAGCCACGTGACACATTCCGTTGGCTTAAAACAAAGCTCCACCAAATAAGGGAGGGGGGAGACACTTAAATGAGAAGCCTATCTAGAAATTTCCCATAAAGATTTATAATAGTATATTTAAGGCCCAAATGACAATAAAATTGACTTTTCTGAACATTTTTGGAGGTTCTTTGGAAATATTCCGTCTCAGAAGTCAGAAAACAACGGGGATGGGACACGATGGCTGATCACGCATCACCGTGCAAAAAGCCGCTTGCCAGGTGTTCGCACTGAACGGTCTACTTATTGTCCATGTCGTGCTTCGATTATCCACACCGGGGATCGAACCCTGGTCTCGCGAGTGGCTATTATGGCGGTTTTCGTGTAGGGATACAAAGCCAGGGGTTCTATAACCCTGTCACAGCTAATTATGGAGCAAGGCTTCGCATAGCGTCAGAGAAGCGATGGAAATTGAGTGGATGAGCGAATAAGTACACGCTGCTGGGAAGGCAGTTGCTTTCTCCCTCTCCGCGCCAAGCGATTCCGTTTCTCTGACGTGTTCATTGGTGGAGCCGTCTCCCGTCACTACTTGCGCAGAGACTTGATTTCGTTTGCCTGCTCTACAGTTAGCTGGGACAGAGTATGAGTTTGAATCGTGGTACAGCATGGTAGGTATGTCACTGTGATTGTTCTTTAATCGATTTCATCAATTCATTATTCATTCTTATTGGGTATGTACAGGGTGGGCGAAAAGCTCCTTTACATGGTAATATCATAGTACAGTTAGACATGTAGATAAACATTGTTATGAATACAAAAACAATACCTAAACAGTAGATTTTTTACTATTGTTGACCAGATTGACTCTTTATTATCATTAACATTATTGTTGTTCTGTTACAGATAATTGAGATAAGAATTTCCCGCCATAAGCTGAGTGCTGCGCATGTCTCGTTCACTTCGGTTAGTGTGGGAAGGACGTGGCAGAAGAACGTGGTCCACTGCATTCAGTCGAGAGAGTGAAACCATGGCGGATACAAGTGCTTTCACTGTTGAGGAGCGTTTGGTGGCTTCTGTGTGGGTTCACGAACGTCAGAACACAATGACAGATACTTTGAGCGACTTCGCTGTGCGGTTTGGAAAACCGCCGCCATCACGACCAACGTTATTCGCATGGGAGAAGAAAACCTTTGCGACGGGAAGTGCTCTCGATGCACCACGTAGCGGAAGGCCTACGACTCGCACCGAAACTTGTGCTGCTGTGGCGGAATCAATTGAACGATCGCCGATGAAGTCAACCCGTAAGCTGTCTGCAGAATTAGGCATCCCGCGATCGACTATGCGAGTTCACATGCGGAAAGACTTGAACGTTTCATGTTTTCGGCCATCCTCGGTGAATGAGTTGAGTGACCGTGACTTGGAGCAACGTGTGCATGCATGTGAAATGCTGCTCGCACGCTTAACGCATGCAAATGATCAAACAAGCGTTATGTTATCTGACGAGTGTGCGACTTATCGTAGCTCACGAAATCGTAACGTCTTTTCTTGGGCAAAAGACAATCCGCAGTTTTATGAGGAAATCGAGTGCAATCCGCCGCATGTTATGATTTGGGCAGGGATAACGGCAGACCATCTGCTTGGACCATTTCTTTGATGGTCCTGTGAACCAGTACAGCTATCTTCACATGATTAACACGTGGTTGCTTCCAGAATTAACGACAAGAGGAATAGCTGACATCGTTACACTTCAACAAGACGGCGCACCACCGCATTCTGCTGTGAGTGTCCGCAAACGACTAAATGAACTGTTTCCAAAACGCTGGATTGGACGTGGATCACGAGACCTTCCAGCACCGTTGCCATGGCCTCCACAAAGCCCAGCCCTCACCACACCGGACAATGACTAAGGGGCATAATGAAAGAAGACGTTCGTAAACGACGATCAACTGAAAGACGGAGTTCGCATGGCATTTGAAAGAATCACCCCTGATATGCTGCACACAAGAACATGGCGACGCATCAACCTTTGCATCTAACATGGAGGAGTGCACACTGACGTTGTTGTCAATGAACCTTGAACCTTTGTAACAATGTTAATATGTTATTCACAATAAATGTTAATGTTAACCAGACATTGTTTATTCAAAATAAATGTTGAAATTTAAAAAATATACTGTTTATGTATGTTTTTTGGAATTCATAACAATGTTTATCTACATGTCTAACTGTACAATGCTATTACCATGTAAAGGGACTTTTCGCCCACCCTGTACATACCCAATAAGAATGAATAATGAATTGATGAAATCGATTAAAGAACAATCACAGTGACATGCCTACCATGCTGTACCACGATTCGAACCCATACTCTGTCCCAGCTAACTGTGGAGCAGGGAAACGAAATCAAGTCTCTGCGCAAGTAGTGACGGCAGACGGCTCCACCAATGAACACGTGAGAGGAACGTGATTGCGTGGCGTGGGGTGGGGTGGGGGAAAGCGACTACCTTCCCAGCAGCGTGTACTTATTCGCTCTGGCCACTCAATTTCCCTCGTTTCTGTGACGCTATGCGCAGCCTTGCTCCACAGTTAGCTGGGACAGGGTTATAGAACCCCTGGCTTTGTATCCCTACACGCAAACCGCCATAATAACTACTCGGGAGACCAGGGTTCGATCCCCGGTGTGGATAATCTAAGCACGAAATGGACAATAAGTAGACCGTTCAGTGCCAACACCTGACAAGCGGCTTTTTGCACGGTGATGCGTGATCAGCCATCGTGTCCCATCCCCGTTGTTTTCTGACTTCTGAGACGGGATTATTCCAAAGATCCCAAAAATTTCCAGAAAAGTCAATTTTATTGTCATTTGATCCTTAAATATACTCTTAGGCCCCTATTATAAATCTTTATGGGAAATTTCTGGATAGGCTTCTCATTTAAGTGTCTCCCCTCCCTTATTTGGGTGGAGCTTTGTTTTAAGCCAACGGAATGTGTCACGTGGCTATGTTGAATCCCCAGGAAATACTGCACGAGCCGCGCACGGTTAGTATTATCACAGATGAGCGTATTATAATGCGCTTATCTGTGATTGTACCTGTGATATTAAAAATCTAATACTCTATTCCTTCTATGAGCAATACAAGCAGCATTTCGAATTTATTATTGGACATTAAACGAAGGCAACGTTCACGTCCCAGCATCGACGCTTTCACATTTAGGATTGATTGATTGAGTTGGTGTTTTAAGTTCACTTTACGCACAGTAGTATGGATAATCGGGACTGGATCTACAGCTTAAAGTGGGATCCGAACCAATATGTGCCCCCACCGGGTATCGCACCTGGGACCCCTTGTTTACGCCCTCACATCTAGCAGAAATCATTTCCAAATAGTGTTGCCCACGAGACGAGACGAGACGAGACTTTGGTCTGTCTCGTCTCGTCTCGTGAAAATGCTGTCTCGTCTCGTGTCTCGTCTCGAAAATATTCGTTTGTCCCGTCTCGTGTCTCGTCTCGAAGGGTTCTGTCTCGTCTCGTCTCGTCCCGTCTCGTTTTGTCTCGTCTCGTCTCGTAAAAGTAATGCAGGATATTATGCCAACAAAAGTTGTAACTGGGAGACATCACAAATATTATTCTCGAAAATTGGTTTAACCTGTAATCACTTTGCTCACTGTAGCTATAGTGAGAATAAATATGTCTCCTTAATCATAAGAACATGAGTATATCAAATAAAGTTTGTTGATTATCAAAAGCTAGATAATGTATAGAATCTGCCTTGCTTTTCTAGCTCCCATCCACTCTTTATCCATCGTACACGCAGAGAGCTTTGAGACAGAAGGAACACGCGACAGGCGACAAGCCACACGGGGGTTTACACTGAAGTGACAAGCGACAGGATCCCCTTCCGTTCCGTCTATGATAAAAGTATTCACCGCACGGGCAGTACCAACAGACCGAGGCGATTCTACGCTCAATATTAAGAAAACGACCCAATTTGAGCGACACGCAAGCGACAAGAGACAAGTGGTGCTTCGGTTCGGAAGGTTACGTTTACTGAGGGTTCGTATCCAAGCGAAACATGTTGCTTGTCGCTTCTCTCCTGTGACTTGTTCAATGTGACAAGCTACACGGAAGTATCACACTGAACCACCGAACGACAGGGGCACTTGTTTATATGCAAGCATTCATCGTGCATGAGCGGATAACAACCCTCGTGACTATATTGTCTATACGATATCCAGAAAACGGCCTAAGAACAACAAGCAAGCGACAAGCGAGAGTGCAGCTTTGGTTCGAAGAGTTTGCTGTGAGGAAGATTTCTTCACACCAAAGTTACAGGCGACAAGCGACACGAGTCGCTTGGAAGAGAACTTTCAGTAGTCAATGCAACCTTTCGAACAGAAGACACACGGAATGCTGCACGTGTCTCTTGTAACCTCGGTCCGTTGTTCACGGATGCGGGGTGAATGTTTTCTTTCAGACTGAAGAGGATTGTGTCGCTTGTCGCTTGGGTGTGAATTGTTCGTGTCGCTTGTAGCTTCGGTGTGAAATTTCCACAAGATAGCTTTCAGGTTGAAGCGACAGGCGACAAGCGACACAGGGTTTTCACACCAAAGCAACAAGCGACACGCTCCTTTAGGAGATTTCAGACCGGAGCGACAAGCGACACGCGACACATGTTGCTTTGGAACGAGCCAATCAACAACAACGTTTCACAGCGTTGGGGTATGGCAGGCCTCGCAAACCTGCGTTCGATTGGTGAAATCCTGAAGCGACACGTGTTACGGGTCGCGTGTCCCTTCTGTGAAATCTCCCTTAGTCTATAAGCAAGCTTTCACTGTGAATTCACTACCAACAGACAGACGTGACACAATGCAAGCTATTAAGAAACGGTCCAGTCCGAACGACACGCAAGCGACAAAGCAACACGTGCCCCTTGCCGGTCTAGTCGCTTCCGTTCTGAAGCTTGCATTTATTACTGTGGGTTCATTTCCAAACGACACTTGTTGCTGTCGCATGTCACTTATTACTCCTATGACTTCAGGCAATTTTATGTTCGTTACGTCAAAGCAGAGTATCTAATTGCACTAGGTTTTTAGAGCCGCGGTGGTGTAGTTTTTAGGGCGTCTGACTGCCAGGCGGGAGACCCGGGTTCGAATCCCGGAGTGGGTGAATAAAGGTCGGAATTATTCCGCATTGTCCCCGCATAAAACAGTTCCGGGGGTGAACAGCCTCATATCAATGGGGGCAATCCTGGAGGGCAAAAGCGGCCGGAGTGTGATGCTGATCACTTCGCCTCCAAAATGACCTTTTCCGCACATCCCGTAAATGTTCCTTCATGGCACTGTGTTATATGCACTTGGTAGAGAGCTCTTGGGGTAGCAGATAGTTGCCAGATTTAAGGTATTCTGAGGAAATTTCAGTAGGAAGATACAGGGACACGAGGCTAAAATCTGGGGAAATTCGTTACGGACAACGTGTGACGAATTATAATTTTTCGAGGGGGATTCTTACAGATCTCTATTCCTGTAATAGAAGCTGTTTTGGGTTTCCAAAGAAAATGCTTTATTCCGAATAAATAAATATTTGCAATTGATTAGTTATTTTGTTTATATTTTTTCGAGACTTTCGAGACGAGACGAGACTTTTCAGGAGACGTCTCGTCCCGTCTCGTGTCTCGTCTCGAAAACGAGACGAGACAGGTGGTCAGTCTCGTCCCGTCTCGAATTTTAAAAAGCCTGTCCCGTCTCGTGTCTCGTCTCGTTTTCGAGACGAGACACGGGACGAGACGGGACATGTCTCGTCTCGTGGGCAACACTATTTCCAAATAATCGCATTGAGTTTAAACAGCCAGTAAGTTGCAACCATTTTTCCACCCTCAGAATCAGTATAATCAGTTTAGTCATTTTTAGAGCTCGCTCTACATTTTCGAAATACCAATATATAATCTAATTGTCAAGTGTTCGAGTCCTCTAAGAAACAGTCGTGATTCGGGAGAAACATCTCTATATTATCTCAGAAATTTCAGTGAACTTACCTATGTATTTACTTCGTAAGAAAATTCCACTTGAATTCTGATATGCCCTGCCATCTAGAGAGCAAATCAGTATTTTTTTTCTTCTGGAAATGGGAACTGCTTTACATGCCTACTGACGCTGTTCCTCATTTTTCTTGTTGGTGTTATGTTCCTCTGCCATTCTACAGAAGCTATTAATCGTCCCTACGATGAATATAAACGTAATAGTTTTAAGATATCCAAACTATAATAAAAGACTCGCAATGTTGTAGGAACGAACGTACCATCAGTATCACACCAATGGGTGTGAAGAGAAGGTTGATTTAATTCGCTCTCTCGGTGGTGCAATAGTAAATAACTCTGCTGATAATACACTAATATGGTATGGAAAATCTACAACAAGCTGTTGCAGAATCTTATGTTGGTATTTAAAAGTTAAATATTAATCGTCATACGACTGACAACATATTCCTCAGAAACCATTAGAATACGTTCTTTTTACAGCAGCACCTTGCGTAGGTTAATTATTTGGGGGATACAAGGAGTACAACATGGATCTACCGATTAAGGGGAAGTCACGGGTCGTCAAGGGAAGTATAATGTACCCCTACGTCACTAAGTAAGCCATGGGCGTAACTTGGGACTTAACTTTAGGGGCCAGAGTCGAAAAGTTTTCATCCCATAAAAATAGTGTTCAGGATTATTTGCTAAATAACCGTTACATTTGCGAAATCGCCAATAATATTAATTATTACTTAGCTCCTCGGGTCTCAGGATGTTAAAAAAGATTTCCTTAACTTGTACATTTTAACAAACTTGAAATTTTGGCGGAGCAAGTGGCCCCCCCTTGCCCCCGCCAAGTTACACCTATGGAGTGCCTATTCTTCCCCTACCAGGGACTATTTTGTTCCATAATCGACAACTCAATCCTACAAGTTTATAAATCTTCTCAGTATACTTTTTCCGCGCTTAGAAGGGACTGCACTGTAAACACAAGGGCAAAGGTATTACTCCGCCAGGCTTCAGCGAATGGATGATCGTAAAGCTTCTGCTGCTTCCACCACGTGTGAGAAAAAGTTGGCGCGAAAGCAATGTTACAAGCTACGAGAAATTAAATAAAAAGGAAAACTATAACTATTCACAAGATAAGCTGAACTTCTGTACTTAAGAATTTAATTTGAAGATATAAAAGTGTTTTACTTGCCTAAGCAGAGTCCGATAGAAAGTCGATTCCTTCCATAGATTCCTCCCCTTCACTGCTGGTGCCGCCGCTACTGCTATCAGCTGGATTGATAACAAGTCGGTCAACAACCGTGTCGCACATGTAATCTGATTCCGAGAAGCGTTCCTCTTCTTTCTCCACATGGCGTATAAACGATTTCCACATTTCAGCAGTTACCAGCCTAATACCATCATGAAGCAAAGTTCTGACGTCACTCAATTTGAATGCTTTATTGTTCCGAGCAACATGACCCTTTACCTGGTTCCAAATGTGCTCTATAGGATTCAGGACACAATGATATGGGGGAGTCTTAACACATTGTGGCATTCCTGCTCAGCCATTGATTGATTGATTTGGTGTTTTAAGTCCACTTTATGCACAGTAAGGCTAATCAGGACTGGACCTACAGTTTAAAGTGGTCCCGAACCACTATGTGCCTCCAACGGGTATCGAACCCGAGACCCCTTGATTACAAGGCAACGACGCTACCACTGCGCCATCGGGGAGGCACTGCTCAGCCATTGAATCCACAACAAACTTATCATAAACGTGGTGAATGTTAGCCTCTTTCATCTCGTTTATGAGTTCATCTTTCACCATGTTTGGCCGGCGTTCGATACTTTTTGCATCCATCTATTCAATAATATCATGTATAAGCCACTGCTTGTTAGGAATACGTTCCAACTTAACACGGTGGTAGATGCATTATCTAATATGATCACACTGTTCTGTAAAAGAAGAGGTAAAATTTTATTTAACCAGTTTTTAAGAACGTCACCCGTCATTTTTCCATGGTAATCTAAGTCTTTTTTAGATTCCATAATGAATTCCCCACCCTCTAAAAATCCATCTTCACTTCCAATATGCAATACAATAAGGCGTCTGCCTTTGCCGGTCGGGTTTCTTAGCCCTGTGGTTAATCCTGAGAGGAAAGCCTGTTTTTAGATTTTACGGCAGAAACTACCCACACCTTAGAAACCGTATGACCTTCATTCACCCACGTTTCATCAAGGAAATACAACTTTCGCCCCTCCCGCCTGTATTCGCGTATTTTCCTCACGTAGTTCCGGCGCCACAACAATATGTTTTCTCGGTCAACAATAATATTTTTTCTGTTCCGTTGCACAAACTCGAAGCAGATTTCTTTCAGAAGTGTGTGGAAACTTGTTTTCTTCAGGTTCGGCAGATCCGGATCACTATTCACACACCAACACTTTATTTATTCCCTGGTGTTGTTAAAATGCCCTTATTTAGAACCTCACTGCGCGCAGATTTTACACTCTTAACAGACACACCAGTAAACTCAGATGTCAATTTCATCACGTCCTGGATACCCATAGTTGGATATTTCTCGCAAAACTTTGCGAACACATTCAATACAATTTGTTTCTCGCCGTTTTTCAACGCCATCTCGCACAAACTGAAATTCCCTCCCGCTGCCCAGCCTATAGGCATGCGTGTTGTACCCAGAGTAAAAATTGTCACGTCTTGTGTATTTGTGACAACCTGGAGTTAATTTACATACTAAATATTGGTTATGATAATTCTAGAGTACGATTATTACAATTGTGTTGAAGGAATGTTCTATTTTTGCAAGTTAGAAAGGGGACTATATTTTGTTGCGCGTGGCAGGCCCTGTTGTTAAAGCAGACTCAACGAGAAGTGTTGCCAATCCGCCTATTCTTTTGCTAAAATTAGCTGTTTTGAACATTTTGGCCTTGCATTAATGACAATAATGGCTTTCAGATATTTGCACAGTAGTATCATACTTATTTGACTTCATTCAAAAATAGACACGGAAGTGACCTATTTTTCGATTGTTTATTTATTTTCTTTAACAGCAGTGTTAATCCTTCTGGTATTGTTGCAGATGTTCCTATTCGAACGTTCTCTATGTCGCTGTTTGCAAAAATGTTGCTAGATTTTCAAAATTTTGAAAAATGGAAAAAATAAAGTGGCTGAACTTCCATTTCGTTGGTAATTTTCAATTCGTCATACCTCTTCTTTTACGATATACAAAAATGCTTAAAAATGCATCACACTGTGAACCTGATTCTTTGCACAGGCCATAAAGCACACTTTAGTTCATCAATCGATGCGTTCTGGTGCATCAATCGATATGATGTATTTATTTTTCTGCTTGCAGGTCAATATTGGAATGGTACCTATAATGAAGACCACGAACGCTTCCTTTCAATTCCTTGCCGGTCTCCTTCCACATTACGTCCTCTCACTTATTCGTCGCGGTTAACACAATTTGATATTTTAATTAAATCAACCAAGCAAATGGGGAATTCCATTTTTTTTTGTCAATATTTCGCCTTTTTTCTTATTAACTTAATTATTTGAGCATCATTATCTCCAGTTTTTCTGACCAGTGTGACCATCAAAGGTTCCATGATAACATTGGAAACAGAGAATTGCCTATGTAGTGGGAAGCATGAAGTTCGAAACTCCCTTTGTACTGAGTGATAGGAACGGCTAACAAATCACTCCATAGAGAATTCTGCCCCTGCGTTGGCATAGAATCGATAAGATTGACCAAATTCGCTGCCAGAGATAGTCCTGTCTTGTAGCAGTGTCATCTTCAAGAGAAAGAAATACACATTTTAGCAAAATTTTGCCGATCTTTAAAAATGGAATATAATCTGAAAGGTATGAAATTTGAGTCAAATCAAAGATCCATTTCGTTACACAGGTTAAATTCTCTAGCTCACAGCTCTGTACTGAATAGAGAGTCACCTTTCCCCATCCACAATGGTTGGTTCCTAAGGCTTTGGTCAAATTGTTCAGAAGTCGGGCCACTGACTTGTAAGGACAACGAAAGGATGGTATTTACTTAGGGTTTGGAAATTTGGCAATTAACCTCACGAACATAGGAGACAGACTGAAGATTATTTCATGCAATATGTTGCTCTTACAAGGATTCAAATCAATAATAATCGAATTATGTAAAATTATAAATACATGTGCAAATAGCTTCAATGGTGTAACATTGCATATTTTAGGTGTCATGGAATATTAACAACAGAAAGGATTTCATCATCATTTCAGTATCTAAGACAAAGGATGGAATCGGATGAATGTAAGATGCATCTACGTATGTTTGTGGCGATAGTTAGCAGCCACGACTGAGTATCAGAGGCTGCCTGTGTTTTCTTGCAAATATTTCCTTGGATCAGAATGATAGTCTCTAACACAGAAGTCAATCTTCCAGGCGGAGTGGTTAGTACAGCGCATTATGACGCCAGGGATCCCTGGTTGGAATCCCGGCCTAGACATGGTTGTTCTCTTAGTGATTCTTCATCAGTTTCATCATAGCATCACTCATTCTCATCATCGCGATTGGTCAAAAGTGGGAGAAATGCGAAGTAAAATGAACCAAATTAATTCTAACATAGAAGTCTAAAAGCATAAGGCTGGTTGGTTGTGCATTGGTTTAACTCCTCTTCATGCACAGCGAAGCTAATCGGGACTGGACCTAAAGTTTATAGTGGAATCCATAGCATAATGTTTTTAATCTTGAAGCATGAGTACCAACTGTTGTTGGCTGTTGCGATGGCGACAGGATAAGAACAACTGATTATATATGTAATTAATAGATGCTTTTGACAGTTTATTTACCTCTTGGAGAAGAGAGTATCTGCTTTTTAGAGAATAATACTCTGTATAACAAATAAATTTCTGTAGAAAGAATACATTTGGATTCTTCGCTGATGGCGTATTATATATGAAATATATATGTGGTAAGCTTTTAAGTGAGAATTTTTTACTTTAACTCTTGTCTTGTTTTGTAACACTCATTTGTACTTTCAGTACTAATAATTTAAACTTATCAAATGCTCAGATACCATTCAATATTCTAAAATGATGAATACAGTGCATTGCAAATCTTGTAAATTCCCAAAATTGCTAATTTTGCCTCCATACTTTAAAAACTGTAAAAAGAAAATCATATTCCATTGAAACGTTTGCTATGTCTTGTTGTCTGCCATCTAGTGAGAATTTGTTACTTTAACTGTTATCTTGTTGAATAATACCCACTTGTTCCAACAGCACTAATAATTCAAAATTGTAACGTTATCAAAAGTTCAGAATTAATTCCAAAATCTAAAATAAAAAATGCACTACTTCAGAAATCCCAGAAATTCCATAAATTGCTAATTTTGCCTCAATACTTTAAAAACTGTGCGAAGAAAATCATATTCATGCAAATGTTTGCTGTTTGTTGTCTGCCATCTAGATAGAATTTGTTACTTTAACTGTTATTTTGTTTTAAAATACCCACTTGTACAGTATCGTACCCAAGGTGCGAATGATGAATATCTATATCACCCATTCGAAGATTCAAGGTTCTTGGTTCGATCCCAACGCAGTTTTAACATTGCGTTACGGTACTTACAGTACTAATAAAACTGCTCTACAAAGTTTTTCTTTCTTATGTAAAAATATGTTTTTCTGAAGTACTTTCGCCTGGGAAATTCAAATCTGTAATTAGAATTTTGCAGTTAGGCACAGTCTTTTAGTTTCAAGGACATAAAGCCTTATTTTACTCAGATTGACAGTTCGTATGAAATGCATGGAATTATCAGTTGGCAACATGTGGTTCTGAGCTTCTGTTTCTCATGTTGGCAGTTCTGTTACTAAGCTACTTGATGAACCTGCACGTTATAGTCAAAATACTAAGCATTGTATTTTCAGCTTGAATTTAATTTGACATACTTTGCCTATCCAAATCAACCGGACGGCTTCTGCTACATGTATGGAGAGTTCACCCTTCCAAGGCACAAGAAGAGTATTCAATCTATCATAAAGAACCTCCACAAACATTACTTTGGAAAGATCATTGGAGACCAGGATGAGGAGTGTGCACCACATATGTGTTAGGCATAGTGTTATGTTAATTTGATTAATTGATGGAAAGGTAAAAATGCGATGTTGCGTGATATAGGGTAAAGTGCCCGAAATCCGTCCCCTGCCCTAAATTCGTCCGCCTCTTTAATTTCCATGGAAAGTGCTGCCATTTTGCGAGAGCAACAGGAAAATCTTTAGAACAATTCGGTTGCCTACTGGCAGTGACGTAGTTGCTTTTTTCTGTTTATTCACGCTTTAATTTTTCAAATATATTTTGTTTGAAAGCTTGCTACAGTGTGAAATTAATTTGAAACTGTTATATTGACGCCTCGCGGTAAGTTTTTCATTATTTAGTGATTGATAAATATAGTATTTAAATATTGCGTTCCAGTTGTCACAGCCATGTAGCTGTAGTCGTTTAGGCAGGAGCAGTCGCCATTGTTGTTATAACTGGAGTCCTAAATCCGTCCCCTTTGTGATTCTGAAATCCGTCCCGGGGACGGATCTAGGACCCACATTTTTATAATGTGTTTAACACTTCTATACGCCTATACAAATTCCACTGGTCTCCACCGATGACGAGGATAGTTCAAGCGATGAAGATGTGTTATGTCCTATTTGTGGAAAGCGTTTGTCTGGATGGGTAAGAAGATGTAACTTAAGTATAGATATATATAAACATGTTTTCATCTCAATAAAATTATTACAAGAGATTTTAACACTGTTTTAATCAAATTTCCCATAAAATAAATGAGTAGATAAGTACCGGAAAAGGGAGACGGAATTAGGACACCCTTTTTGAAAGATCAAATTTGTGTTCCTTTGATTATTATTTACCCTTTTTGGTTAAGAAAGAATTATTTAGTAGAATCAGACCAGCAGCACTAGTAGGTATGGAGTTGAGTTGCTTCAATCAGTTGTTGAATTATCTTTAACTTTAAACAAATTTTCAGAATTGAAGATTTGGCTTAGGGGGACGGTATTTGGGCATTTTACCTTACCACGGTGTGTGTGGAGAACCAAAATGGCACTTGTGTTTATATTTTTTTGACACAGGAAACCTATCAGAAACATAGTTTACCATATCTTCTGGCATAAGACTAGTGCCTCGCTCTGAAAGGCTTCCAGCGCCATCTAAGCAAACAAACGAAATCGACAAGGAGAGAACAGAAAGTAGCAACGAAGAACTGCCATCATCTCCTCATAAAAATAACCCTCTGCATCAGGCATAAGTAAACAAAGGCATATCTGCTGGGTGTCAGGTTACATTAATATAATCTTTGGCACCCAAATGCAAATCTTACTAAATTTAGGCAAAGTGTAACAGTTCCTATGGACAATTTTCAAACGGACGACATACTGACTCACTGCAACGCCGTTAGTAGTTTAATGAACGCTCATTTGTTCTTCTATCTCATAGAAACGTTTGAGATTTATTTGTTTGTTTGTTTAGATATTAGAAGAAATGAATTAAATATAATGACCATAAGTGGAAGATATTTGGTGACTTCAGGATAGTTGTAATGATATTGGGGATCCAGCAGAACTACACAGAGTATACGTGCTTCCTCTGCGAGTGGTATCACCGTGACAGAAAGAAAAAGAATTGGCCTCAACGAAATTGGCAAGTTGGTGAGAAAATGTACAGCATATGCTGTCCCCCCTTCCCCATTCACACCAAGAAAGTGAAAGTAAAGTTTTATCAGACTTCAAATTAGAGAACTTCAACAAAATCAAGAATTTTGAAGCATGTCGACAGACAAAAGGAAAGAGCATGTATGTAATTATTATATGCAATATAATATGAAATAATTTTAATATATTTTTGTATAATAAGTATTGTCTAACAATTCTGTGTGCGAATGTTATGTCACATATCACACTGATAAGTTTTAAACATAATGTAGTGAGTGTAGAGAAGTGATGATTAATTATTACATAAGTTCACTTAATATTCACCTTAAAATTGCAACACTATTAGTAAAAGATAAAATCATACCCGTAAGCTATCCCGGGCAGAGAGAATCTAACGACAGATTTGAAATCAAAATAATTGTTAATGCATTTAAGACAAAATCAATGAAGAGAAGTCTTACCTCTCTCTCTCTCTCTCTCTCTCTCTCTCTCTCTCTCTCTCTCTCTGGTAATTTACAATGCATTCTCTCTTTTTACAACTTTTTCAGTTAGATCGTTCGGCGCCCAAGGCCGACTCCTGCCCCCCCTCATAGCTACGCCTCTGAACTTGATAAGACTAAGAAATGCAGAGAATTCGAACGAAGAGAGCAAGAAAATTCTACAAAATGTATTTTTATTTACATAAAATTTGAAATCGAGGGGGCAATTGTTCCTCTGTGCCCCCTGCAGGTGCCCTTGGTTTGAATGTTTGCCCCCCCCCTTGCACCCCTTGAACTGATTTCAGTTCAAGGTTGGGGGGAGCATTGCTACCCTGCCCCCCTGTGTTTGCGCAACTGATCATCATCAGAAACAGAGTGAAGGGGTCGGAATGATCTCACCAGGTGATGTGATTAGCACCACGCTCTCTCCGCCGTTACCACCCAGCGCCTCCAAGGGCCCAGAACCTATTATGTAAGAATCGACAAAAAATTCCTACCTGCGATTATCGACACCGAGGATCGAACCCTGGTTTCACGAATGTCTACTCTGACGGAGTTAAGGAAGCGCGCTAAGAAGATACCAAATGTTAGTCGTATCATTGTGATTAATAGATTTTATCAATTCATCCTCATAGACTCGATTAACCTTGAAAAGAAATAGGGGAGAAAAATAAAAATTTTAACAATATGTTAGAATGATGGACATTACACACACACATTACATATGAGTATAGAAATTTGGTAAAGAGAACGCTGGTGTGAATTCATTATATACGATCTTACGATAAGAGATGGCGTTCTACAGAATTATCTAATAAGAACAATTTTCGACATCTGTGGCCGTTAAATTCAAAATACTGTTAAAGATTTATATTTGAATTAGAAAGCGTAAATATTTTTAAACATTGCTGCCTTATTAGTTTTTCAAAACAGGAAGAATTTTCAATTACCATAAAGTTCTCGCTGTAAAAATATTGAGACTGTCTTATAATAACGAGCCTCAAGAAATATTACGGCATGGGTAATTAATACCTTTTTCCTTTCTTTCTAGGTACATGATAAAGGTGCAATGAACTTTTTGGAGAAGGGACCAAATGGTTCCTTCAGATTAATCACTATAACTAATAATAATAATGTCCGGCTCCCCTGGCGGAATGGTTATGACATCCCGCTACGACGCCAGGGGTACCGGGTTCGAATCCTGGCCTGGGCATGGATGTTTGTGAGTGTCCATTCATTAATTTCATCATATCATCACTCATCCCCATTTTCGCAAATGAGCCAAAATATGGCATAAAAAGCGAAGTAAAATAAAGCAAATAAATAAATAATAATAACGAATATAATCAGTGGCGTAGTCGTAAAATAAATAGTACTGGGGCGCAGTACTGCATCACATTGAGATAAAACATTATAGCTCTTGTTTAGTCTTACGGCGGGCGGCCTATAATACTGGCAAGGGTAGTGGTGAGCGGGGAATGCTACGCAGACTAACAAGACAACAGCGCTGGCGCCGAGAGTTACGACGTCGCTGGAGGAGGTGCATCGCGCACCTCGTTCTGCAGTCTGTTGATAAAATGGTATTTTATATTATAAATATTATTGCAATTATTATTGTTATTGTCATCAGCCAGGACGTCGGCTTAGTGAGCCCTAGCACGACTACACTACTGAATACAAAATGTTGTAATGATGGTGATTATCGGTGGAGAAACATTAGAAATAGATCGAGATCATAATAGCAATTCAGTTCAATATCACGGACACTTCTGGGTTGTAATGATTCCATTTGGAGGTTAATGGGAGTGTTACAACCCAGTGCTCGTGACTGTATTGCTTTCACAATTTAACCATTTTACTATTGTCCGCGGATTATAAAAACAAAATTGACGTATGCTGTTTAATGCGATCATTGGTACACAATATGTTGAAGTTATTTAATCACTTTATTGAAGGCTAACATAACATAAAATGATTGTGCATGGATTTTTTTTAAAGTTTTGTTTCAAAGACCAAACCAACTCTCGCAGGCGATTTGTAAGATGGTCATTTGTGAGAAACATAACACAAGTTGTTTTCCGCCTGTGAAGTTCATTGATTGAGTTGCTGTTTTAATGTCCACTTTATGCACAGAAAGGCTAATCGGGACTGAACCTACAGTTTAAAGTGGGATTCGAACCACTATGTGCCTCCACCGGGTATCCAACCCGGGACCCCTTGATTACAAGGTAAGGAGGCTATCACTCCGCCATCGGGGAGACTCGATCACCTGGGAAGTTGATCGTTAAGTAGGCAGGGGGAGTGTGTGTGTGTGTTTTTCACTATTTTTTTAAAAATTGTATCAATGAAGAAATACAAAAATTATGGACTAAATATTTGGCCATATGATACCTCTCTCCTCTCCAAGACGGAATGCTGGCTGCAACCTCTAAGTTGAAGTGAAAGGCAATCTTTCCATTTCCCTATTGCAGTTATCTATAATAGAGGAAAGTTTGTTCTAAGTTCAGTTTATTTTCAGATACGCTAATTGGGACTGGACCCAGAGTTTAAAGTGGCATCCGAGCTATCATGTGTTTCCACCGGGGTTCGGACCCGTGACCACTTGATTAGAAGGTGACAACATTTACAACTACGCCATCGGGGAGGCTCATTCAAAGATATAATGCAAGAGGGCAATGAATTTTGTTAGTATGATAAAAGTATGCACCAGTGAAACAGAAATAAAATTCGTGTGGGTATTAATGTGTCTGACAAATTTACAATTCATGAAGGGTTAAAACAAGGAGATGCATTATCTCCATTGCTCTTTAATTTTGCCTTAGAATATGCTGTTAGGAAGGTAAAAAAAACTAACGAAGGACTAGAATTAAAAGGTGTGACTCAGTTGTTAGCATATGCAGATGATGTAGACTTATTAGGGGATGATATAAATATAAAAATATTTGGACCTAAAAGGGATGAGGAGACAGGTGAGTGGAGAAGGTTACATAATTTAGAACTACATAATTTGTATTCATGTCCAGATATTATTAGAATGATTAAATCAAGAAGACTTAAGTGGGCAGGGCATGTGGCACGAATGGGAGAGGAAAGAGGAGTTTACAGGATTCTTGTTGGGAAACCTGATGGTAAGAGACCTGTAGGAAGACCAAGACGAAGATGGAGGGACAACATTGAGATAGACCTATAGGAAATCGGTAGGGATGGAAAGGAGTATATAGATCTTGCTCAAGATAGGCACAAATGGAAGGCCTGAGTTGCTGCAGCCATGAACCTTCGGGTTTAAGAAGGCTAGAGAGTTAGTTAGTTAGTTAGGGCAATGAATTAGAACTCTCTGCTAAAGTTAATGGGATTGTTACAATCCAGACGTGTGCGTGACTGTACGTACATCAGACGGCAAAGGTAATAGTGGGCAAAGTGCCCATCGTCATGTTTCATGTCATGTCATGCAGACGGCCAGCGTAAAATAGAAGTGGAATGGGTGGACCAGCGGAGTATATTAGTACGTGTGAATGTAGTGCCAGAAGAATTGAGCAATGATGCCATTCGTAGTGTAATTGGTGAATACGGTGAAGTTCTAGGTGTAAAAGAAGAGAACTATTGAGAACATATACACATAACTCTTTTTAATATTATTAAAATGGTCCTGCGCAAAGGAATCCCTTCGTACATAACAATACAGGGAGATAGATATTAGGTAACCTACTTTGGCCAGGTGCGTACGTGCAATGGATGTGACCCTGAGGGCCATAATTTTGCGGAATGCACTTTGAGGAGGCCTCAAGTTAATCGAGTGAAAAGTGGCTCTGTTCATATGAAATCTGAAACGGCCCCTGTGTTATCCCATCCTACAGTGCTTCAAGTACCGACAAGACCCCAGAACACGAGTACAACCCTAAGAGAAGAGGTAGACGTCCTTCCCTCCAACCACCACTTCACAGATGAAAAATCAGCGACATACGACGCTGACACCAAGATTCACCCACCACCCCAACCTACAGATGCCC
Organism: Lepisma saccharinum; assembly: GCF_977018435.1. NCBI lineage: Eukaryota > Metazoa > Arthropoda > Insecta > Zygentoma > Lepismatidae > Lepisma > Lepisma saccharinum. Next base: position 192,636,927 of record NC_139230.1, on the reverse strand, counting down.
CACCAAGCCAAGAGAAGAACAACGATGTAGACAAGAAGAAGGACGAACAACAAAATGGAAATGAGGAATGAAGCAGGACCCCCACCTCCCTCCCTGTACCATTTATAGTACAAGCCGCGACAGGCAAGGAACAACACATTTCACTAAATATACCACAACTCGAGAGAGAAGCTGAATTCCAGAATGTAGGAATCGTCCTTGATGCATCTTGAAGTTATTCTTTTGAGCAGGAAGAGGGGCTGGTGCCCATTATCGGCCCTCCATTGGCGACGCCTTTGTGTAAAATCGTGAAACGTATCTAATTTCTAAGCTAATTCTTTAAGGTAAAACCTTAGACTCGAAGATATTCACCCAAGTTGAAAAGAAATCCATTGTAAGTAAACAAAATATTGACACGATTGAAAAATTCGCAACTTCTGTGACGAAAATTAGTCTGTGAGGTGCAATATTCACCATACAATAATGATTCTTATCTCACCAGAAAGGCAATTATATTGGTAATAATTTATCTGAGAATACCATCTTTCGTATTTGCGATACGAAGGAAGATAAGACAAAATATTGGCTGATGGCACATGTAGGAAAATTTGGTGGCGGCCACACTGGACCTACGCCAAATCGTAAGGTATAGACATTTCGGCATTCCAGACATTTGGCTATAAAAAATAGCTTTATAAATACTTCTCGTATAAGCTCTAAAATGTATAGACTATATGCAGCGAATTGCAACAGCCAGCGGGCTGTTCGTTTTGTCCCACTCACCCCCAATCGTGGAAAACAGAAGAAACTCGTTTGTAAGATGAGCTGGGTTGTAGGAGAAAGGGTAGAAAGTGATAAGACAACATTCCCTACTGCACATTTATTATTTTTGCTTCGAGTGTTAACGACTTTTCCTTGTGACAAAAGCTCTCTTATTTTCGGGATGACGATCTTAAACGTAAGAGCCCATCCTGAACAAACTGCAATAAGATTCCCTTTCTCCTTCTATTTTCCCATTCTTTCATTTCCCTTGGATTGATTGAAATAGTTTGGCCTGATTATATTCATGATAATACAGAAATTGCACCTATTATCTGCCAGAGTTTACTTGGGAGAGATAATAAGACAAGTGGTTAATCTTCTTCATCAGAAATTAAACATTCATCTCTAGAGCTAAACAAAGTCACTTGAAACCTCTTCTAAATCAGAATCTGAGTCCTCACACAACAAATTATCTCAATCAAACAATCAAAGTATCACTTATTTTGCTGTAGGTTTAACTTTCCCATAAGCACCCAAATGTGAACCGTCTTCCACGGAGTATTTCCTTGACTGCATTCTTGCAATTTTCTGTTGTAAATATATATTCATTGTAATAATTGGCAACTCTGTTCATATCACTTCTTACAACTATTAATTAACATTCTAAATTTCGTAATTTTCTTTTCTTTTCAATTTTTATTATTATTAATTGCTACTGTTATTTCACTTATTTTTCTAGTTGATTTCACACATGTACGTGTACTAAACATGAAAGTGGCAAACATTAGATATCTATATCCATTAGTTTATACATGCAATCATTTTTTCTTCTGCTTATATTTATTCAATTCATATTTAATATTCAGTGTTCATTAAACTTACATGTAATCAGGGTATATTCAAATATTCCATTTTTCTTTACTTTTACCCAGACAAGGGTTTGTTGTAAGAGCGGCCCTCAAGGCCGAAAGAAGCCCGCTTTAATAAAGACGATTTTATTATTATTATTAACGTTGCTCTCGGGGTCTGGATTCACAGATTTTTTTGATTTGTTGTTTTAATCCACTTTATGCACAGAAATGCTAATCGGGAATGGACCTACAGTTTAAAGTGGGATCCGAACCACTGTGCCATGTGTCTCCACCGGGTATCGAACCCGGGACCCCTTTATTACAAAGTGACGACGCTACCACTACGCCATCGGGGAGGCCAGATTCACAGAATCAAAGCTTCACGATCTTATAACTTAGTTACAGTGGTAACTTTCCCAGAAGCACCCAAATTTCAACTTCTCTTCCACGTAATACACCCTGGTGTTTTGCAGTATAACGAGGCTCTGGCGTCTGGATTCAGCCAGTACAATCCTCTGTGATGCTTGTGTTATGCCCACCCATGTTGTTTGAGACTGACCTTTCATCATTTTCCATCCCCATCTTGGTGATCAACCAACAGTAGCAGAAAAGGGAAGTAACATGAGACAAAACCACGGATCAGTTAACTAATATTGGAGAGTGAGTTCTGTCACCATAATAATTTAAACTCTGCATTGGCGCCAACTTATATGGAAACGTGAGGTTTGAGCCCACCCAATAATTCACATGTTAAATAATTTTATTTTAGAAATCAATCCCTGTGCTAAAGAAAAAAATATTTCATCGTTACACATTTAAAATATTTCTTTCAACTTGTTACATCTCAAGTATTATCCTTTTCAATGTCCTGTATTATCTAAACTATCCTAGTAACTTCTTTATTAGAAAAATAAGGGAGAATAGGGCTTGTAATAAGGATGGGGACCAATGGCCAGTAAGGACTCTCAAAATAGGCACGCAAAAAGCACCGGAAAATACTAAAGAGGCACTAAAATTGATGAACATCGACATATTTCTTTCATATTAGGCACTAAAAAACAGTTATCTTTGAAATAGGCAATTATGATTAAAGTAGGCGAAAACAACCAGCATACAATTCATGTATTTCTCTGGTAAATAGCCTGAAAGGGTTTTACATGTAAAAGCCTACCTCTTTCCGCTAAGGAACAAAACAAGGCATTTTAGGGCAAATCATCAGCTTGCTTATTATGGTAGCCCGGGGCTATTTCGATCATTTCAGATTTGAAATTAAATTTCCGTCACAAATTTTATTTAGTTATTTAGATGTTGTTTTAAGTCCACTTTATGTACAGTAAGGCTAATTGGGACTGGACCTACATTTATTTAAAGTGGGATTCGAACCACTATGTACAAATTTAAAATTTATTCAACAATAATTGGTTGACACATCACATTAGTATCCACATTTTACGGGAAATAAGGAATTGGACCTTTGAAATGAAGTACATACACATAATAATAGAAGAACCAAGTAGTTGCACAGTGCGGATTATTGGAGAAATGTTGGGTAATTACGATCACGTTTGGGGCGATTGTGATCACTAACACAGTCGTGATATTCAGATTCACTTTTCACATGTAAGTTGGAACCACAACTTGCACTTCTGGCATTGTATCCAGTCTCCTTTTGCTACACTTTCTTCCGAGTAATACTTCATACCACAGAAACCACAGGGGGTGTTCTCATCAACTTGTGTGATGTTACTTCATCACTGGAGGAGACTACTTTTCTCCTGACTTCATTCTTCTTACGAAGCCTAACATTAAATGCAGTTTCCTCTTGAGCCAATGTGGTCTTCTTTTTTTCGACTACCTCCTGGAAAACTTGATCAGATGTCAAATGGCGTGGTCCTAGTTTCTTCCTGCATTTCCGGGCCACTGTTTTAGTAGGAGTAGGAATGATTTCTGAGAAGGGAGCCTATTGTTTGGATCAGGGTATTTATGTGGAGTTGAAGTACCGGGAATCGAAGGGACAGGCATTGTTTCTGAGGTAGATGGGCTGGCTTCATCAGGAACAGAATCATTCAGAGCATGTTAAGAAAAATCAATAATTTATTATTATTAATTATATAAATAATTTTAAACATTTACAGTTCAATGTAATACATTAAGTAATAATAATAGGCACCGTTTTCATACCACACTCCTGTTCGTACACATGTATTAACCTAAATGGTAGAACTTATTGTTATTTCACATGTTAATATTTAATAATACCAAAAATAGAAGTTAGTTTTCCATATTTTAAAACTTTTCTTTGTTATAAATTTTAGTCTACGAACAAGTATGTGACAATTCGTACCCTATACGTTTCAGTTTTACATTACTAAATATAGATTCCCTATAAATACTGATCGAAATAGCCCCAAACGGCAGATATCTTTCTCAGGGTTGGCTACCCTGCAGGCATTAGAAATAAGTCGCAAATATGGCGGACGGGGAGATATCTGTCTCCCTAGTTAACGCAGCAAAGCAAGTCATACAGAAATACCGATTCATTCAAGAGCTACAGCTTAAGTTTGGTGGCGTAAATATTTAACTATTGAAAAGTACAGAGTTCTGTTGCAAACCTTCACAGACAAAATCCATTGCTAGAGCTGAATGAACGGTAAAATCGCCGTGCCAATACAAACAACTTCATTCCACAATACGTTCCATTAAACTAATTGTGCAATGGTCGCCAAGCAGCGCAAGAGGCATGTGCAGCAGAGCATTATACTTCTCTTGATCGGAATTGTCCCTTGGTCGAAATAGCCCCGGACTACCCTACATGCTATTACATAACATGATAAAATAAATCTCCAAGTTCAGCCCACCCAATGCAACGGATGTATTATTTAAGTTCAATTTATGCTCAGAAATACAAATCCAAACCACTGCTCTCTATGCATCCACTGAGAATCGAACCCTTGACACCTCGATTGCAATATTACTGCCTTTGCCACTTCTGCACCCCTCTTTACTTAATGGGAAAGCAGGAGTGGTTAAGACTTTCTCCTTGATTGCGTCTCTTAATAAACATTGCTACCTACTCGGATAAAAATAAATGCACCGGTAGCTTAGAACAAAAGTTTAAGTGCATCATTGAGAAAGATGAAGAAACGTGCAACAAGAAACGCATAATTTGATGCATTTAAGTACATCTCAACATAAAAGTAATACTCACTTGCATCATATGATACAATTTGGCGCTATCTTTACAAACAATATTAATAAATCCATCAAACTGTAAATCTCGTTATGGGCAAAGGCGAAAAAACACACTATAGTGCATCAATCTGTGTTTGTACATGAAATACATACATAACATAGATTTGAAGCATTTAGTTTTATGTGAGTATCGTTGCAATTAGCCCAAGAGATAAGAAATCGACCTCAAATAATAAAAATAGAAAAATACGTTCTATGCTTCTTTAGGGAATTGAATTGCACTGATATTAAAACAGAGATATTATATGTTTTAATTTTCGACCTCATATGGAATGCATGAACATGACGATGAACACTTTGCCCACTATTGACTACAAACTGTTATTTTAAGTCCACTTTATGCACAGATAGGTTAACCGGGACTGGACCTACAGTTTAGAATGAAATCCGAACCACTTTGTGCCTCCACCGGTTATCGAACCCGGGACCCCTTAATTACCACTGCGCCATCGGGGAGTCCCTCAATCGAATCGTTACATCCCAGAAGGGTCCGTGTCTGTACAAGATGCTGAAGTTTGTGTTGCTGAAGTTATACCCAACCAAGGCCGTTGAGTGGTACTAATCATTGCTCCAGACAGATTTAAGCCCCTATCACACGGAACTGGATTTCTAGTTAGAATGTCCTAGTTGGCACTGAACTAACTTTCTAGGTAGCAATCATAGCCGCCTGGCTGACAGCTTGACTGGTTTGGAGGAATAGAACATGTTCTAATTGCTACTTGCTTTCCTCGACTGGATTCTGTGGAACAGCCAATCAGAGCAAAGTTTCGCCATGTGAAGATAATCTGTGAGTGTGGAAAAGAGCGTTTTTGTCTGTGGTTTCCGAGTGTTACTCCAGCAATGTATAACGTATACAGCATGAAAGGCGCGTTGACCATGCTGAGTGCACGGTGTTTACATTTGAAACAACTAAAATATGCTTCCATACGTGTACAGTAAACGTTGTAAAGTATGTATTTAAGCAGCGCCATTGTTTTGTACCTAATAATGTTTTATACGAAACGTTATTCCTCTCGGTTGAATAGTTATCAGCTTTTAAAAATGTGAAGTGATACATTGTTTACTTTTCACGCGGCCGCCATTACAACTTCCCTCGTATGGGAACAAAAGTCTATCGACAAGTATTCTGATAAGTATCGTGTGAGGCGAAAACTAGCAAATTGATAGCAAGTCCAGCGCCAACTAGGGCATACCTACTGTAAATCCAGTTCCGTGTGATGCGAGCTTTACTTCATGAACTGTTTTCATTACAAGCTGCGAATATCGAGCAGAATCTTGTTGTTCGGGAATTAAAGCATTTTGCTGAGGGTCGTCTGCGGCGCATGCGCGCGCAGCGAATAGACTGACGGAATTGTTCGAGTGAGCTCGGCCGTACAACATACTACGCGCACGTCTCCTACTATCTACGACGTATTAGACAGTTGTAATTACGGTTCTACATACCATTATGTATTATTTAGTATTAAAAATATTCTAAATTCTAAACCGATGTACCGTGTTATTCATCTGGTAGAACTACGCCTAAGGTAAAACAGTTCTCTTAAATTGCCAGAGTTTCAACGAATCACAAGTCGGTCATTACCGCAACACTTGTGTCAGAGGGAAATATATGATAATGAGCTTTTGTATCTAGAAGAGGGTTAAAGTTGCCGGAAGTTCATGGTGAAGACATATACGGAGTGTAGACGACGACGTCGGTCATGGAAATAAGCACCACGCTACGGCAACTCCAACCCTCTAGATACACATTATTAGAGGCTGGGTTGAACCAGATAGTTGCTAATGTATTGGCATTGACCATAGTTTAACACGGGTCTCCTGCGTGCCATACAGACTGCCCACCATAAGTAGCATAGAATTGAAAATGGAACGTAGCTGTTGGCTATTGTTCTCGGCTCGGTGCACACGTATTCACAAAAGTTGCAAACAAATTTGACACGTAGTAAACAGAAGTGGATTATGTTCTTTTGTTGTAAACAAAAAGGACGAAGGGGAAAAGTAAGTTAAAAGAAAATATTTTTGTACATTTGAAAAGAGCTGTGCTCTCACGCTTGCACTATAAAGGCCTTTTCAATCAATTTCCATTTCTATTGGGTTCCCTTTCGCTTTACAAAACCATTTCACTAAAATGTATTTTGTTCACAGACAGCTGCGTCTTTTGGGGTATACCATTTATCTTCGAAACGGCTGCGCTCTCACGTTTATACTATTGTGAAAACGCGGGCTCCATTGATTTAATATATTTACTATAAAAATCTGGTTTATTTTATATAAATATACAAAATTATTATTTTCATTTACATTTCCCCATCGTCCTTTTAGTTTACAACAAAATAACAAAACGCCAGGGTTCCAGGGTTCGAATCCTGGCCTAGGCGTCATCAATTTCATCATATCGTCACTTCCCATCTTCGCAAATTAACCAAAAGTGGCACGATGTGCGAACAAAATTAAGCAAGTCAATCAATCAACAAATGAAAATAATTTAAGCACCCTCCACTTCTATTCACTTCATGCCAAACATGTCAAACTTGTTTACAATTTTTGTGAACACGTCTTCACCGAGAACAATACGCAACTGCAACTTTCCATTTTCAATTCTACTACCATAGAATTCTGACCAGGTTCAAATTCTGTTCAAACCTGCATTTTTCGCTAAGTTTCTACAACAGTATATTTCTTCCGTATGCCACAGCATAAAGAGCTAATGCGTTGCTTTCTTGCATTATATATTCGTGAGGGCCTCATCGATGGCGTAGTTGTAAATGCTGTCAACTTGTAATCAAGTAATTCCGAGTCCGATCCCTGCCGGAGGCAAATGTTAACTCTGGATTCAGTCCCGATTAGCCTATCTGAGAATAAACTGAACTTAGAACAAACTTTCCTCTATAATAAATGACTGGAATATTATCTTTCCCTTTGCATCCAGCATTCTCTATTGGAGGAGGTAGAGACAGCATATGGCCAAATATTTAGTCCAGGATCTTTTGCATTTTTTTTTTTTTGCTTGATACACTTTCTAACAAAATACTTAAAAATACACACACGGCCCTGACTACTTAACAATCAACCTTCCAAGAAGAAAACAACTTGGGTTATGTTTCTCACAAATAATAATCTTGCAAACCGCCTAAAGGGGTAGTTTGGTCTTCAAATTACAGCTTTCGACGCCAGGGGTTCCGGGTTCGAATCCCGGGCTGGGCATTAATGTTTGTGAGTGTCCATTCATTTATTTCATCACATCACTCATCCCCATCTTCACAAATTAGCCAAAAGTGGCACAAAAAGCGAAGTAAAATAAAGCAAATCAATAACAATAAAAATCAAACTACATCCGTTAATGTAACAAAATTTTAAAGAAATCCATCCACAACCATTATATATTTTGTTAGCCCTCAATAATGTTATTAAAGTAATACAATAGATTGTGTTTGAGGAAAACAAATGCACTCTGTACCAAAAAAATATACAATAACACAGCGTACATTAATTTTGATTTTATAATCAGCGGACAACAGTAAAATGATGAAATTGTGAGATAAATAGTCAGAGACGCTTCTGGGTTGTAACACTCTCATTAACCTTCAAATGGAATCATTACAGCCCAGAAGTGTCCGTGGTATTGAACTGATTTTCTACTATGATCTCAATCAATTTCTAATGTATCTCCACCGATAACACTAGAGAACATATTTCAACTTTTTTTCTGTATCCTGGATGAAATAACGTGTTCTTCACTAATTTCGGTGCGAGGAATTCAGAGAGTCTCAAAATTTGTGTATCGCGTCACATTTCCGAGATATACAGGGTGTCTCAAAAGTCATTGAACCGAGATTTTGAACGTTCTTAACTTTTGTACAAAAAACGATAAAGACATGAACCTTGCATTAGTTATTCTATAAACATTAAACACGAAAATAATTCTCTGCATGAACGTTCAGTATGGAATAAAGGTTTTAAAAATATATTGTACGAAGGAAATAAAAAAATGGATAAAAGACAGATATTTTTTATGTATGTCGATTGTCTCAATGGGTATTTATCGAATTGGAAAAAGAACGATACATATTTATGCATTCTATGCAGAAAAAGTAAAAAAGAAGGTAAAGTTTGTCGTGCATATAGCACCATGCCATAAAGGCACATTAGGGGATGTGGCAGTAATTCTGTGCATTACAGACGATTTATGGTGTTAATTATGCCACATTCCTAGAAAGAGTAGGTTTTTTTTAAAAAAAAAATACGAAATGTATTGGCAACATTGGTCGTTCAGAGTCCAGTACCAGGTGCGCCTACATCTTGCGATTTTATTCAATTATTTTTGAGATGAAATAATAGATTTTAAATATATCGTGCAAAAAAGTAACCTACCTGTATTATTCTATCTAACACCATCCTTTATATTTGAAAGAACTTCCTGGTCACGAGGAAAGTTTAATTCCACTGTGGTGGATAGTGATTTAGGAATTGGGAATCCCTCACTATGTGGTACCGACTTCAATGCGAAGAGCACATCGGCATTTACACATGCTTTTATTCTTCGATAAATAGAAAAGCATTACAGTTCGACAAGAATAACAATCTGTTACGTGATCCCTTGGTTCAGGCCATGTCATAGATACATCAAAACGCATTGAATGAATACCATTCAACCACTCTCTTAGTGTTACAGCACAACTATGACATGTACCATGTGAGGCATGTTGGGGGTCTTGATCTCCCAGTGACAACAAAAGTGGGGTTACAATAAACCTCACATGCCAACACATAAGACACGACTGATTTGACACGCAAACAGTTTGCAGTGTTGTCAGATTGCACGAAAAGCAGAATTTAGCGGGCATACACTGATATACACTGTAAAAAAAAATAGCATCTCTGTATTCTTATTATGGATGATGACAATTTTGAGTTTCGCATGCATGCATCTTTCCTGCACAACTTGAAATCAATTGATTGAAGCATTGGTCTGGATTCACTGCGCAGTGTGGTGTTATTCTTTTGTTGATTTAGTGTTTGGAGTGTCCGCTAGAGGGTGTTGCAATCAGTTACTGCTGCAAGGCTTTGTAATCAATTGTCAGGTATCTGTAAAACGATTGTTAGTAGTGCAACTTGTGACATGTTTTATGTTGCAACTACATGTTCATTATTGATAGTTTGGATATGTTATCATATTTGTGAAGTGTTCTGCTGGTGTGTAGTGTATTTGAGCGAGTTTTCTCGAAAAAAATGGGCAGAAAGTGTGACATTTCACCACGTAAGCAAGGAATGGTTCTTTCTTTGCATATGGATGGTCATTCTCAGAGAGAAATTGGTCGACAACTTCAAATGCATCAATTCACAGTTAGCCGCTGCCTGCAAAAGTAACAAGAACATGGAAAATCATCACTGAGAAGTCACTGTGGTAGAAAGAAAAAGACATCACCTTGACTGGATCGTATGATAAAGGACATGGCACTGAAGAACAGAGTTCACGCCAAATTGCACATAAACGTCAAAATAAGGTGGGAGTTAATCTTACTCATGCTACTGTAGTATCCCGACTAAAGAAACAGGGTGTTTCTAAACACGTCCCACGTAAAAAAAACAAAAAAAAACCAGACTAACTGACGCACATGCAAAAGCTAGACGTGAGTTTGTCACATGTTACGGCGCATGTAATGATACAGATTGGGAACATGTGATATTGTCTGATGAAAAACGATTTAAATTGCTGGGGAATGACAGCTCAGTTAAACTGTGGCAGCGGAAGGGAGAAGAACTTGCAAAATCTTGTAGTTTAGAAACTCAAAATTTTGTGGCAGTGTTATGATTTGGGCATGTTTCTCTGCAAGAGGGATTGGCAGAATGCATATTTGCACAAGGACCGTTAAGGCTGATCAATATCTGGAAATCCTGAATCGGAAAGTTCTGCAAACAGCAGGAGATCATTATTCTGGACAGAATTTGGACTACTTTATTTTTCAAGACGATAATGCAACTTGTCACCGTGTTCAGGTGGTGAATAACTGGTTTCATGATATGAATATTGAAAGACTTTGGTGGCCGCCCAACTCTCCAGACATGAATACTATAGAAAACCTGTGGGCTATTATGTGCAACAAACTTGGTAATCAGACGTACAGGTCAAGAGAAACTTATGGCAGCAATTGTACATGTTTGGAATGAAATTGAGGTGGAATATTGTCAAAATCTCATTCATAGCATGCCTCGAAGGTTGGAAGCACTTAGGAAGCCCAGGGGTGGCCACACTAAGTACTAGTCAATGTATTTACTTACTATCATTTCAAATGGACATATCATGATGCATTTAAAACCTTTGTTCAATCTTTTTACTTGTAAAAATTGTCTTTGTGCGAGAACGTTCCACAAGCTATATTTGCAGAAATTTTGATATTAGTTCTGTCAAGTGCATTATGTACGTAATTATGACTTAAATAATAAAAATATATTGTACAGATATAGTGTTTTATATCATTGTTAGGAAAACAAATCGACAAGTCGAATTAAATTAATGAAACAACTGATAACACTGTGTAACAAAGGTTTTCTTTCCTGGATGGTATGTAGTGACCATAATACCCCTTGGTACCCTGATGTAGGAGCACTAGTGCATTTGTTTGTATCAGCCTCCATTTTCCCGCAAATGGGAAAAAGGGATTTTTAAAATACGAAATTTCCCTCTTTCAAGGTGGCAACACTTCCCCTTGTTGAGTTGCAACACTGCGTGAAAATCCCTACAAGCCGGTGGTACATTATTGAGAGTGTGTTTGTGTGTTGTTATTCACTGTTCTGGATGTTTGTCTGTTCTGAGAACTCTTGTATGAGTTCACACAGTGTTAATGTACTGCTCAGAAGGTACTGAAAGCTGGACTTCCAGCACAAAGATTTCAGTTTGTTGCTACGTGTGACTGTTAGATATTCCTGTTCGGATATGACAAGTATCTCCGGTTCTGACATTATATGTGTTTGATGTATCTTTACTGTAAATAACCCAAACAAGTTCTGTTACATATGTTGAAGAGTGACTGTTAAGTCCAATGTTACTCACCTGACACCTGCTGTGAAAAAGGCTTATGAATTGTACTTTTCCTGCAAAGTCGGGGAACAGGATAAAAAATGGGCTCCGCACATGTGCTGTAAATCCTGTGCTGTGAACCTTCGGGGATGGTTGAACGGAACACACAAGGCAATGCCATTTGCCGTGCCAAAGGTGTGGCGTGAGCCACAAGACCACACCACAGACTGTTATTTTTGTTTAACAAACATTTGTGGAATAACCGCAAAAACAAACAAGTCAATCAACTATCCATGTGTACCTTCTGCTATTAGGCCTGTTCCACACTGTAATGAGTTACCTGTTCCTGTGCCACCAAATGCTTGGACGTTGAGGGACTGTGATACTGAACGTGAATCCGAAAGTGAAGGAAGTGAAGATCCTGTGTATGTGGGGAACGCAAAGGAACCGCATATAATATGCCAAACAGAACCAAATGATCTCGTGAGAGATCTGCAATTGTCCAAATCACAGGCTGAACTATTAGCTTCCAGACTACAAGGTTGGAACCTTTTGGGAAAGGACACGAAAGTAACAATGTATCGCTGCCGTGGAAGTGATCCAGTGAATTTTTTCAGCTGTCAGGAAGGTTTGGTGTACTGTACAGATGTATGTGGACTTATGTCTGCATTACACATTGAGTATGACATGAATCAATGGCGTTTATTTATTGATTCTTCGAAATTCAGTCTTAAAGCTGTGTTATTACACAATGGCAATAGTCACCCTGCTATTCCAGTCGCCTATGCTGTAGGTATGAAAGAATCATACCAAAATATGAAGCTCTTGCTTGACAGAATGAAGTATGCGGATCATCCTTGGCACATTTGTGCTGATTTTAAGGTTCTTGGTCTGCTTTTGGGAATGCAGTCAGGATATACAAAACACTGTTGTTTTCTGTGTGAATGGGATAGCAGGGCGAAAGAGAAACACTATCGTGTGAAACACTGGCCCACAAGAAAGTCGATGGTTCCTGGACAGAAAAGTGTTAGTTACACACCTCTTGTTGATCCAAAAAATGTGTACTTACCACCATTACCCATAAAATTAGGATTAATGAAGGTGTTTGTGAAGGCACTAGATAAAGAGGGTGGTGGTTTCCAGTACCTAAATACAATATTTCCATATATCACAGATGCAAAGTTAAAGGAAGGAATCTTTGTCGGACCACAGATTAGAGAACTCATTAAACATTCAACATTCGACAAGATCCTGCATGAAAACGAGAAAAGAGCGTGGGTTACACTGAAGAATGTGATAACAAATTTCCTTGGAAACCGAAAATCTGATCATTATGCCGAACTTGTAGAAGAACTGCTACTGAGCTTTCATGCAATGGGTTGTCACATGTCCCTAAAGCTTCATTATCTACACAGTCACTTAGACTTCTTCCCAGAAAACTTAGGTGCAGTATCAGATGAACATGGTGAACGATTTCATCAGACCATTCGTGTCTTGGAAGAAAGGTACAAGGGAAAGCGTGGGATTACTATTTTAGCTGACTATTGTTGGAGCTTGAAACGAGAAAATGAGTGTGCTCAGTACAAATGGAAGCACCGATAAGACTACCTTGAACACCTTTATACATGTTACTTTATGTATCATCCTTTCCATCCTTGGATGTATGTACATTGCTTAATTTGATCTGTATTGTTACTTCTGATACCTATTGGTGTAATGCATAACATATTTTGTTCATAATATATATTTGTAGTTCTTGAATTGATGTTAATTTCATTTAGGCGTTTACGTAGGTACCTTTGGCTCAGGGTGGGATAAGGGGCAGATAGGAATGTGGGACAGGGGTCGGGCAGGTTATATATTTCGGTACCGGTACTGGTATTTATGCAGATCAATAGCATTGTCGTCATGTAATCTTTGCTTCCTGTACTGTGTAATTTCAAAAAAGAATTACTTTTAGTTTCATTCTTCGTTACATCCCATGTCCTGCAGTGCTCCAAATAGCATAGCATTTACATTACATAATAAAATTTTCAACTATTATTTCTCGAAATCTGAGGCTGATACAGGAATTTCAGTTACACCACTGTAATCAGCGTGTCAAGTTCTATCGGAAACAGTTGCATTCATTTCGGAAAGAGAAAGAAGTTGTAAATTTGTTACACAGTGAATTCACGAGCGAAATGCTGACGACCAAAAATAATGAAGTGATGCAATTTTTTTTTACAGTGTCTAGCCACTAAACATGACGTCACGCATATCTCGAAAATGGTACGTGATGGAGCAAAATGAGTAGCAAATCCGAAATCAGCATACCGAAATTTGTTCCTATTCGCTAACAGGATACAAAATGGCTGCTCTCTTGTGTAATCACCATCATTATAATATTTTGTAATATGTATTGTATTCTTGCATTCAGTGGTGCTAAAGCTCACCAGGGCGCCGTCCTGGTTGATGATAATTACAATAATAATTGTAATAAATATTATAATTATAATAAAAAATACAATTTCAACGACCAATCCATCGATGTAAAACACAACAGCCTGCAGAACGAGATGCGCGAAGTACCTCCTCCCGCGACGTCGTAACTCTCGGCGCCAGCGCTGTTTTCTGGTTGGTCTGCTGGGTATTCCCCGCTCCCCACTTCCGTTGCAGCAAAGCATGTTAGGCCGTCCGCCGTAAGACTAGACAAGACCTGTAGTGTTCTATGTCATTGTGATGCAGTTTGCATGACACCATTTATTTTACGACTATGCCACTGATTATATCTATTATTATTATTATTATAATTATTATTAGTTATATTCATTAATATGAAGGAACCATTTGGTCCCTTTTGCAAAAAGTGCGGGATAGATTCAAATGCACCTAACAGAGAAAGGAAAAGAGCATTAGTTTACCCATACCGTAAGATTTCTTTGGTCTCTTCATTATAAGACAGTCTCAATATTTTCATAGCAAGAACCTTATGATAAATGGATTTTCTTCCCGTTTTAAAAAACTAATGAGGTAGCAATCTTTAAAAATGTTTATGCTTTCTAATTCTAATATAATTTTTTTTAAATATTTTCAATTTAACGGCAACAGATGAAGAACTTCGTTGTAATTAAATAATGCTCTACAGCGCCATCTCTTATCGCAATATATATTGAATTCACACCAACATTCTTTGTTAAAACTTATGTACTTATACTTGAATCCAAACTTTTATACTCATATGTAATGTGTGTCTGGAATGTCCATCATTCTAATATATTATGCATAGGCGTGCGCACGGGTGGGCAGTTGCCCCGCTAATTATTTCACTTAGAAAGTTAGTGTAGAGAAATCTCATCGTCGTAATGAAACAATATTAAACTTTTAGAAAAAAAATACGTATTCTCCTATGAAATTGGACAATCCGTGAACGTCCGATAGGGTGGTTCAAGGGGCCACCCCCCTGTAAAATGAAATATAGCAATAAATTCCGTATCCCGGACATCAAATTTCATTTCAGTTCCAGTAATATGTTAATTATTGCAAGGGCATTGCAGGAACATGGTAAATACAAATTGAAGCAATGTTTTGAAGGGATACTAATATTATGGGGAAAATATGTATATTTATTACACTAATTGGATTTTCTTTAGGTCCGGACACTCACTACATACGTCCCTTTCATACCTATCAATACAATAAAACGGTGTCTCCTTAAGGTTTGACCCCCTTAATCAGAGGGTCCGCACACTCCAATGATATTATGCTGTAATTTTTATTTTTGTGAATTTTTAACATTTTTCTTCTCTCTAATGTTAATAGCGTTAAGGATGAATCATGAATTGATGAAATCGATATTAAAAGCAATCACAATGGCATGCCTAGCATGCATGCTGGCCAAAGTTTCGAACTTAGAACCTCTGTCTTTTAAGCGCGCTACGCTAGCTGCTCCACCTGAATATACACTCGTGAAACCAGGGTTCGACCCTCGGTGTGGATAATCACTGGTAGATTTTTTTGTCGATCCCAACATAATAGGTTCATAATAGCCTCACCCAAAATCACAGCAATGGGCCCTCGGAGGCACTGGAAGGTACCGGCGGCTAGATCGTGGTGCTAATCATACGTATCACCTGTTGAGATCCTCCCCCTCTCTCTCTGATGATGATGAGAACAATGTGTACACTCGAGACGTTGGACGCTAATGTCGATTTAATCCGGTCCGAGAACATTTGTACGAATCACGTTGCCAGGAAAGCTACAATTCCTCAATTCCTAATTTCGATTGTTTCTCTTTCCTTCTTTGACATAACTGAACTAGTTTCGAAAGCCGTAACATTATTCTGCACGCTTCCGTTCAGGTTCTCGACTGATATTTACTTGCAGCAAGGAACTCAAGCAAGTCCAGTGTATGGCGTTTACAACAGATCTCTGCCAATAGATCCCGAGATATTTATTACAAAGAAAAGCGCAACAGCAAACCAGGAACATTGTTTTACAAGCAGCGAGAGCGCTACAGATGCAATGTTGATGTTCCGTAGTTCATCTGTCATACATTGTTTGGTGCTTTCCTTACAATGGAATGATGCTCCCATGTCTACCCACGCTTCCGAACGTACCCACATGGAAACTGAAGATGCAGGTTCGGAAGTACGCAAAACGAGGCCTTCCAAACAGATTTGATATGGCAGATGTTCCTTGTCTATAGGACAATAAACGTCTGGAAATGGACAAGATTTAGTGAACAATATTTTCGTCGCTTCCTCATTGAACGTGACTGAGATACGTCCAGCATCTCTCCCACGAAGTCTTTGAGTGTCGCATCTTGAAAATAAGATGACTCAAGTTCTATCAAGGTATCTGGCATATCAAAGTCTGTACTCAGAGGAATATTTATACAACTGAGGAAAATTTCATAGAACTTTTAAAAGACAGAAGACAAAATATCCTGTAATTTTTACACACACACACACACACACACACACACACACCCCACACACACAGACAGATAGAGAGAGAAAAATGGAGAATCTGTGGTCCATTCAGTTGGGCGTCTGATTGCCGCACGGGAGGCCTGGGTCGGTGATTTAGGTGGGACAATGCCCATGCTTGAAGCTTCTCTAGGGCTCGCCCAGCCTATAGTAAATTGGTACCCGGCGGCAAACCTGCGGGTAAGGGCGACCGGAGCGTAATGCTGATCCCATCACCTCCACAAATAACCGGGATTGTGAATAGTTGTACTCTTAAAGTAACAATGAATGTGAAGCCACTTTTCTTTTCAACCGGGGACTCAAAACTTCTGTTGGAATTTCCAAGTACGATGGTTTAAAATCGTACATCGCTTCTGAACAACAAGATAAAATTCATAAATTAATTACTTTCACAAAATGTTCTACTGTTTTAATAAGGTTGAATATGAAATATTTTAATAAATTTGTAAGGAATGAAAACCTGATGCAACCATCAAAATGAATCAATAATTATCCATTGACATGAAGGCATTTATTTGGTTTAATACTGTTTTATTCTTCCACTGAATTGGAAATGGAAATCAATAACACTGAGGTGAAATGCAGTGGAAATATCGATAACATACTTCCACGCACGTAACATGTAATAAACAACAGTCTAGACATAATAGACAGCAAGTTCCAAAACACGTCCCAAGCACAAAATCTTTCATTGCCAGAGAGAGAAAACATCAATTATTTCTACCTCTCCGGTGTGGAGAGCGTGCAACTCTTTCAACACAATTTCATGTGCAAATAACACAATTGATATTTTTGCAATGAGTTTATACAATTTCAAAAATACTATTACTGGAACACTGAATCTATTGTAGTAATATTATGTAATTAGAGCACTATAATTGGGTTCTGCCTGTTGAGCTCTATCAATAAATAAATAAAAAACATCTATAAATAAATAAATAAGTAGTTTTGCTAGCTAATTTAGAGCTATGGTATTTAAATCATCAAACCGGCTCTAGTGGTAGATTTTGGGAGCCTGTACTCTCAAACTTAATATCATGAATAAGTGAGTGTATATCTTTATGCGTGTCCCTTGTAATGTTTGAGAAAATTTGGCTTTTTATTTGCTTTGTTGATTGTCTTCTTAGTCGATAGGACGTCTGAATACCCGGGTTCGATTCCCGGATTGGGTGAACTGAGGAATTTTACGCTAATTTCTGTGCATTAGCATCTTTAGGGCTCACCCAGCCTCTGGTCAATGCGTACCTGACGTCGAGCCTTGGAGGAGAGAGAGGTTAGGGCAGCCGCAGCGTGATTATGATCACATCACCTCCACTATAGAGGAGAATGTTTGGCGCTCTACATATGTATCTTCTTCGCATGGTGAATGTATGGTGGAGAACTTTATCTTTTTATGTTGCTCTTTGAACTCTTCAGAATAATCGTGACGGTTACGATATGTTATAGTTGTTTTATTTGTGTTTTTGCCGGCCCCTGTGGCGGAGGAGTGGTTAGCACATCGCGCTACGACGCCAGAGGTCCCGGGTTTGAATCCTAGCCTGGGCCTTTATGTTTGTGAGTGTCCATTCATCATATCATCACTCATCCCCATCTTCACAAATTAGCCAAAAGTGGCACAAAAGGCGAAGTAAAATAAAGCAAATCAATCCTTTTTTGGTACTTTACGTAGCTGTTCTTCATATTTAAGATTAATCGCAACAATTAAGATGAATAATGAAGGATGAAATAGACCAAAGAGAGGACAAACACAAGGGAACATCAATGCCCTATCTGGGACTAGTTCGCGAGTAGAACACTGAACTCGCTAAACGCACGGCCATGAAATTAGGCGGGTGGCAGAAGTTCGCGCTGTTGCCACGTCGGAGCACAACCCCGCGTGTTCGGAGGTTTAAGAGAATGAAAGATCTCGTTGTAGAGTTGGTCTTTGTAATCCATGTGATACAAACTGACAGTATTTGCTCGAAAGGTCAAGGATCACAACTGTATGCCCCGGAGAGAGGTCGGTCTGACGCAACGCAGCCTGGTTGACGTTGCCACACAGTGCGCGGGACCAGCGACTTTTGTCCCGCTCTCGCTTTGCTTTTCCCATATGCGGCAACAGCGCAATTCTGCCCAGCCAAGTGCTACTCTCACCAATAGATCATAGAGGCTAAAGAAATACGAAGACAAGAATACTATCACACATTAATATGTTAATAATTATTATTTTACTTTGTGTAAAATAACAATATTTATAACAAAATCTATTTCTGATATTGTCGAAAAGTGTCCCAAAGATCCAACATACTTTGGGTTTCGGTCCAACATGTTACAAAACAACTCACGAAAACTTTTATTGGCTGGGTCCTGCATTTTTATGCAGGTAAGAAATGAGTATTTTATTGATTGGCTTTTTAAGCGCCTCGAGAGCACGCAAACTGAAGAAAAAAGCTGCGAGTTCAATGGCGCTTGAGTAATATATCAGAAGCAGGAAAAAGTTTCATCGTTGTAGGTGCATCCGTCTTGCTTATTCACAGACGATATTTTACACAAGAACCTTACAGATGATGAC